>NW_006921682.1:6416828-6420298 GCF_000298275.1 Orycteropus afer afer | reverse complement strand
TGCTGTCAGGATTGCTCAGGATCTCTGCCAGACCTCAGCTCTGTGTGTCTCCTTTTTTGGTATTTTCACGCAAATTCTTCTGCTAGTTGTGGTTTAATCCACTTCTATATCTTTCCCTTCAGGGCTCAGTGGTCCAAGATTATCTTCTGTGTCTGTTTTAATTGGTTCCCCTTTTCTTTGTTGAAGAGGGTCTATGCAGTCTTTCTGCCTAGTCTGCCATGTTGCCGGAACTCCCGTCTGATGTCTTGATTGCTGCTTCCGTTGGTGTTGATTATGGAACCAAGTAGTATGAAATCTTTGACACCTTCAGTCCTTTGTCCATTTATCATGATGCTGCTTATTGTTCCAGTTGTGAGGATTTTTGTTTTCTTTATTTGAGATGTAATCCATACTGCAGACTGTAGTTTTTATTCTTGATTTGTAAGTGCTTCAAGTCATCCTCACTTTCTGCAAGCAAAGTTGGAGTCTTCCTCCATTCTTGATGCCATGGTCTTCTTCATATAGTCCAGCTTCTTGGATTATTTGCTCAGCATACAGATTGAATAAATATGGTGAGAAGATACAGCTCTGACACACTCACTTCCTGATTTTAAACCATACATTGTCCCCTTGTTCTGTTCAAATGACAGCCTCTTGTTGTTCTACATACAGATTCCTCATGAGTACAATCAAGTGTTCTGGAATTTCCATTCTTCTCATTGTTATCCATAATTTGTCATGATCTACAAGTTGAAAGGACCTCTGGTAGCATAGTGCCTAAGGCACTTGACTGCTAACCAGAAGGCTGGCGGTTCAAACCCACCAGCCACTCCTTGGAAGGAAGGTTTGGCAATCTATTTCCGTAGTGATACTGCCTTGGAAACTCAAGGAGTGGTCGCTATGAGTTGAGTCCAACTTGATGGCACATAACAGCACCGCAATTGAGTGCTTTTGCATAGTCAATAATACACAAGTAAACTTCTTTCTGGTATTCATTGCTTTTCAGGCAAGATCCATCTGACATCGGCAGTGACTTCCTCTTCTGAATCCATTTTGTGTTTCTGGAAGTTCTCTTGTTAATACACTGCTGCAACTGTTTTTGAATTATCTTCAGGAAGATTTTATTTTCATGTGATATTAGTGATATTGTTCAATAATTTCCACAGTCTGTGGGATCATCTTTCTTTGGAATGGGTGCAAATATGGATCTCTTCCAGTCAGTAGGCCAGGTAGCTATCTTCCAAATTTGGCATAGACATAGATGAGTGAGTGCCTCCAGCGTGCCATCCATTTGTTGAAGCATCTCAATGGGTATTCTGTCAATTCCTGGAGTTTTGTTTTTGCCATTTCCTTCAGTGCTGCTCTTACTTCTTCCTTCAGTACAATTGTTTCTTGATCATAAACAATTTTACAGTTTTTCGCCTTATCAAAGATTGTCCTTCTAAGTGTGCCTGGCATCTGTCTTTCTCACAACTCCAAAGCACTTTGCTAGAGAATCAGAGCCTCTTTTCACATTTACTATACCTGATGGGGGAGCTCTGGTAGCATAGTGGCTAAGATACTTGCCTGCTAACCAGACGGCTGGCGGTTCAAACCCACCAGCCACTCCTCGGAAGGAAGGTTGGGCAGTCCTACTTCTGTAGTGATACTGCCTCAGAAACCCAAGGAGGGGTTGCTATGAGTCGGGTTTGACTCGACGGCACATAACAACAACAACAACATAGTTGATGGGGACAGAATACCCAGTTAGCAAGGTAAGCACAGGCTTACTTGTGCTTACTTACTAATTTCTAGAGTACAGTTTTATGTATTTTTTTGTATTTTTTTTTGTTTCACATATCAAAGATTTTTTACAACTAAACCCAACCCAAACCCAACGTATTGCTGTTGAGTGGGTTCTGACACATAGTAACACTTTAGGACAGAAAAATGTGCCCTTTAGTGTTTCCAAGCCTTTAAGTTTTTTTTTTTTTTTTTTTAATGTTAGATCTTTATTGAGGAGAAGTGAGTACAAAGAGGATATGGGCTTACGGACATTTGGGAGTTGGGGATGGGGTGTGTTGGATGGGAGAACCTCTAACGGAATCCAGCCCCTCTGGGCCCTCCTGGGTAAGGAAGCTCAGGACCCTAAGGATAGTCTTTTGGAGCAACCTACTTTTTGACGGTTTTCCACTCAGTGTGTGACTTGGCAGCTGTAGCTATTGGGAGACTCATTCTCTGGATGGGTGTCAGGGTCATGTAGCTGTTGTGTGAGTAACGTTTGTTGCTGTTTGGAGGCCTTGATGATTTCCATGCTCTTGGTGATGATTGTGCCATCTGCTTTCCGGGCCACCGTCACATGTGTGAGTAGTAATCATGTGTGTGAGTAGTAGTCACTTGTGGCTTTAGCTCACTATGTAGAATGAGGTGGTGTTGTGAGGCACAGAGATGATCTGGGTTGTTGGGAGTACCCTCCACCGTCTCCTTGTCACAGCTCTGGGATGCTCACTGTGGAGCTGTGTTTGTCCCTTCCTGCCCTCCTTTTTCCAGTTGGGCCCCCAGAGAGCAGATAGACAAACCCTTCTAGAAGTCCATTCTTTGTTTCTTCTCGGTTTTAAAAGTTAACATTTCATTATGATTTGGGTGAAAGTTTACAGAGTAAATTCGTTTCCATTCAACAATTCATACACATTTTTTTTTCGTGACATTGATTGCAATCCCCACAATAGAACAGCCTTCTTTCCGCTTCCTCAATGTGTTTACCATTTCCATTAGTCCTTCTTTCCTATCCCTTCCTGCCCTCTGAGCTTTATTCCTGGGCAAGTGATGCCCTTTGTATCTTACCCGGTTGATTTTTCTAAAGAATTCATACCTCCTGTGTGGTTTGTTCAGATCATAAGCCTATTGTTTGGCTGAATGTTGCCAAGGCTGTAAATCTTACTGGAAGCAGATTGCCACATCTTTCTCCATAGCCCAACAAGGATGTGTTGAAACCCATGTGAAGTTGTTGACTATAGATTAGTATGTAAGCAAAGTAAGCCTGTGCTTATCTTGCTTATTGAGTAATCTGCCCCTGTTTTTCACCTATGTAATTAATATAGTGTGCTATCCATTTTCTCGCAGGTCTTTGCTAAAATAATACTTTACCATTTGTTGTTGTTGTTATGTGCCATCGAGTTGTACCCGACTTTTAGCAACCTTGTTGTCGTTGTTATGTGCCGTCAAGTCAGCCCCGACTCATAGCATCCCCTCCTTGGGTTTCCAAAGCAGTATCACTATGGAAGTAGATTGCCCAACCTTCCTTCTGAGGAGTGACTGGTGGTTTTGAACCACCAGCCATCTGGTTAGCAGTCAAGTGCCTTAGGCACTAAGCTACCAGAGCTCCTAGCCACCTTGTTGTTGTTGTTGTTTGCTGTCGAGTTGGCCCCGACTCATAGCGACCCCTCCTTGGGTTTCCGAGGCAGTATCACTACGGAAGTAGGATTGCCCAACCTTCCTTCCGACGAGTGGCT
>NW_006921682.1:6411291-6416728 GCF_000298275.1 Orycteropus afer afer | reverse complement strand
CCCGACTCATAGCGACCCCTCCTTGGGTTTCCGAGGCAGTATCACTACGGAAGTAGGATTGCCCAACCTTCCTTCCGAGGAGTGACTGGTGGGTTTGAACCGCCAGCCTTCTGGTTAGCAGTCAAGTGCCTTAGCCACTATGCTACCAGAGCTCCCCCTAGCGACCTTGGACCTCCTTATTTATACCATATGCAATTTCATAGTAAATCTCCAACATAATCCTTCTCCCTTTGCTGTTTTATTTTTGGAATACAACTTACTTTTGTCTGACTTACTGTATTTTATCTATTGTCTTTGAGCCCCTACTAGAATATTCTTTGGGGAGGGGTGATTTTTGATAGTTTGATTTATGAAACTTAGTACAGTCCCTAGCACATAATATTTGGTCAATAAATGCATGAATAAGTTAATGAATTGTGATGAAAAAGTTGAGGATCAGCGAAATAACTTTCCCACATATATAGTGAGTAGTAGAGTTGGACAATAACTATAAAGTAGGGCACTGTGCTAGTTTTTAATGCAAATGACTTGAAATAGGTGTGAAACATGGTTTCTGCCCTCAAGTAGTTCATAGTAGAAAAATTTAGTTTTATACTTATAAAAAGTAGAAGCAATAGTAACAAACAATAAATGTGATGTATTAAAAAAAAATAATAATTAATTGCTATAGAGTTGATTCTGATTTATATTGACCCCCATTGGTTTCCCAAGGGTGTAATTCTTTACAGAACCAGACTGCCCCATCTTTCTTCTGTGGAGTGACTGGTGCGTTCGAGCCAGTGTGATATATGAAATGGTAGAAATAATATGGAAAGATTAATAGTGTTCATAGTACAAATAATAGGAAAAAAAAAAAAGTTTTTTAATGGTGGAAGTCAGTTAAGACCAGTGTAACTTGAGGACTGATTTCTGTTCATTTAGGATGCTGTACAATTTTTGGGTACTAGGCATTTCACTTTCTGTAATCCTTTCCTGGGACTTTAGTTCTAGAAAGATCGTGTTAAGAGAATGTTAAATATTTTATACAGTTCTTAAACAATTTTTGGTGTTGAATTAAATCTTTTATCATGTCTAGCTATGGACTTTTTCTCTCTTTCATTTCTTGGTGTGGTTAAATACAGCACATTCCTTCTCTTGAAACTGCAGGGCGAGGTGTTTGTTAAGTTGTGGCTGAGAAAAATCCACCCCCTACCCCAGTGTTTTCCCCTGATCCTCTTTTTTAGCTAAATGTTGAGATACGCCACCTGCTGGTTGGTTGTACAACTATTCTTTTCCTCATTGATCACATTGCTTTTTTTTCTCCTTTTGGTTCCATTGTGACAGCCGGTGTGAGTCTAGAATGTATCATCCTATATTATTTCAATAAGCTAAAAAATAGCAAAGAAATCACTAACATTTGGCACAAAGACTCACATGTGGAGGCAGTCCGTCAAAATCAGTACAGAGAATGAGCAGCCAGACTCCAAATCAATCTTTAAAATTCAGTGAAATTCATATAAGAGGAATGGTGAAATGCATGAGACATACTGGTTCTTTTCATTACTCCCTTTATAGTGACTATCACAAAGCTCAGCACATAGTAGGCAGTAATCACTTGGAGTGCATTAATGAATGAAGCATGATACTGTGGAGTACAGAGTTAGAAGTAGCAACATGAGACAAATTTAGAAGCAGAAGAATAGTTAAGATTCTCTGAATCTGTGGGTCCTACATTGTTGAAGGTGATAGCTAAGTCATTACTCAATTTATGAAGTTACAAGATTAATTTATCTTTTGTTGCTTGTTTTCACAAAACCTGATACCTGTTAGCAAAGAATTTAAGACTTACTAATTTAAATAGTCTCATGAGATAAAAACATGATATAACTAGGTGGCAGTATAATTTATCATCCAAACCAGTTTTTCTTTGACAATAAAAGGATATACAAGCTATTAGTAATTAGACTATGGCCATAAGTGTAGACTGGGAGTGTCCTAGACAAACCAGGATGTATGGTCATCCATCTCATACTCTGCGTGTATGTCATTTTTATTCTTCATGCTAGTTTATAAATGTTATGTGTTATAAAGCACCTTTAGTTTATCAGAGAAAAGATTCTATTTCTGAAGTGAAAATAAATAGCTCATTTCTTCAAAATTTTCCATTAGGTTATTCTGTTTTCTGAATGTAGAAACAACATTGATAACTCTGACTTTCTATAGTGTTGGAAAAGTGAACTTGTAGTGATTTTCAGTTAGTATATCACTGTAATAGGGAGTTTGTGAGTGGCATAGTCGTAGAAGTTTTCAGTGGAAAGAAAGTTCAACAGATCTTGTAATCCTCCCTGTCTCATTTTGATGAAAAAGCCAAGGCTCAAAGAAGTTAGCCCTTGCTAAAGGGCAGCAGCAAATATGAGAATAGAGCTCATGTCTCTGACTTCTTTGAATAGAATTCTATTAAGTTGTTAGAATAAAAATATCAATATTAACTAAAATTTATTGAGTTTTTATTGAGTGCCGTGCATTACGCTCAGCACTTTACATGTATTATCTCATTTGATCCTCATAGTAACTTGATGAGATTGATGCTATTACTAAAGCTGTTTTACATATGAAGACACCAAAGCTCAGAAAGTTAAATAAGTTGCTCAAGATCTCACAGCTAGTTAGTGGTAATATAGGATTTAAATTCAAGCACCCTAAGGCATGTGACTGCTAATCAGAAGGCTGGCAGTTCAAACCCACCAGCCACTCCTTGTAAGGAAGGTTGGAAAATCTACTCCTGTAGTGATACTGCCTCAGAAACCCAAGGAGGGGGTTGCCATGAGTGGATCTGACTAGATGGGAGTGAGTTTGGTTTTTGGATTTTAACTTCTAAGTCAATTTATTATTATTATTTACTGCTCTGCTTCTATTTCCCCTGAATTTTCTATTAATTTCTTGAAGATGTGCCATGTTTCTTGCTTATTTCCTTATTGTCATGTGTACATTGCCTATTCACTCATACCTCTATTACTTAGAAACGAACCAAACTCTTCTCATAGGCTCTATACTGAAAAATTGTTTTTACCTGCATGGGTAATTAAACAACAATTACCTTATTCATGTGTTTATAAATTATTGATTAAAACACTTAAGTTGATGTATGTGCTGTGTTGTTATGAGAGTTATGTTGTTATGAGAGAATGTACGTGGCCTAAGAACTAATTTTTAAACTTCTGTATTCTCATCCTTAGATTTGTTAAGACCTGTGTCCTGCATATTAACACAGATATAAGGCCTTATTAGAGAAACTAACCCCTTTATAATTTGGTTTATCTATAAGTTGTCATGCTATCAGTCTTTCAATGTAGAGGACTTTTTATTTTTTTTTTTAATTGTGATTTGGGTGCAAATTTACAGAGCCAATTCACTTTCCATACAGCAGTTCACATACACTTTGTCTCATGACATTGACCACAATTTACCACAGTGCAACAGCTCCCCTCCCACTTCCTCCAGATAGTTACCTGTTCCCTGTGTTCATCCCTCTATGTACTCCTGCCCTCTAAGCTGTCTACCTTTGCATAAGCAGCTCTTCTTCTTCCCATGATTGTTCTCTCCAAGGGGTGTATCTGTTGTCATTGTTTGCCATCGAGTCAGACCTGACTCATAGTGACCCCTCTTTGGGTTTCCGAGGCAATATCACTATGGAAGTAGATTGCCCAACCTTCCTTCTGAGGAGTGGCTGGTGGGTTTGAACCTCCATTCTTCTGGTTAGCAGTTAAATGTCCTAGCCACTACGCTACCAGAGCTCCTAGGAGTGTATCTACCTCAGGTAAATGTTCAACTCATATGCCTGTCTTTTGTTTGGTTGGAAGCCACAGGTATGGGTTCAATTCCAGACCTGAAGGACAGCTAGGGGCTATGGTTTCAGTGGTTCCACCAAGCTCTATCAGCCCAGCAAACCTGGTCCCCACCCTTTTTTTTTTCTCCACATGATTTTGAGTTTTATTCCACATTGTTCTCCTTCTCTATCCAGGATCTCCTTCATAGATCCCCTCCCAAGTGGTTGACAGTGGTAGCCAGGCACCGTCTAGTTCTTTTGTTTTCATAATTGTATAGACTGCAGATCAGATGGTGTACCACTCCCTAGGACTAATTGTTTCCATGAATTTTTGATTTTCTTCATTCTTCTTTGCTCTGGACGAGGAGAGACTCATTGTTGCATCTAGATGGCAGCTTGCAAGCTTTTAAGATCCCAGTCACTACTTGCCAAAGTAGGAGGTGGAACAATGTTTGGTGTAGTATATTATGCAAATTGAGCTTGATGTCACCTGCGACTGTGGTACCGAGCCCACAGGTTCAACTACTCAGTCCTTCTGGGTAGCTGGTTGTGATCAAGAAGTGACTACAACCTTGCCCCTTGTCAGCTCTACTCTACACCTGGGAATTCAGATCATACAAATAAACTTATAGGACCATTGTCTGCCAACCCTATACATGGTCTTGGATACACTCCGTGCTTCATAGACATATCTGCTAGTTCAGCCTGTCTACCCATCTATCCACCTGTATACCCATGTTTGCCTTCACTGACAACGCAGTACTGTATGTGCAAAAGGGTTCATCTTTTGTTGTTTGTACCTCCCATGTACTTCTCTATGTCTTTCTCTTCCTCAATGCCACCATATTGATCACTAACATTTGGAACATTGCCCTTGTCCTCACCCAAATCAAAACTTATTTCTACCTATCTAACCATGTTCCCTCCCCTCTCCTCCCACCCCTGGTAACCAACAAAGAAAATTTCCTTCCATAGATAAACCTTTCCTTGACTTTTACAATAACAGACTAATACAATATTTGTCCTTTTGTGATTGATTTATTTCACTCAGCATAATGTCCTCCAAGTTCATCCATGTTATGCAGTGTTTTGCAGATTCTACATTATTCTTTAGCGTTGCATAATATTCCATTGTGTGTATGTACCATAGTTTTGTTATCCATTTCTCAGTTGATGGATGCCTAGGTTATTTCCATCTTTTGGGTCTTGTAAATAGTGCTGTGATGAACATTGGTGTGCATATGTCTGTTCTTGTCATGGCTCTCACTTCTTTAGGGTATATACCTAGTAATAGAATGGCTGGGTCAAATGTTATTTCTAGTTCCACCTTTTGAAGGAATCACCATACTGCTTTCCACAATGGTTGTACCATTTTACAGTCCCACTAGCAGTGTATATGAGAGTCCCAATCTCTCCACGTCCTCACCAGCATTTGTTATTTTCTCCTGAACTTAGCTACTGGAGCTGGAGCAAGATGGTATCTCATTGTTGTTTTGATTTGCATCTCTCTAATAGCTAATGATCATGAGCATTTCTTCCTATGTTTGTTGGCCACTAGAATATCCTCCTTAGTGAAGTGTCGACTCATGTCTTCTGCCCATTTTTTAATTGGATTGTTTGTCTTTTTGTTAT
>NW_006921682.1:6409382-6410860 GCF_000298275.1 Orycteropus afer afer | reverse complement strand
TTGGGACCCCTAAATTTGCCCCTAGATTTTCCTTGAGGAACTGTATAGTTTTAGGTTTCACATTTAAGTCTTTGATCCATCTGGAGTTTGTTTTTGTGTATGGTGTGAGGTACAGATCTTGTTTCATTTTTCTGCAAATGGATATCCAGTATTGCAGCACCATTTATTAAACACACATTCTCTTCCCCATTTAATGCATTTTGGCCCTTTGTCAAAGATCAACTGACCATACGTCAATAGATCTATTTCTGGCTTCTCAATTCTATTCCATTGGTCTATATGTCTGTTATTAAACCAATACCATGCAGTTTTAAGTACTGTGACTGTATAGTGGGTTTTGAGATCTGGCAGTGTGAGACCTCCTAGTTTGTTCTTCTTCTTCAGTAATGCTTTGCTTATCTGAGGTCTCTTTCCTTTCCACATAAAGTTAATGATTGGTTTTTCCATATCCTTAATGAATGTTGATGAGATCTGGATTGGGATTGCATTGAATGTATAGATTGCCTTGGGTAGAAATGACATTTTCACAGTGTTCAGTCTTCCTATCCACGAGCATGGGATGTTCTTCCATTTATGTCGATCTCTTATGGTTTCTTGAAGTAGTTTTTTATAGTTTTCTTGGTACAGGTCTTTTCTGTCCCTGGTAAAATTTATTCCCAAGTATTTTATTTTTTGGGGTAGCTATTTTAAAGGTTATTGATTTCCTTATTCCTTCTTCAGCAATCTCTTTGCTCTTGCTGAATCCAACTGCTTTTTGGATGTTGGTCTTATATCCTGCCACGATATTAAATCTCTCAATTAGTTTCAGAAGATTTTTGACTGAGTTTCTTCGATTTTCTAGGTATAGGATCATATCATCAGCAAATATAGTTTGACTTCTTCCTTATCCATCTGGATGCCTTTGATTTCTGTTTCTTGCCTTATGGCCCTGGCTAGGACTTCTAGTACAATGTTGAATAGAAGTGGTGAATAGTGGGCATCCTTGTCTGGTTCCTGTTTGCAAGAGGAATTGTTTTAGTCTGTCTCCATTAAGAATAATGTTGGCTTTTGGTTTTGCATTGATGCCCTTCATTATGCTGAGGAATGTCCCTTCTATTCCTATTTTGCTGAGAGTTTTGATCTGGAATGGGATGGGTGTTGGATTTTATCAAATGCCTTTTCTGTATCAATTGATATGATCATGTGGTTGTTCTCCTTTGTTTTATGTACATGGTGGATGACATTGATTGTTTTTCTAATGTTGAACCATCCCTGCATATCTTATATGAATCCTACTTGGTTATAATGAATGATTTTCTTGATATGTTGTTGCAGCCTATTGGCTAAGATTTTGTTGAAGATTTTTGCATCTATATTCATGAGGGATATTGGTCTGTAGTTTTCCTTGAGTGATGTCTTTGCCTGGTTTTGGTATCAAGGTTATGCTTGCTTCATAAAATGAGTTAGGGAGGATTCCATCCTTTTCTATGTTTTGGAAT
>NW_006921682.1:6397097-6408857 GCF_000298275.1 Orycteropus afer afer | reverse complement strand
TTGCTGTTCTTTTTCTAATTGTTGGAGATGTTGGTTTAAAGTGTTGATTTTGGCTCTTTCTTCTTTTTTGATGTGTGCAGTTTTTGCTATAAATTGGCCTCTGATTGCTGTTTTTGCTGTGTCCCTAAGATTTTGGTATGTTGTGTTTTCATTCTCGTTTTATTTAAGGAATTTTTTTAATTCGTTTTTTATTTCTTCTCTTACCCTGTCTTTCTCAAGGTGTGTGTTGTTCATTTTCCATGTGTTTACTGTTTTTTCTGTTGATCTTTGTATTTTTGATTTCTAGTTTGATAGCATTATGATCTGAGAAGATTCTTTGCAGTATTACAATGTTTTTAAATTTATGAAGGCTTGCTCTATGCCCTAATATATTGTCTGTCATGGAAAATTTTCCATGTGTACTGGAAAAGAATGTATATTGTGCTGTTGTTGGATGAAGTGCTCTGCAGATCTCTGTAAGGTCAAGTTGGAGGATTGTATTATTTAGCTCTTCTTCATCTTTGTTGCTTTTATTTCCACTTGTGTCTTTCATTGAAAATGCTGTATTAAAGTCTCTCCCTATGACTGTGGAGTCATCTATTTGACTTTTCAATTCTTTTAAAGTGTAATTTTTAATATTGGGGCTCTTTCCTTGGGTCCATAGATATTTATTAACATTATATCTTCATGTATAATTGATCCTTTAATCATTCTGTAATGTACTTCCTTGTCTCATATGGTGGTTTTTGTCTTATAGTCAATTTGATCAGAAATTAATATTTCCACTTTTGCTCTCTTAGAGTTGCCATTTGCTTGATACGCCTTTTTCCAACCTTTTGCTTGATATACCTTTTTCCAACCTTTGACTTTCAGTCTATTTTTGTCTTTATCTCTAAGATGTGTGTCTTGTAGGCAGCATATTGATGGTTATCCAATCTGCAGCTCACCATCTCTTGAGTGCTGCGTTTAATCCATTAACATTCAGTGTAATTATTGACAAGTATATATTGGTTGTTTTCATTTTGGTATGTGTTTTTTCATGGTGTCCCTGATTTCTTTGTTCCCTATTAATTTTGTGTTGAGCTCCTTACCTTTATGAATCGTGTTATCATTTCCTTTGTTGCTTTTGTTTTAGTATAGCTGAATATTTGTTCTTGTCCTTTTTTTTTTGTTGTGATATGAAGGTTTATCATTTTTCTTTGAGGTTACCCTCTGATTTATAATTTTCTCCTCGAGTTTAGAACAGTCCATTCTATCTTGCAACTCTCCTAACTTTCTCATCATGTAGAAGTTCTGAAACTACACAGTATTTTCTTTCTTTTTGTTTGTAATCGTCCTCACTTGCCACTTGATGTTTCTGGTTCCCTGTTTACAATCTTGTAAGCTCATTTTACTTTGGATATGTCCTTAGCTGTGGTTTCTGTGTTATGTCATCTTATGTATTAATTTTCGGTTGTTATTTGCTATTTTTGGTTCTCTGTTCAAAGGACTCCCTTTAGTATCTCTTGTAAGGTTGGTCTGGTTTTAACATATTTCCTTTAGTTTCTGCTTATCTTGAAATCTCCTAATTTTACCATCATATTTGAGGGACAGTTTTGCCAGGTACATAGTTCTTGGTTGAAAATTTTTCTCTTTCATGGTTTTATATATACCATTCTATTGCCTTCTCACTTGCATGGTTTCTGCTGAGAAATAAGAGCTTATTCTTACTGGTTTTCCTTTGTAAGTAACTTTTTGTTTTTCCCATGCTGTTTTCAGGATTCTTTGTCTTTGGTTTTGATGAGTTTGTTGGTGATGTGTCTGGGTGATTTTCTTTTGGGGTCTATCCTGTTTAGGGTTCATTGGACTTCCTGAATGGATATATTCTCATCTTTTATCATATCAGGGAAGTCTTCCTCCATCAAATCTTGGACAAGTTTCTGTGTGGTTTTAATTTTCTCTTTCTGTTCTGGAATTCCAATGACACCTAGTTTATTCCTTTTGATGGTATCCCACTTGAACCTTAGGCTTTCTTTATTTTCTTTTTTTAATATTTTTCTTATCCCTTTCCAAAGAAATATTCAGGTATTTGTCTTCAATCTCATTAATTCTGTCTTCCATTGCATTAATTCTACTCCTTTGCCCTTCCAATGTGTTATCTATTTCTGACAAGTTAGTATTAATCTTCTGGATTTCTATCTGTAGATTTAAAATCATTTCTAATTTTTCATTAATTTTTTTATTTTGTTCTTGGATTTTCTTCCAAAATTCTTCTAGGTTTTTTTTTCTGTGTTTTCTTTTGTCTCTCAATCCTTTGAAGACACCTAAATATAATTCTTTTGAATTCCTTATCAGAGATTTCCAATTCTGCCTCTTCCTCAGCGATGTATTCTGGGTCTGTATCCTGCTCCCTTGTTTCTACCACTTTATCTTGCTTCTCTGTGTGGATTGTGATGGTCTCTTGTCTCCGAGACATCGTGACATTTTTGTATTTAGATCTCTGTTGACTGTTTGTGAAGAGCATCCAAGGGTGATTCAGGCTCTTCTTCGTGGTTTTTTATCGTTGGCCCATTGGTGGAGAAAGAGGTGGGGGCTTTCCCTCACTAAGTGAAGTTGTAGTAGGTATGGATATAGTTGTGTGTTATGGGGACTCTTACTGTCTCCCAGTCAGTTAGACAAAAATAGTGATTTAATAACCATCAAAAAAGTAAAAGCACATGGACAAAAAATACTTCATGAAATCACATAGGAAAAGTAAGCAGAAAAAAGAAAGGGAAAAAGAAAAAGTAAAAAAGAAGAAAACCTGCAATATCTGTGGATAGGGCAATAAAAGATAAAAGGTATAGAAGCAGAATAATGATTTAAAAAATGAAAAAAATGCTAAAAGAAAAACAAGGAACAGTGCTAACCACGAGAAAAAAAGAAAAAAAAAAATTGTAAGCAGGAACAAGGGAAAGAAAAAAAGCTGAATACTAGGACCTGGGAGGGGAAGAATAAATAATAATAGTAAAAAGGACGAGCGTAGTAATAATAATAGTAATTTTAAAATGGACAAAAACAAGCCAACTAAAAAACAGAAAAAAGAGAGAGAAAAAAAAAATCGGGAGAGGGCAGGGCAGGGCACCCAGGCTTCGTCTCAGCACACAGAATTCGATGGAGTTCCTGCGGGCCCAGAAGGTCATTGGGAGTGGGGGATGGCCACACCTCTGTTCACAAAGCTGGTGTGGGGTATAAGAGTAACAAGGGGAATGTCGCACCTTTTCAGTAGTCCAGGTCTGGAATGTCCTTTGGGTTACTGGAAGTGGAACCTGTTCTTAACCCCTTGGAATCTTGGAGAACACCGTCACTTTAAATATCCATAATGGTCAAGGCACTTGTAAACATTCAAAATGTCTGTGCCCTCCAGATAGGCAAATTCCACAGATCAGCCCTCCTTCCTTTTTGCTGCTGCTTTGCCTTTTATTCCCCAGCCACCTGGGGAGCAGTCCTCCATGCAGTCCCTGGCTAGCAGGGTGATTTTTAGGTTCATTTTTTAGGACCTACCACCACTCAGCAATCTCCAAGCTGTCTGTGCCGTCAGGATCACTCAGAATCTCTGCCACACCGCAGCTCCATATGTCTCCTTTTTCTGTATTTTCATGCAAATTCTTCTGCTAGTTGGAGTTTATTCCACTTCTATATCCTTCCCTTCAAGGCTCAGGGTTCCAGGATTATCTTCTGTATCTGTGTTAATTGGTTCCCCTTTTCTTTGTTGAAGAGGGTCTGTGTAGTCTTTCTGCCTATTCCGCCATCTTACTGGAACTCCTCTTCAATTTAGAGGACATTTTGATTGTTAGCCAACAAGTAATGAGATTATTTTTTGGCTACATTTTAAAATAATTTTGTGAAATTTAAGAATGTGGTTGTAGTTAGGTACCATTCAATTGTGTATGACTCATAGCGACCTTATGTACAACAGAATGAAATATTGCCCAGTCCTGTGCCAGCATCACAATCCTTGCAATACCTGAGCCCATTGTTGCAGCCACTGTGTCAGTCCACCTAGTTGAGGGCCTTCCCCTTTCTCATTGACCCTCTACCTTACTAAGTATGATATCCTTCTCCAAGGAGTGGTTCCTCTGACAACATGACCAAAGTATGTGAGATGAAGTCTGGCCGTTCTTCCTTCCAAGGAGCATTCTGGCTGTACTTCTTCCAAATCAGATTTGTTAGTTCATTTAGCCTCCTGTGGTACTTCCAGCATTCTTCTCCAGCACCACAACTGCAATGTATCAACTCTTCTTTGGTCTTCCTTATTCATTCTCCAGCTCTCACATGCATATTAGGCAATTGAAAATACTATGGCTTGGGTTAGGCGTACCTTAATCTTCAAGGAGACATCTTTGCTCTTCAGCACTTGAAAGAGGTCTTTTGCAGCATATTTGCCCAATGTAGTACATCATCTGATGTCTTGAGTGCTGCTTCCATTAGTGTTAATTGTAGAAGGAGTAGTATGAAGTCTTTGACAACTTCACTTTTTTCTCCATTTATTGTGATGCTGCTTATTGGTCCAATTGTGAGGATTTTTGTTTTCTTTATATTGAGGTGTAATCCATACTGTTGGCTGTAGTCTTCAGGCTTTAACAGTAAGTGCTGTAAATCATCTTCACTTTCTGCAAGTAAAGTTGTGTTCTCTGCATATCGCAGCTTGGTACTGAGTCTTCCTTCAATCCTGATGCCACATTCTTCTTCATATAGCTTCTCAGATTATTTGTTCAGCATACAGATTGAATAAGTATGGTGAAAGGAGACAATCCTGGAGTGTCCCCATGCTCTATTCAAACAACAGCCTCCTGGTCTATTTACAGGTTCTGATGAGCACAATTAAGTGTTCTGGAATTCCCATTCATCTCAGTGTTACCTATAATTTGTTATGATGCAAACAATCGAATCCTTAAACACAAACTTCTTTCTGGTATTCTTTGCTTTGAGCCAAGATCCATCTGACATCAACAATGATATTCCTCATTCCATGCCCTCTTCTGAATCCAGCTTGCATTTCTGGAAGTGCTCTGTCAGTATACTGCTGCACCTATTTTTGAATTATCTTCAGTAAGATTTTCCTTGTGTGTGATATTGATGATGATGTTCGATTATTTCCACATTCTGTGTGATCCTTTTTCTTTGAAATGGGTACAAATATGGATCTTTCCAGTCAGTAGGCCAGGTAGCTATCTTCCAAATCTCTTGGCATTACTGAGTGAGTGCCTTCTGTGTGGCATCCTTTTGTTGAAACATCCCATTGGGTATTCCATCAATTCCTTCCTGGAGAGCCTTGTTTTTTGCCACTTCCTTCAGTGCAGCTTTGACTTCTTCCTTCAGTAACATTGGTTCTTGATCATATGCCACCTCCTGAAATGGGTGATCATCAACCAGTTCTTTTTGGTACCCAAAGTCACTACTTTGTGTATTCCTTTCATCTTTTGATGCTTCCTGCTTCGTTCAATATATTGCCCATAGAATCTTTCAGTATTGTAATTTGAAGCTTAAATTTCTTCTTCATTTCTTTCTGCTTGGGACATGCTGAGTGTGTTCTTCACTTTTGATTTTCTAACTCCAGGTCTTTGCATATTTCATTGTAATAATTGACTTTATCTTCCTGAACTGCTCTTTGAAATCTTCTGTTTTATCCTATAATTAATATGCATTGCATTGTAATCCTTTCCTTCTATTTTATCTTATAATTTCTTCCATGTGCATTAGCTACTCTCTGTTCAAGGGCAAGTTTTAGAGTCTCTTCTGACATCCATTTTGGTCTTTTCTTCCTTTACTGTCTTTTTAATGAACTTTTGCTTTCTTCGTGGATGATGTTCTTGATGTCATCCCACAGTTCCTTTTGTTTTCAATCATTGATGTTCAGTGCATCAATTTTATTCTTTAGGTAGTCTCTGAATTCAGGAAGGATATAATCAAGGTCATGTTTTGCTTCTTGTGGACTTGTTTTAATTGTCTTCAGCTTCAGCTTGAACTGCAAATGAGCAGTTGATGGTCTGGTCCACAGTCAGCTCCTGGCCTTGTTTTGGCTGATGATTCAGGGTTTCTCCATCACCTCTTGCCACAGATGTAGTTGATCTGATTCCTGTGTATTCCATTTTGGGAAGTCACAAGCCGTTTGTGTTGTTGAAAAAAGATATTTGCAATGAATAAGTTGTTGGTCTTGCAAAATTCTGTCATGTGATTGCCAGCGTTATTTCTATCACCAAGGCCATATTTTCCAACTACTGGTGATTCTTCTTTGTTTCCAACTTTTGCATTCCAATCACTGGTGATAATCAGCACATCTTGATTGCATGTTTCGTCAATTTCAAACTGCAAAAGTTGGTAATAATCTTAAATTTCCGCATCTTTGGGTTTGGTGTTTGGTGCATGAATTTGAATAATAGTATATTAACCTGTCTTCCTTGTAGGCATATGGATATTAGCCTATCACTGACAGCAATGTACTTCAGGACAGATCTTGGTATATTATTTTTGAGGATGCTTACCACACCATTCCTCTTTAATTTGTCATTCCTGTCATAGCAGATCATATGATTGTATGATTCAAAATGGCCAGAACCCATTCATTTTAGCTCACTAATGGCTAGGATATCGATCTTTGTGTGTTCTATTTCATTTTTGACAACTTTCAATTTTCCTAGATTCATACTTTGTACATTCCATGTACTAATTATTAATAGATGTTTGCAACTGTTTCTTCTCATCTTGAGTTGTGCAGTATCAGTAAATGGAGGTCCCAAAAGCTTTACTCTGTCCATGTCATTAGGGTCTATTCTACTCTGATGAGGCAGCTCTTTCCCAGTCATATCTTGAGTGCCTTCCAAGCTGAGGGGCTCATCTTCCAGCACTATACCGCACAGTGTTAAAGGTATTCATAAAGTTTTCCAGTAATATATCAGACAGTGTTTCACTGCTATATGTAAGGTTTCCACTGGCCATGTCTTTGAAAAGTGGCTGGCCTCTTCCTTCTTCCTAGTCTGTCTTAGCAACCACCACAGTACGACAAACTGACAAATTTATCTCCCTTAGCTTTTCCAAACCACTCTACCCACTTTATGGCTCCCTCAGCTGCTCTAAACCCTCCACACCACTTTGCTTCCTTCCTGGCCTCCCTCAGCCACTCCAAACCTTGCTGTACTGCCTTGCTTCCTTCCTGGCCTCCATTAGCTACTCCTGAGTTTTAAGAATAGAGAATGTAAAAATCATGCCAGTTTCTAGTCACACTTTTTTTTTTTTTTCCATTTTAGAAAACTCCCCAAATTTAATTAATGGTACTTTTTATATGAGTTTTGAGATAATTTTTAATTCAGTAAACTATATTGATTTTATTTAATTTTATCTTGTTTTAATTTTGAGTGAAGTTTTACATTTCTGTGCAGATGGTCAAATTTGCATATAAATTTTCACTTATGTATAAGATTGACTTATGCTGGTTTGTAAGATAAATGATGTGTATCTAAAGAGTTATTTTGTTATGCTCTAAAAACAGTATTTTAAAGTTGTATTTTTGGAGATAGAACAGCAAATGATGTAGGAACAGTTTTAAGACTTAGTCTGTTTTTTCTCGTTGTGAACTAATTGCATCACTATAACTCTTTGTTAATAAGGACAAATATATTAAATCTAGTTTTATAGAAGGTATTTTGTCCTACTGTAGAATTTCTGAAAGATTGCATATTCATATTTTTCAAGATTCCTGCTGTGCCTCCTGCTTGACCACTAATCCAATCAAGAAGTATTTGCTAGATTGAGATAGAACATGATTTGGTTGCTCAAAGAATCAATAAATGGTACATGTTTCATTTTATACGTTTATCTTACATATAACTTGCCATGATTAATTTAGTATCACTAGAGAGAGGTTTTCTTGATAATTGGGAGCTTGTCTTCTACATCTGGGAAGCTATAAACCAGTATGTTTAGTATAAGTCAAAAAACCAAAGCCATTGCTCTTGAGTTGATTCTGACTTAAAGCAGGCCCAATGTAACGAGGTATAACTGCCCATAGAGTGTTTTTTGGCTAATCTCTGGGAGGAGATTGGCAGATCTTTCTTCTGCAGTGCCTCAGTGTTGATTTGAACTGCCAACTTTAAGGAGTAGTGAAGGGCAACCAGTAGTACCACTCAGGGACCAATTTATATTTAATATAGGAGTAAAAAAAAAAAAATACTGTTTTGTACTATTATATTTTCAGTGAATTAAAGGGTATATGATTTTTGAATTATACGTTAAAACAAGAAGCTCTGGTGGGGTAGTGTATAAGGCATTAGGCTGTTAACCAGAAGGTCAGTGGCTCAAACCCACCAACCACTCTGCAGAAGGAAGATGGAGCGATCTACTTCTGTAAAGGCTTACAGCCTCGGAAGCCCAATGTGGGTTGCTATGAGTTGCAATATTAATAAAAAATAAGGTATAGCTATACCGCTGTTTGGGAGCTCTGGTAGCATAGTGGCTAAGACACTTGCCTGCTAACCAGACGGCTGGCGGTTCAAACCCACCAGCCACTCCTCGGAAGGAAGGTCGGGCAAGCCTACTTCCGTAGTGATACTGCCTCGGAAACCCAAGGAGGGGTCGCTATGAGTCGGGCCGACTTGATGGCACATAACAACAACATACCGCTGTTTATATTAAAAAAGTAATAAATGTTAATAATAAATGGAGTGGTAAGAGGCTAAGCAGAGTTAATTCAATAAGACAAGGTGGATTGCTTTTGGAAGCCCTAGTAATGTTTTATTTAGATGATTTTTAACTTTTAAAAAAGGAAATGTCATTTTCAGAAAACTGAGAACAGGTAAGTAGGAAATTATTTTTCTTCTTTATGAAAGAATAATTTTAATGTTATCTCTGATACTTGTTTTACCAGTCTCTTTTTTTAAGAAGGCAATAGAAATTTGAGGAGCTAATAAGCTCTCTCCTGTCCTTAAAATCTGTTTTACTTCAGGTTCCAATTGTTGCACTCACTGCTACTGCAAGTTCTTCAATCCGGGAGGATATTGTACGTTGCTTAAAACTGAAGCATCCTCAGATTGTGTGTACCGGTTTTGACCGACCAAACTTGTATTTAGAAGTTGGGCGAAAGACAGGAAATATCCTTCAGGATCTGAAACAATTTCTTACAAAAAAGACAAGGTAAGGATTAAGTGATTGATGAATTTTGATAACTATTTTCTTCTTTCTTTAATTTTCTCCTTTTGAAGAATTTATTTTTTACTGTTTCCTTCAATGCATATTTAGCATACATATCTCAAGTTTTACCTAGTTTTGGCTCAACTCAAGAGTGATGATATATAATCAATGAGTGACTGGGGAAAAAGTCTTATTTTTGAAGACAGAAACTAATTCTTCCAGTATTTCTATACTCCATATTGTTACTTGAATAGGACATATATTTTTAATAATTGACAAGTCTATTAAAAAAATGAGTATGTCTTATGAATTCTGTCTAGTTCACTGATTACATAACTAGAGTATTGAGGACCTTTTAGAAATTCGTCTTAGTTAACAGTGTTTGAGCCTGTATCATGTGTCAGCAAGTGCCTTAGGCACATTATATACATGATCTAGTTTAGTTTAATCCTTATAACTGCTCAGCGGGCTACATATTATTTTCATTTCACTGATGAATAAACTGTCATTAATACTATTTTCTATTTGTTTTGTTTAAAAGTGTTTTTGATGTATGCAAAGAATTTTTTTCTTAGCCTTATCCTCTGATATATCTGCTCATTGAAAAATGTACAGTTTTTCTGTGGTAAAATTTGTTTTTAAGTCATTGAAATATGTTTCTCCTACCAATACAACCACAAAAAATACCCAGGAAAAAAAGGGTTTAAAGAACATTGTTGGTGTTCTTCTTTTCCAGAAAGGGGAAGAAGCAAGATGCTAGGTTAAGGAAATCCTACAGCTAATCTTAAGGACCTTAAGGAGGGATTTAAATGGAGAATTTGCTACTGGCTTGATAATTCTATATTCAGAATAAAATAGGAGTGTAATAGTCCATTCTGAGTGTTCTGGCTGCCCTTGTAGTCTCTCTGAAGTAACTTCTCTTTGTGCTTCACTTCACTTCCATCCTAAAGGAAAAAAGTTCTCTAGAACACTCTTAGACTAGGATCTCCACTGTCAGATCATTATCTAGTCTCATCTTAGATCTTTTTTTTAAGTCCATATATTAGTTTTAATATCTCTGGCTTAATTTTCTTAATGTTTGCTCAGTATTCCATAATATGAATGTAATATGAATGCAACCTTCTTTTTGAAAATGTGTTTACCTTTTATAATTATTGTGACATTATATTCTCTCATGCTGTGTTTCTGACACTATTATCCATTTACAAAATCTTATGAAATGTTTTCTTACTGTTCCTAAGTTTTCACTATTCTCATGTTGCTTCCACTAATTGAAGTCTTTAGTATTAGACTATTATAATCTCTCAACAGATCTCTCTCCTCTTCAAGTGCTCCCTGTTTCATTCTTTCTACAACTTCCAGATTTATCATTTGAAAGCACAGGTATTGAGTGTTAAAGTTTCTTTCCACTGGCTGGCTCTTTTTTGTGGAATAAAGACTAGATTCCTGAGACTAGTATTCAAGACCATGTAAGATCTTTGCATTTTGTAGGAGGAACATGGATTTTCTAAACACAAATTAAGAAAGATTTTACATTTTCAGTCCTGTAAGGATTATGGGAATGGAGAATTGTTGAGAGCAGAATACTTTCTATAGATTTTAGTCCAATAGAATTTTCATCTTAATTATCATGAGGTGGAAGGTAGTTTAAGGGTTCAGAGCTTGTCTTTTATTTCCCTTTCCTTGAATTTTGCCATTTGTTGATCAGTACTTCAATTTTTCTCTATTCATTCAGCTGAAATGACTTTATTTTGTTTCTGTTTTAGCAAGACATTTAAATTAGATAGGCAAGCCTCTCTTATTTATTTAAAGATTAGATAGAGGAAGATAAATTTTTTTTTCTCAGCAGATTGTGAGGAAATAGCAGTCTTTATTAAATCATATAACAAAGTAGTAAATCCTTTTATAATAGGAATTTTTGCTCCTTTGATATATAGTACATAAGTTCAAACATTTGAAAATTTTCTACCTGTTTTTAAACTTGAAAAGTGATACATAGACTTAGTAACCACTGAAAAAGCACAGATGCATATGCATTGAAAAATACTTGTATTTTCCAGTTCAATTCTTCAGTTATCACTGGTGATATTTTGATATTTGACTTAATAGTTGACTTTTTTCTGATTATACTGTGCAGAGAGATACACTACTAGTTTCTTGTTTTTGTTATGTTTATACAGAAATCATTTCATACTTTACTCATTTTTTCATTTCTCTCCTTCATTTAAAGTATTTTTGCTCTCTTTCCATGTATTTTGTTTTGTTAAATTAGAGTCTTATTGTATAAGCTATCACGATATCAAGATTTTGGGGAGCAATTTTTCTTCTTTGAAAACATGGTTTTAAAATAAGGTTTTCATACATTAAAAAATAGTGTGTATTTTCCCCTTTACTCTATGAAGTTATTTACTGTTGATTTAAAATTTTAAATACTAAAGCCCATTTGGTCATTATAAAAAATTGCTGTGAGTAAATTATTCAGTAGGAGTCTTGAATCTTGAATCTTGGGTCTTGAGACTTCAGTAGGAGTCAGTGAATCTTGTCTAATTTTTCTCCTATGTTTGTGTTTTCAGTGACTTTTACTGCCATAATCCTTCTTTACTATTAAAGTTTTGCTGTGAATATTCTTATATTTTA
>NW_006921682.1:6389488-6394497 GCF_000298275.1 Orycteropus afer afer | reverse complement strand
CCTGGAGAAGGATGTCATGCTTGGTAGGGTGGAGGGTCAATGAAAGAGGGGGAGGCCTTCAAGGAGATGGATTGATACGGTGGCTGTGATGATGGGCTCAAGTATAGCAGGGATTGTGGGGCTGGCACGGAATCGGGCAGTGTTTCGTTCTTCTGTGCATGGGGTCGCTGTGAGTCGGAAACGACTCGACGGCACTTAACAACAACAACAATGTATATCTTCGTCAGTTATGCAAATATTTTTGTAAAATAGATTCCTGAAATCAAAATTGGACCAAAGGCTATGTGCAATTGAAAGTCAAATAAGGTAAATTTCTATAAATTTAAGATAGTCAGTACATTCTTCGTATATAGAGTAAGTTGGCGTTAATGAATTTTTTTTTTAAATTTTATTTTATTGTGACTTGTGTGAAAGTTTAAAGAGCAAATTCACTTTCTATTCATCAGTTCACACACACTTTCTCTCATGACACTGACTACAACTTACCACAATGCAACAACTCCCCTCCCACTTCTTCCCCCTCCCTGGTTACCTCTTCCCTGTGTCCTTCCCTCCGCACACTCCTGCCCTCTGAGATCTGACCCTGTACATACACAGTCCTTCTATTCTCTCATGATTGTTCTCTCCAAGGAGTGTATATACCTAGTGTAAATGTTCACCTCATATACCTGCCTTTTGTTTGGCTGGAAGCTGCAGGTGTGGGTTCAATTCCAGACCTGAACGGCAGTTAGGGGCCATAGTCTCAGTGGTCCCATCAGGCTCTATCAGATCAGCAAAACTGGTCCCTCTTTTTTTTTTTTCCAAATTATTTAGAGTTTTGTTCCACATTGTTCTCTCACTCTATCTAGGATCGCCTACATAGATCACCTTCCAATGATAACTGGGTACAATCTAATTCTTCTGGTCTCATAGTCATATAGGCTGAGGATCACATGGTGTACCAGTCACTTGGACTAATTGTTTCCATACATCTTTAGTTTTTTTAATTCGTCTTTGCTCTGGATGAGGAGAGACCCATCGTTGTATCTAGATGGCTGCTTGCAAGCTTTTAAGATCCCAGTCACAACTTGCCAAAGTAGGAGGTGGAACAGTGTTTTGTGTAGTGTGTTATGGAAGTTGAGCTTGATGTCCCCTGTGACTATGGTCCTGAGCCCACAGGTTCAACTACTTGCTCCCTCAGGTTTAGCTGACTGTGCCCAAGAAGTGACTCCAGCCTTGTCCCTTGTCAGCTCTACTATATACCTGGGAATTCTTACAGATCATACAAATACATTTGTAGAAACATTGTCTGCCAACCCTATACATGATCTTGGGCATACTCCTCCCTGCATACACATACCTGATATTTCGGCCTGCCCTGCCATCTATCCACCCGTATAGCCATGTTTGCCTTCATTGACAACACAGTAGCGTATGTGCAAAAGGGTTCATCTTTGTTGTCTGTACCTCCCATGTACCTCTTTATGCCTTCCTCTTCCTCAATGCCACCATGTTAATCACTCACATTTGGTACATTGTGCTTCTCTTCACCCAAATCAATACTTGTCTCTACCTATCTAACAGTGTTCCCTCCCCTCCCACATCTGGTAACCAACAAAGAAAATTTCCTTCCATATATAAACCTTTCCTTGATTTTTTACAATAATGGACTAATACAATGTTTGTCCTTCTGTGATTGACTTATTTCACTCAGCATAATGTCCTCCAAGTTCATCCATGTTATGCGGTGTATTGCAGATTCTGCATTATTCTTTAGGGTTGCATAGTATTCCATTGTGCATACGTACTATTGTTTGGTTATCCATTCCTCAGTTGATGGACACCTAGGTTGTTTCCACCTTTTGGGTCTTGTAAATAGTTCTGTGATGATCATGAGTGTGCATATGTCTGTTCTTGTCATGGCTCTCACTTCTTTAGGGTATATACGTAGTAATGGAATGGCTGGGTCCAATGGTATTTCTAATTCTAACTTTTGAAGGAATCACCATACAGCTTTTCACAGTGGTTGTATCATTTTATAGTCCCACCAGCAGTGTATGAGAGTCCCAATCTCTCCACATCCTCGCCAGCAGTTTTTATTTTCTGTCCTGTTGAACTTTGCTACTAGTACTGGTGCCAGATGGTATCTCATTGTTTTGATTTGCATCTCTCTGATGGCTAATGATCATGAGCATTTCTTCATAAGTTTGTTGGCCTCCTGAATTTTCTCTTTGTGAAGTGTCTATTCGTGTCTTTGGCCATTTTTTTAATTAGATTTTTTTGTCTTTTTGTTGTTGAGGTGTGGCAGTTTTCTATAAATTCTAGAGATTAGTCTCTTGTCAGATATGTCATAGCTGAATATTTTTTCCCAATCTTTAGGTTTTCTTTTGACTCTTGAAGAAATCTTTGAAAGCCTGTAATAATTTAATTTTTAGAAAGTGTTAGTCATCTAGTTTTTTTTCTGTTTGTGTATTTTGGGTTATGCTTGACAGTCTATTTATACCATAATATTGTTGATATTTTGCAGTTGAATTGGACCTGACTCATAGTGACCCTTCCTTGGGTTTCTGAGGCGGTATCACTATAAAAGTAGATTGCCCAATATTCCTTCCAAGGAGTGGCTAGTGGGTTTGAACTGTCAGCCTTTTGGTTAACAGTCAAGTGCCTTACACACTATGCCATCAGAGCTCTATAATTTGCTGCTAATTTTTCCTTGAAGAACTTTTTAGTTTTAGGTTTCATATTGAAGTCTTTCATCCATCTGGAGTTTGTTAATGTGTATGGTGTGAGGTACAGATCTTGTTTCATTTTTCTACAAATGGATATCCACTTTTGCCAGCACCATTTATTGAGCAAACATTCTCTTCCCCATTTAATGGATTTTGGCCCTTTGTCAAAGATCAGCTGACCCTAGGTCGATGTATCTATTTCTGGGTTCACAATTCTATTCCATTGGTCTATGTGTCTGCCATTATACCAACACCAGGCAGTTTAGACTACTGTGGCTGTGTGGTAGGTTTTGAGATCTGGTAGTATGAGACTTCCTACTTTGTTCTTCTCCTTCAGTAGTGCTTTGATTATCTGAGATCTCTTTCCTTTCCATATAAAGTTAGTGATTGGTTTTTCCATATCCTTAAAGAATGTTGATGGGATCTGGATTGGGATTGCACTGAATGTATGGATTGCTTTGGGTAGAATTGACATTTTCACAATGTTCCATCTTCCTGTCCACGAGCATGGGATGTTCTTCCATTTATGTAGATTTCTTATGGTTTCTCAAAGTAGTGTTTTATAGTTTTCTTTGTAGAGGTGTTTTGTGTCCCTAGTAAGATTTATTCCCAGGTATTTTATTTTTTTGGTAGCTACTGTAAATGGTATTGATTTCCTTATTTCTTTTTCAACGTTCTCTTTGCCGGTGTAGAGGCATCCAACTGATTTTGGATGTTGATCTTGTATCCTGACATGATGCTAAATCTCTCAATTAGTTCCATAGATTTTTGACTGAGTCTCTTTGGTTTTCTAGGTATGGATAGCATCATATCATCAAGAAATGTGGATAGCTTGACTTCTTCATTACCAATTTGGATGCCTTTGATTTCCCTTTCTTGCTTTATGGCCCTGGCTAGGACTTTCAATACAATGTTGAATAAAAGTGGTGGTAGAGGGCATCCTTGTCTGGTTCCTGTTGGCAAGGGGAAAGATGTCAGTCTCTCTCCATTGAGAATAATGTTGGCTGTTGGTTTTGCATGTTGTTATTGTTATATGCCATTGAGTCTGCCCCAACCTATAGTGACCCCTCCTTGGGTTTCCGAGGCAGTATTACTATGGAAGTAGATTGCCCAATCTGCCTTCCAAGGAGTGGCTGGTGGATTTGAACCACCAGCCTTCTGGTTATTAGTCAAGCGCCTTAGGCACTATGCTACCAGAGCTCCTTTGCATAGATGCCTTTATTATGTTGAGGAATGTCCCTTCTATTCCTATTTTGCTGAGTTTTGATCAGGAATGGGTGTTGGATTTTATCAAATGCCTTTTCTGCAGTGATTGATATCATCATGTGGTTTTTTTCCTTTCTTTCACTTACGTGGTGGATGATGTTGATTGTTTTTCTAATGTTGAACCATCTTTGTATATATGATATGAACCCACTTGGCCATATTGAATGATTTTCTTGATATGTTGTTGGAGTCTATTGGCTAGGATTTTGTTGAAGATTTTTTTATCTACATTCATGAAGGATATTGTTCTGTAGTTTTCCTTTTGAGTGGTGTCTTTGCCTGGTTTAGGTATCAAGGTTATGCTTGCTTCATAAAATGAGTTAGGGAGGATTCCATCCTTTTTTATATTTTGGAATAGTTTGAATAGGATTGGTGTCAGGTCTTCTCTGAATGTTTGGTAGAATTCTCTGATGAAACCCTCTGGGCCAGGACTTTTTTTGTTGTTGGTAATTTTTTGATGACCAGTTCAATTTCTTCCTTTGTTATGAATATGTTCAACTTTCCCACATCAGTCTGTGTTAGTTAGGTAAGTGGTGTGTTTCTGGAAATCTGTCCATTTCTTCCAGATTTTCAAATTTGTTGGAGTACAGTTCTTCATAGTATCTTGATATTATCCTTCTTATTTCAGTTGGTTCTGTTGTGATGTTGCCCATTTTATTTTTTATTTGTGTTATTTGTATTCTCTCCCTATTTTCCTTTGTTAAATTTGCCAGTGGTTTGTCAGTTTTATTAATCTTTTTAAAAAACCAACTTGTAGTCTTTATTTTTTTAATATTTAATTTTTTTATTTTTTATTGTGATTTGGGTGAAGATTGACAGAGCAAATTCTCTTTCCATGCTGCAGTTCACATATACTTTTTCTCATGTCATTGACCACAGTTTACCACAATGCAACAGCTCCCTTCCCACTTCCTCCCCTTGGTTACCTCTTCCCCGTGTCCATCCCTCCATACATTCCTGCCCCCTGAGCTGTCTCCTTGTGCATAAGCAGCTCTTCTTTCTCCCATGATTGTTCTTTCCAAGGAGTGTATCTAC
>NW_006921682.1:6359303-6381132 GCF_000298275.1 Orycteropus afer afer | reverse complement strand
GGTTAACCGCAAGAAAAAAGGGGGAAAGGAAGAAAAAAAAAAACCTTAAATTTAAAAAACAACAAAAAAAATTCAACCAGACACAGGGAAAAGAAAAAATGCTGAAAACTAGGACCTGGGAGGGGAAGATTAAGAATTATAATAAAAAGGACAAAAGTATTATTAATATTAGTTGTTTTAGAACAGACAAAGAGAAGCAAACTAACGACCAGAAAAAAGAAAGTGAAAAAGAAAAAAAAACTTGGTGGATGACAAATCAGGGCACCCAGGCTTTGTCAGACTGTGTTGGAGTTCCTGTGTTACCAGAAGGTAGGTGGGAGTGGGGGATGGCCACACCTCCGTTCACCAAGTAGGTGTTGGGTATAAGAGTAACTGGAGTAATATCGTACTTTTTCAGTCTTGCAGGTCCCGAGTGTCCTTGCGCTTGCTGGAGAGCAGAACTTGTTCTTAAGCCCCAGGAAACTGCGAGAGTGCTGTCTCTTTAAATATCCAAAATAGTCAAGCCGGTTTTTAAACCTTCACAATGGTGGCGTCCTCCGGATCGGCAAAAGTCCACAGCTCAGGCCACCTTTCTCTTCCCCTTCTCTGTTTGTTCCCCAGCCCCTGTGCACAGTCCTCCATGCAGTCCCTATCTAGCAGGGTGATTTTTAGGTTAATTCTTAGGTCCTCCCACCACTCTGTGATCTCCAAGCTGTCTGTTCCGTCAGGATCGCTGCCAGACTGCAGCTCCGTCTGTCTCCTTTTTCCTATTTTCATTAAAATTATTCTGCTAGTTGGGGTTTAGTCTACTTTTGTACCCTTCCCTTCAAGGCTTGGGGGTCCAGGATTACTTCTGTGTCTGTGTTAATTGGTTTCCCTTTTCTTTGTTGAAGAGGGTCTGTGCAGTCTTTTTGCCTAGTCCGCCATCTTGCCAGCCGTCCAAAAAAACAACTTGTAGTCTTGTTGATTTCCTTCTATTGTCTTTCTCTTTTGTTTCATTGATTTCCGCTCAAATATTTATTATTTCTTTTGGTGATTGTAGGCTTTTCTTCTTGTTCTTTTTTCTAGTTGGTGGAGATGTTGTTTTAAAATGTTTATTTTGGCTCTTCTTTTTTGATGTGTGCATTTATTGCTATATATTGTCCTGTGATCCCTGCTTTTGCTGTGTCCCAAAGATTTTGGTATGTTGTGTTTTCATTCTCTTTTGACTCAAGGGATTTTTGAATTTCAATTTTTATTTCTTCTCTTACCCACTCTTTCTCAAGGAGGGCGTTGTTCAGTTTCCATGTGTTTGTTGTTTTTCCATTGATCTTCCTATTGTCAATTTCTAATTTGATAGCATTGTAATCTGAGAAGATGCTTTGCAGTATTTCAATGTTTTTAAATTTATTGAGGCCTGCTTTATGGCCTGACATATGGTCTTTCATGGAGAATGTTCCATCTGCACTGGAAAAGTATGTACATTGTGCTATTGTTGGGTGAAGTGCTCAGTAGATGTCTGTAAGGTCAAGTTGGTGGATTGTATTATTTAGCTGTTCTGTGTCTTTGTTGAGTTTCTTTCCAGTTGTTCTATCTTTAATTGATAACAGTGTTTTAAAGTCTCCCACTATAACTGTGGCATTATCTATTTGACTTTTCAACTTTGTATAAGTGTGAATTAAGTATTTTGGGGCTCTTTCATTGGCTTTATAGATATGGTTATATCTTCTTGTTCAATTGATCCTTTAATCATTATGTAATGTCCTTCTTTGTCTCGTGTGGTGGTTTTTGTCTTAAAAGTCAATTTGATCAGAAATTGATACTGCCACTCCTGCACTTTTTTGGTTGTCATTTGCTTGATATATCTTTTTCAAACCTTTGATTTTTAGTCTATTTTTGTGTGTCTCTTATAAACAGCATATGGATGGGTTTTGTTTTCTTAGCCAGTCTGTAACTCACTGTCTCTTAAGTGGTGCATTTAATCCATTATCATTCAGTGTAATTATCAACAGGTAAGAATTGGTTGCTGTCATTTTGTTACGTGTTTTTTTCATGGTGTTCTTGGTTTCTTTGTTCCATATAATTTTCTGTGCTGAGCTCATTATGTCTATGAATCGTGTTATCATTTCCTTTGTTGCTCTAGTTTTAGTTTTTGCTAAATATTTGTGCTTATCCTCTTTTTTATTGTGATGTTAAGGTTTATCATTTTTTTTTTGAGGTTACCCTGTGATTTGTAATTTTCTCCCAAAGTTTAGTTCAGTCTATTCTATCTTCCAACTTTTGTTACTTCCTCAGCATTTAGAAGTTCTGTAACTACAGAGTATTTTCCCTGTTTTTGCTTTGTTGTTGTCCTCATTTGCCAATTGATATCTCTGGTTGTCTGTGTACAATCTTGTGACCTTATTTTACTTTGGATATGTCCATAGCTGTGGTTTCTGGGTTATGTCATCTTGTGTATTAATGGTCAGTTGCTATTTGCTATTACTGGTTCTCTTTTCAAAGGACTTCCTTTAGTATCTCTTGCGAGGTTGGTCTGGTTTTAACAAATCCCCTTAATTTCTGCTTATTCAGAAATCTCCTAACTTCACCATCATATTTGAGGGACAGTTTTGCCAGGTATATAATTCTTGGTTGGAAAGTTTTCTCTTTCAGGGTTTTATATATACCATTCTGTTGCCTTCTTGCTTGCATGGTTTCTGCTGAGAAATCAGAGCTTATTCTTATTGGTTGTCCTTTGTAGGTAACTTTTTGTTTTTCCTGTGCTGCTTTCAGGATTCTGTCTTTGTCTTTGGTTTTGAGGAGTTTGATGATGGTATGTCTTGGTGATTTTCTTTTGGGGTCTATCCTGTTTGGGGTTTGTTGGACATCTTGAATGGGTATATTCTCATCTTTCATCATATCTAGGAAGTTTTCTTCCAACAAATCTTGGACAGTTTTGTCAGTGGTTTTATTTTTCTTTTCCTGTTCTGGAATTTCAGTGACACATAGGTAATTCCTTTTGATGGTATCCCACATGAACCTTAGCCTTTCTTCATTTTGTTTTTTTAATTTTGCTCTGATTGATCCCTTTCCAAAGAAGTATTCAGATATTTGTCTGCAATCTCATTAATTCTGTCTTCCATTGATTCAGTTCACCTCCTTTGCCTTTTCAATGTTTTATCTATTTCTGAAAATTTAGTATTAATCTTTTGAATTTCTGTCTGTAGATTTTGTATTATTTCTAAATTTTCTTTTATTTTGTCATTTTTTTTCTTTTGAAATTGTTCTAGGTTTTTGTTTGTGTTTTCCTTAATTTTGTCAGTGTTTTCCTTGTTCTGTCTCTCAATCCTTGGAAAATACCTAAATATAATTGTTTTGAATTCCTTATATGGGAATTCCAATGCTGCTTCTTCCTTAGCATTGTGTTCTGGGTCTGTATCCTGTTCTCTTTTTTTCTGCCACTTTATCTTGTTTCTTTGTTTGGACTGTAATGCTCTCTTGTCTCTATGACATTGTGATGTTGTTGTGTTTGTTTCCCTGTGAAGTTTTTGTGAAGAGCGAGCAGCCAAGGGTTAGTCAGGGTTTCCTTACTGGTAATATATTGCTGGCCTGTTGGTAGAGAAGGAAGTGGTGGCTCTCACTCAGTAAATTAAGCTGCAGGAGGTGTGGGTGTAGTTGTGTTGTATGGACACTGTTGCTGTGTCTCACTCAATTAGACAAAGATAACAATTGAATAACCCTCAAAAAAGTAAAAGCAAGTGCACAAAAAACACACCATGTATTCACACAGGCATAATAACCAAAAAAAAAAAAGACAAAAAAGAAAAAAACCCACAATACCTGGGGAGAGGACAATAAGAGAATAAAGGTAGAGTTGGAGAATAATGAAATAAAACAATGGATAAAAATGCAAAAAGAAAAACAAGAAATGGGTTTAATGATGAGAAAGAAAAAAATGGGAACTAGGAACAGGGAAGAGAGAAAAAGCTAAAAACTAGAACCTGCGAAGGGGAGAATGAAGAATAATAATAAAAAGGACAATAATAATAATAATAATTTTAAAAAGACAAAAATGAACAAAGTGAAAAAAAAGGAACAAAAAAATCTGGGCATGGCAGGGCAGGGCACGCGGCCTCCGTCTGAGCACTCAGACTGGAATGGAATTCCTGCTAGCCCAGAAGGTGGGTGTGATGAAAGATGGCCGCACTTCCATTCACCAAGAGGTTGTGGGGTGTAAGAGTAACAAGGGGAATATTGCACCTTTCCAGTCATTGGCATCTGGATTTCCTTGCCGTTCCTGGCAAGTGGGGCCTATTCTTAAGTACCTGGAATCTGGTAGAACACTGTCACTTTAAATATCCAAAATGGTCGAATTGCTTTCAAACATTCAAAATGGCTGTGCCCTTTGGAGCGGCAAAAGTCCACAGCTCAGCCCACCTTCTTCTTCGCTGCTTCCCATTTTATTCCCCAGACACCAGAGCAATGCTCCATGCAGTCCCTGGGTAGCACGGCTGATCTTTAGGTTAATTCCAAAGATATTTGTGCCGTCAGTATCGCTGTCAGACCACAGCTGCATATGTCTCCTTTTTTGGTCTTTTCCTACAAGCTCTTCTACTAGTTGGAGTTTAGTGCACTTCTATATCCTTCCCTTCAAGGCTCAGGGGTCCAAGATTATTTTCTGTATCTGTGTTAATTGGTTCCCCTTTTCTTTTTTGAAGAGGGTCTGTGCAGTCTTTCTGCCTGTTCCTCCATCTTACCAGAATTCATCGGTGTAAATGATATTTATGTAAATAAAAATATTCAGCAGTTAGATAAATGTCCTATGAAAATCATCATTTATATTTTTAAGTATAAATAAGCACAGGTTGCACTACGGGCATTCTAATATATTGTTTTCTGTAAGTGTCATAGTGTCAATATTACTATTAACTACATTTCAATTTTATAGGAAAGCTCCTTGGCTTTTTTAGTAAACAGAGAAATTCCACTTGATCATGAGAGAGAATAGACTATTGTAATAGATTTTGTACATACTCTTTGGTAAATATTTCTTTCTTTCTTATATAAATTAAGACTAATTGCTTATCCTAGTGCTTTTCATTCCTGAAAGTTTTTGCATAAGTAATTTATAAATTTTTATTAAGGATACTGCTAAAAGAAACTTGTATGTCATTTCAACTTCAGTTTTAACCTAACTGGAATAAAAGGTTTTGGGGCTTAAAATAATTTATTTCCATATTTGATCCTCTATAAAAGTTTTAGATTTTTATGCAGTTAAATATATAAATACACACACACACACACACACATATACATATACAGATATATTGTTGTTGTTATGTGCCGTCGAATATATATATATGTATATATATTTATACATACATATAAATGCATTCAGCTTTTGGTTTTTACTTAGAAATAGAAAAGAAAAATTAAATAAGATAAAATCCAAAGTGATCTAAAGGCATGTTTGTTCTTTTGTTTTTTTCTTTAGTTCTGCCTGGGAATTTGAAGGTCCAACCATCATCTACTGTCCTTCCAGAAAAATGACGGAAAAAGTTACAGCTGAACTTAGGAAACTGAAGTTAGCTTGTGGAACATACCATGCAGGCATGGGTATTAAATCGAGGAAAGAAATTCATCATAGGTTCAGGAGAGATGAAATTCAGGTATGAGTACTGATCATCATTAATGCCCATGCCTCATAGTAGAAAGAAATCCTTCCTTAGTATTTATTTACCAAATCATTATTGGATACCTTCTTTTTGTCGGGCTAAAGCATTTTTTTGATCATGGGAAAATATATAATATGGAGATTGGTATGTGAGCAAATTGTTGCAGAGTAGTATAAATCATAGCTTGCCCATAATGCCTGAAGTGCATAGAGAGGGGACCGACCAGTAGTCTTGTCAAAGTATGTTTTAGAATGGGGATAGACTTTCCAGGAAGGTGAAATTTGAGTAGAATCTGAACATGTGAATAGAAATTTTTTCAAGTATGCAAGGCCAGTAAGTGATGAGGAAAAAGAAATTCAGTTTAGAGTTCCAGGAATAAGGACCAGCTTGTGCAGAGGCACCATAATGTGAGAGTATGTTCTGGGTTCCGGAAATTGTGAGCAGTTAGGAATAGTTGGAAAGAAAAGAGAGTGTGAGTAGGAGTGGCATGTTGTGTGCATTAAGGCCAGGAAGGAATTGCTAGAGACTCATAGGGAAAACTAAATTGGTTGGTTGAACAGATTATTATTCCTGCTGCTACTGTTAAGTGCTGAGTCAGTTCTGACTCATAATGATCCTGTGTACAACAGAATGAAACACTGCTCAGTCCTGCACCATTCTCATGATGGTGTGTTTGAGCCATTGTGTTAATCTATTTCATTGAGGACCTTGCTCTTTTTTGCTGACCTTCTACCAAGCATGATTTTCTTCTTTAGGGATTGGTCCCTCTTGGTAACAGGTCCAAAATATGTGAGACCAAGTCTTGCTATGTTTTCTTCTAAGGAACATTCTGGTTGTACTTCTTCCAAGACAGATTTATTGATATTTTCTAGCAAGTCCATGGCATATTCAATATTCTGTACCAATTCCATGGTAGAGAGTAATTTAATTCAAATGCATCAGTTCTTCAGAGGTCTTCCTTATTCATTGCCCAGCTTTCACTTGCATATGAGGTGATTGAGTCAGTGTACCTTAAGTCCTCAAGGTGTGACATCTTTGCTTTTAACACTTTAAAGAGCTCTTTGCAGCAGATTTGCCAAATGTGGTATGTCTTTAGATTTCTTGAATACTGCTTCCATCGGTGTTGATTGTGGAACTGTTTATTGTGATGTTGCTTATTGGTCTGTGAGGATTTTTGTTTTATGTTGAATATAATCCATGCTGTCATCCTTGATCTTCATTAGTAAGTACTTCAAGTTGTCTTTGCTTTCAGCTTGCAAGATAGTGTCATCTGTATATCAAAGGTTGTGTAATGAATATTCTTGAACAGATTATAAATCCACTGCCATTGAGTTGATTCCGACTCATAGTGACCCTGTAGGACAGAGTAGAATTGCTCTGTAGGTGCCACAAGGCTATGAATCTTTACCAAAGTAGACTGTCTTATCTTTCTCTTGCAGAGCAGCTGATAGGTTCGAACAACCACCCTTTTGGTTAGCAATCGAATACCTTAGCCCACTGCACTACTAGAGCTTCTTTTGAACAGATTCAAAAGACTGAAAAACCAAACTCACTGCCATCAAGTCAGATCCGACTTACAGCGACCTCTCCTTGGGTTTCTGAGGTAGTCTCACTACGGAAGTAGATTGCCCAACTTTCCTTCCGAGGAGTGGCTGATGGGTTTGAACCATCAGCCTTCTGGTTGGCAGTCAAATGCCTTAGGCACTACGCCACCAGAGCTCCCTTAAACAGATTTTAGAGAGCCTTAACTTTTGGAAAAGAGGTAGGCTGGAGTTTTTGTGATAGACATGTGGTTTTTTCAGATTATTTTAACTTTAGAATATTTTATTTAAATCAAATTTTATCTAATAGGTAAAACGAATTAAACAATTCTGGTTGAAATTGATGTGAGGAAGACATGAGAGACAGATAGAGCCTCCCTGTCTCCAAAGCGGTCCCTGTGGAGGCCTTTTTCACTCCTAGGGCTCCACAGATAGAATTTGAAAAGCACCATGATTGACTACTCTTGTTCTTGAGCAGGAGAACAGTGTTGTAGACATATTAGACTGACAGCACTAAGTAGGGTTGATTTGAAAGAGAAAAATTGAGGTACTGAATTTCTTGTGAAGCCCTAGAACGGAAGTTTCTGTTATGATTGGTCTGATTCAATGAGTATTGTATAAATATTCAGGAAAATTTAAACTCAAGCCTTGTGAGTAAGGTTAAATCAGGAACTTTATGTCATCAATATTATATCCATATTCTAACACTGAATCAGTAGAATAGATTTTCTCTCAAGTTGCAATGAACTTAACTTCAGCTCTGGCATTTTCTGTTCACATAGGACATCCTTTCCAGCCCTCCCTATCATATTAGTTGTTTATTACCCAAGCCAACAACTTATCTGTTAACTATGTATGGTTTGTATGTACTGTTTATAAAGTGTACTATGCATAGTCATGCTGTAATACATACTTATCTGAAACAATCTATTCTTATCTTCTCCTATCCAAAGGTAAGAACAGCTATCCCAGCCTCCTAGATTAGAGATTTTATCTAAATTCTTGAGTATTTATATTTTCAATCTACTATGTCAATTGTCAGATAAAATTTATTAGCTTTTACTACTGAATCTTAACAATTGATGTGTGAGCCCTTTAGTGGCCAGTGAAATCTTCTATTTTGATGTATTACTAATTATCTATTTTGACTGAAATATCCCCCAAAGATGTGAGAGAGTGCAAATTTTATCCAGATATGTTTGATAGGAGACTTTGTTGCATGTGTCTGGTTTTCCTTCCGATTAATGCTTTCAGATATGGCTTTAAAAATGATTGTGAATGGTACCTAATTTCTAGAAGTGCCTTATGTATGTGCTTTAAATTCATAGATATTCATGTACATTATCAAAATTAATATTTAATCTCAATTGTGTCACCCTAGCTTGGCATCATTTGTTTTGTTTTACCTGGCAATGGGCCCATGTACTCCTGTTTTGCAATTATAAATAATTTAAAAGTGTCAAAATTGCATCTATATGGAATAATCTGATATTCTTGGAGTTCATTATTTGCCATTGGGCAGTTATTGAGTGCCTACTGAATGCATAAATACACAGACTCAGAAGTTGAGCTGGCCTCTGTAGCTCTTAATAAGATACTAAGAAATGTTTAGAATGCTTAAGAATTAAGAAATACTTAGAATCTTAGTTACTTCCGTTCTATAACTAAAACATTTTTTTTTCTTTCCTGTTATTCATAACCATATCTAACCATATTTGGATGGAGATGTGTATTTTCAGTCTGTGACCATTTATTCTTACTTTTAATCCTGACTTAGTGCCTTTTCAGGATGACTCAAATTCCTTTCCTTTGGAATGAAGTTGTGACTAAATGAATTGATAAAACACCTTTATTTATATATAAGAATTGCAAGGTTTTTGAGAATCATGTGATCACCTAAAAAGAGTATCCTAAGATGAAAAATAGAATTACTATTGTATTGCTTATTCACTCATAAGTATGGCAAAGTTGGCTAGCCTTATTCACCCAGGGCTTTTTCTTAACATTATATTCATTCCTTTGTTTATTTGTTTTTCTCTCCCCTTTTTCTTAGTTCATTTAAGTTATTCTTTCCTTTTCGTCTTTCTTATTTCCTTTCTTTTTATTTCTTCCCTCTTTCCCTCACTTTTTTGCTTCTCTTGGTTCATCTTAGAACATATCTTAAGTTTTTTAATAGCACTCTAATTTTTATCATTTATGCATGCACATAGCTTAAAGAACCAACTCACTCCAGAGTACTTACAGTGAAAGGCATAAATTCCTCATTCTTTCCCCACTTCTATATCCTGTTCCCACCTATTTTATCTCATTCTTGTGGTGTTTACCACTGAATTGTACAATAACTTGCTTACACTGAAGTTACTTGCTTTTTATTTTTATATATGTATTTATTCATTTTAGTCATTATCCTTTGACTTCCTTGTATGGAAGATGAAGTTTAACTTTCTTTGACATCTCTTCTGCCTTTCTCATCACCCCACATATGCATTTTTAATCCTCTTACCTCCCAATATATTTATATCGTAATTTTGGTTAGACTAATATACAGTACTTGCATAATTATTTCTCTGTAAATGCTCTAAGCCATGTCATATATTATGATTAATTTTTTCACCTCTTTTTTATTCCCTATGTTGTTGTTGTTGCGTGCCATCGAGTCAGACCGACGCTTAGCGACCCCTCCTTGGGTTTCCGAGGCAGTGTCACTGTGGAAGTAGATTGCCTAACCTTCCTTCCGAGGAGTGGCTGGTGGGTTTGAACCGCTGGCCTTCTGGTTAGCAGTCAAGTGCCTTAGGCACTACGCTACCAGAGCTCCTTTTATTCCCTATAGTTACTACTTTTAAAAATTTATTTAGTTCTTTTGTACTTTTCACTAATTCTTCCTCAAATTTTCTCCTAATCTTGGGAATCTCATCTCCATATATTCATGCATATTATGTACTTTACAAGTTTTATCTTCTTAAAAATGCAGAAATAAATTCATTTTTTTTTTCCTCCTATCGTTAATGGAAAAAGGAGCTCTGGTGGTGTATTGCCTAAGGGATTTGGCTGCTAACCAGAAGGTTGGCAGTTCAAATCCACCAGCCACTCTGCTGGAGGCAGATGGGAGCATCTACTTCTGTAAAGATTTACTGCCTTAGAAACCCACTGGGGATTGCTGTGAGTCGAAGTTAAATCAATGGCAGTGAGTTTGGATTATTTATTTATTTATTTTTGGTTTATCCTTAATGGAAAGCATCCATCTTTGAATAATTCTAGAAAATATTAAGACGCTGTATAATCACATAAGGATACCTGAAACTTTTTAATAATATAAAAATTTCATTTAATAATTTTTTTTACAGCTTTTTACATTTCTCATACTCACGGGTATTTTGAGAAATCATATTACTTGCTACTTTTTATAGGAATGAACAAAGTGTTCTTATTACAAAGTATAAAGGTAAGATTTCAGTTCTGTTAAATATGTTTGTCAAACTTTATTGCTCTGTATTTTCAGTGTGTTGTAGCTACTATAGCTTTTGGAATGGGCATTAATAAAGCTGACATTCGCAAAGTCATTCATTATGGTGCTCCTAAGGAAATGGAATCATACTACCAGGAGATTGGTAGAGCTGGCCGTGATGGACTGCAAAGTTCTTGTCACCTACTCTGGGCTCCAGTAGATGTTAACTTAAATAGGTAAAAGCATTTATTGGTTTTACTCTTAGAGATTTCTTTCTTTCTTTCCATTTAAGTTTTGGAAGTATTTGAGGCAGCATCCGAAATTTGAAGTAATTTGTAAAAGTGCATTTAAGGCCAAAGCAAAGCAGAAGACATATAAGAAGAACATTTGTGTTAAGTGTTGCCAAACAGAGAAAATGTCTGAATTTCAACCATATCCCATTTAGTATGAGGAATTAACTAAATCAGGTCTATACTTGAGCATGTGTCATAGATCCTATGGAATATATTCCTACTATTATATGTTAATGATCAGTATATTAATATGCTTTGTTTATTTTTTTCTTTTCAGATCATTGCAAGTTGTGATACGGCTTCAGCCATATTTACTTTAGATACTGTTTATTTTGTTATTGGTTCCTTCTTCCTAGACCATAATGGTGCTTATTCCAGAAGACTTCTATCAGTCGTTATTAAACTGCTATTCTTTTACATTTATTTCTTGGTTAGTTCCATGGGAGCATGCCAGCTCTCATTGACTCTGTGTGAATAATCTCATTGCACTGTAGTAATTGACTGGCAATGAAAAAACTATTGTGTTTAACAGTTAAATACTGAAAAACCACTCCATGTAAACACTAAACAAGTATTTTGTTGGCACTTCAATACCCTGATGTTTATATTGGAAAGAAAAACTTCATCTTGCAATATTTTGAGGACAGGATTTATCAGCTGATTCCTTAATCCAAAGAATAAAAAATCTTAGGGAAAAACCTGTATGTAATATCTACGGGCCAGCCGAAATGAGTTTTTTGCACAGTACACCTATAAGTGCTATCTATGCTATCCAATACAGTCCCCCCACCCCCGAAGGTTCTTGTTAATTTTTCAAGCTTTTTTTTTTTTTTTTTTTAATGCTCATAATGTTCTAAGGACTATACTATATGATGGGGATACAATGGTGAATAAAACCACACATGGTACCTGCTTTCATAGAGCTTATAGTGTAATTAGGATGGCAGATCTTAGAGAATCATACAGCTATAGGTACATAGTGTTCATTTGACTATTCTATTTTCTTGTATGTGCTTGAGAATTTCAATACTAACATTTATTTTAAAGGATCATGTAAATATGTATGAAATTACAATGTGTTAAGCACTATGAAAGAAAGTTGCAATGAGTGATGAGAATATATGATGATGATTTGATGGTATTTACAAAGTCAAGAAGGTCAGGTAAGGTTTCCTTGAGGAAGTGATGCTTAAAATGAAATCTGAAAGAAGAATAGTGTTTTGGTTACCTCTGTGCCACTCTGACAGGAATATACCACAAATGGGATAGCTTGAACAAACAGGCGTTTATTCTCTCACAGTTTGGAGGGTTTAAGTCCGAGTTCAGAGTGCTAGGCTCTAGGGGCTGGGTGAAAGCCCCTTAACCGTGGGCTTCAGCTCTGCTTTCTGCCCTTGGCCCAATTAAGCTGGAGGCTTTTCTTCACTCAGACAGTTGCTGGCTGCTGAAACTGACAAGCCCAAGGTTGACAAGTAAAAAGGCACAGCCCTGATGTTATCAAACCACATGGCAGACCATTAATTCAAGGCCATTGAAAAGCCCCAAGGTTGGCAGAGCATGGCAGACTTTTGAACAACGACTTGGCTACATGCAGGGTTCAAGCGTGCCATATGTTTGACTATCCCCAAGGCTTCTCCTTACATATAGGAAGCAGACCACATTCCTAAGGTATTTATTCAGCTGCTCACAGTAGATTCCACCATGGAGTTGATTACCAGTCTCATCATGGGGAATACTACATCCAGCTGCCCAGCCACTCATCCAGGCCCAGCCAGGTTGACACACAAACTTAACCACCACAAATGGGGATTAATTAGGCAAAAATATTTGCTGTAAAATTTAAGCTCTTTTTTCTAGGAGTTGTCAATAGCTTTTACTTCTTAACATAGCATCAATAAAACCATCCTCTTCTTGTAGACAAGTCCATGCCTCTCTTATGACACTAGTATCTATGTCAAACTTTTTATAAACTGAAAGAATTAGAATAGGACACAGCTTTGCCTCTGTAATATCCCTAAACGTCTCTTCCATTTGGGATTCTATCCATAAGTTACACTTTCTGTTTTTCTGGATCTCAAAAGATATTTCAGTTGTATCACTAAGATTTAGCAGGAAGTATTAGTGTTAGTAAGCAAATAGTGGTGCCAGAAAACCCAAACTTGGAATTTTTAGTATGGACAAGTTACCCTTTGCATCTATCCAAGGGAAATAAGACCATAGAGTTATTTGGTATACAACAAAGAATTGAGCAAGTATTGAAGATGGAATTCTATGTCATCCTGGTAACAAGCTTCTTTTAGAATTAGGGAAACTAGAAAGTTTTGAAATAGTGAAGTGTCTGACTCTCAGCTGAACAAAGTCACTGTAATTCACAAAAGTATCAGACTATCCTACACTAGGATTCCGTGATGGAAAGAATAAAGTTGCTCAGTCATCAGTGTAGACATGTAATTTTATATTTGTTGCAAAAGCCACACTATGTGCAAAGCGCAAGTGCCCGCAGTTGTTACCTTATCAATAGTTATTGTACTCTTTTTTTTTTTTAAGAGAATAATTTGAAAAATAATTTCATAAATCTCTCTCTGGTTCTAGTTGATTTCTATTTAATGGTACTATTTTTAGAGTTTTTCTTGTTTTTTAGTTGTTTTTATGGTATGGAATATTATACTTTACTGTATTAATAGTTGCCAAAGAAATACTTTGTTTTGATTTGCCATTAGACACTTGAAATTTTGTTTTCTCAAGTTTGTTACTGACAGTGATAAGAAAAATGTAGGTCATCTGGACCATATAAAAGAGATTAGATGGTTAACTTAGGAATTTGAATTAACAATTGGAAGAAACATTTGGGGATATTACATGGAAGGCAGTAGTGGTTAGTAGTATTACATGACAATGATGTTGTTGAATATCAGTTCTTTTGTTGATTAAAACTTCCCAGATTAAGTATGATTGTCATCCTAGAGCATTGTATAGAGGTATTTTAATCAATTCAGATGTTGAGTAGTCATCATATTAGTGAGTGAGGTCCGTTTTGACAAGGATCAGTCTCATCACACAGACTTTATACATAAATCATTGTTTTCTTTTGAAATATCTGAAACCCATTCAACCTAACTTCTATTTTTTTCTTGAAAAAAATGTATAAAACCATTTTTGAGACTCTCATCATCTGATCTCTGATATTCATGGAATTTCTTCAAAGAAAACTAGAGATGGACAGAGTTAGGATAAATTTTAGTAGCATTGACTTTTTTTAAAAAACAAACAAACAAACATATCTTTAATGTTATTTAACAATTTTAATTAAGTATTATGGCAAAACATAGCAGTTATAATTGTTCAAGGAAGGAAGGAATTCTCTCATTTTACTAGTGTTCCATAATATACATGTTTCTGCATGGGCTGTTAGTGTTTTCTCTGTGAGTCTTTAATACAAGATTGCTCTGTAGGGTTATAAAGAAACAATATTGCAGGGTGAGAAGTCATTTAAAGAGCTAATAGGGATGTAGGCTTATATTTTGGTGATTAGCCTCTTTTAGTATTCCTTACATAGATGCTTTTAATTTCTCATAAAATAGTAATAAATTCATAAGGAGCAAAGGTAAAGTCATATATTGTAGTTGTCTAGCTAGAAGCCAAATAGCATATGGCATGTAAATCAAAATGAAAATCTTTGGGGGTTTTTAATGATTTTTCAAAGGCAGCTAAAGAATTTATGCTTGGATAGACTGTTTTCAAAAACAATTTTCATACAAATCAGAAAAATGCTTGCCTTCTATGGGAGTCTGCAGTACAGTGAGTTACTTAATATGGCTCTTCTAGTCATAGTCTTTGTAACTCCCATGAAATGACTGGGTAGGACTGTGCCAAATGAGGCCCACCAAGGGCATCAGATAGCTTCCTAATAATCTAAATAAGGTGCATGGTACCCTTGTGGATGTGACACCATGTAAATAAGGTCTATAAAACCTTAACATGGGGATTGGTCAGTTTTGCTATCCTGCTAGGGTTAAAATGAGCTACCCTAGACATGGAAAGGGTACCACAATCACAAAAAAGAGACAGGAGTGGAGTGTGTCCTTTAGACCTGGGAATCTCTGCACTGAGAACCTCCTACACCTGGGAGGCAAAGAGAAAGCTGTAACACAGGAGACAGCGAGAAATGGTGACAGAAAAGACAGCAGCAAATACATGAGACGAGTGTGAGACAGCTCAGTGGGCTTCCTGGTTACAGAGGGTATGCTGACCCATGGAGTGAGAGACCTGAGTGCCTTTGGGCAGGAGGTTTGCTGGCAGAGCGGGTGCTTCCAGGTAGGGGTCCATGGAGCTAATGGAGCTAGAGAGCCAGGTGCATTTGGGCTGAAGCTTACTAGTGGAGTAGGGTGCCCCTGGGTATTGGTAGAGCTAAAGAGTTCATAACAGTTGCCTGAGCAGGGCAGAGGTCAGGCCAAAGAGCAAAGGAACATAAAGAGGACTGCCTGTGAGCATGTCTGAGAAGAGGTTGTCCTGATGAAGAACTGTATCCTGAGTATTTCCTGATCCTGAATTGTAACATATTACTTCCCTAATAAATCACATCATTGTGAATATTGTCAATGAGGTCTGTGTGGCCATGCAATGAATTATCAACTCAGCAGAGAAGTAGAGAGGCCATGGGAGGGATGGCCACTTTTTTGAATTAGTAGAAAGATCAGAGACTAGAGGTATATCTGACCTTCCTCTCATAGGAATCAGACTTGGGTGGTTGATACTGATTCTCTTTCCCCCTTGTGAAGTTAAAGGAGATCAGATGCCCTACCACAGCATTTTTACAGGGACATTGATTGGAAAGGGACACAACCAAGCTTTATAGGATCGTAGACATATTCTTGATCTCAGTGGGAGAATGGGTTATATAATTTATGGGAAATAAAAAAGTATCAAAGTTGCCAATACATTTATTACATGTAGCTGTGTTATTTTTAATTGACAGACACCTCCTTAGTGAGATACGCAATGAAAACTTTCGATTGTACAAATTAAAGATGATGGCAAAGATGGAAAAATATCTTCATTCCAGCAAGTGTAGGCGACGGTATGTATTATTTTATGAAAATAACGTGGATTTATAGGTGATGATCCTTTAAGAGAAAAGCTTTGCTAAACAGTTATGTATATATTGAAAAATTACTCTCTTAGTTTTATATATGTGCTAAATTTTTAATGCAATCTTCTTTGAACATGAGTAAAATGAAGCCTAATAATGACGTCCCAGGTGAAGCAATTAATGATGATTTCATCTTAGTGTTTTCAACAGTGAATTTAACATACATTTTTGTTCTTTTATTTAATTTTCTCTTGGTAGAATCATCTTGTCTCATTTTGAAGACAAACAATTACGAAAGGCCTCCTTGGGTATTATGGGAACTGAAAAATGCTGTGATAATTGCAGGTTCAGGTAAAGGTCCTTTTTTATAGATGGATATTCTAAAAATCTTTCTTTCTGTCCTTTTTCAGATAATTATCTCACTGAATTTTTGTTGAGTGATATGTATTCTAGTTATTTTTTTTTAACAAAATTATTTATTTAAATGAAACATAGAGCAAACAATATTAGAGTACTTTGCTTTTTGAATAAGGAAAAAAATAAAATGGCAGAACTAATACAAACATGTTGTTGTGTGCTATTGAGTCAGACCTGACTCATAGCGACCCCTCCTTGGGTTTCCAAAGCGGTATCACTATGGAAGTAGATTGCCCAACCTTCCTTCTGAGGAGTGGCTATTAATAATTAAATGAAAATGGTCTAAAAATATCAATTAAAAGATAATTTATCAGAAAGGATTTTGGCCCAACTATATGCTGACCAAAAGAAACCCACTATAAGTATAATGATTTGTTGTTGTTCTTGCTGTTAGGTGCTGTAGAGTTGGCTCCAACTCATAGCAACCCTGTGTACAGCAGAATGAAACACTGCCTGGTCTTGCACCATCTTCACAATCCTTGCTGTACTTGAGCTCATTGTTTCAGCTGCTGTGTGAATCCATCTTGTTGAGAGTTGTCCTGGTTACCTAGTGCCACTCTGATACGAATATACCACAAATAGGATGGCCTTAACAAACAGGAATTTATTATCTTACAGTTTGGAGGCTTTAAGTCCAAGTTCAAAGTGCCAGGCTCTAGGGGCTGGGTGAAAGCCCCTCAACCTTGGGGACCAGCTCTGCCTCCTGCTCCTGTCCCACTGGAGCTAGAGGCATCTCTTCACTTAGACAGCTGCTTGCTGCTGAGGCTGAGAAGCCCCAAGGTTGACAAGTAAAAAGGCACAGCCCCAATGTTACCAAACCACACGGCAGGCCATTAATTTAAGTCCATTGTAAGTCCCAAAGTGGGCAGTGCATGGCAGGCTGCTGAACAACTACACGGCTACAGACAGGGTCCAAGCATGCCATAGGCTCGAGACTATCCCCAAGGCTTCTCCTTATATACAGGAAGCAAACCACATTCCCTAAGGCAGGTACTTGGCTGTTCACAGTAGATTCCACCATGGAGTTGATTACCAGTCTGATAATGGGACATACTACATTCAGCTGCCCAGCCACTCAACCAGGCCCAGCCAAGTTGACACACAAACTGAACTACCACAAGGGTCTTCCTCTTTTTTGCTGACCCCGTACTTTACCAACCATGATAATCATTATCCAGGGAGTGGTCTCTTCTAACAACATGGCCAAAAGAGGTGAGATGAAGTCGAAGGAGCATTCATTCTGGCTGTACTTCCTCTAGGACAGATTTATTCCTTCATCTGGCAGTCTGTGGTATTTTCAGTATTCTCCATCAATACCACAATTCAAAGGCATCACCTTTTCTTTGGTCTTCATTATTCATTGTCCAGCTTTCACATGCATATGAAACGATTGAAAATACCATGGCTTGGATTAAGCACATTTTAGTCTTCAAAGAGATGTCTTTGCTCCTGAACACTTTAAAGAGATCTTTTGCAGCAGATTTGCCCCATGCAATGTGACTTCTGATTGCTTGACTGCGGCTTCTTTGAGTGTTGATTGTGGATTCAAGTAAAATGAAATCTTTGACAACTTCAGTCTTTTCTCCATTTATCATGCTTATTGGTCCATTTGTGAGGATTTTTGTCTTCTTTATGTTAAGGTATAACCCATACTGCAAACTGTAGTCTTTCACCTTCATCAGTAAGTGCTTCAAGTTGTCTTCACTTTCAGCAAGGGAGGTTGTGTAATCTGCATATCACAGGTTGTTAATGAATCTTCCTCTAATCCTGATGCTGTGTTCTTCTTTATATAGTCCAACTTCTCAGATTGTTTGCACAGCATATAGATTGAATAAGTATGGTGAAAGGATACAACCCTGACTCACACCCTTGGTAATTTTAAACCATGCAATATCCCTTTGTACAGTTTGAATGACATCCTCCTGGTTTATGTACAGGTTTCTCATGAGCACAATCATGTGTTCTGGAATTCCCATTCTTCTCAATGTAATCTGTAACTTATTATGATCCACACAGTTGAATGCTTTTTCCCAGGCAATAAAACACAGGTAAGTATCTTTCTGGTATTTTTGAGCCAAGATCCATCTGACATCAGTAGTGATATCCCTTGTTCCATGCCCTCTTCTGAATCTGGCTAGAATTTCTGGATGTTCCTTGTCAATATACTGCTGCAACTATTTTTAATTATCTTCATCCAAATTTTACTTGCGTGTGATATTAATGATACTGTTGAATAATTTGCACATTCTGTTGAGTCACCTTTCTTTGGAATGGGCACAAATATCAATACCTTACACTTAGTTGGCCAGGTCACTGTTTCTAAATTTTCTGACATAGACAAGTTCCTCCAGCAATGCATCTCTTTGTTGAAACATCTCAATGGATATTCCATCAAATCCTGGAGACTTGTTTTTTGCCAACTTCTTCAGGACAGATTGGACTTCTTCCTTTAGTACCATTGGTTCTTGATCATAAGCCACCTCCTGAAATGGATGAACATCAACCAATTCTTTTTTGTACAGTGATTCTGTGTGTTTCTTCCTTCTTCTTTTGATGCTTCCTGCATTATTGACTACTTTGCTCAGTAATATTCAGTACTGAATATTTTGCTCAGTATTGTAGCTTGAGGCTTGAATTTTTTCCTCAGTTCTTTCAGCTTGAGAAATGCCGAGTATGTTCTTCCCTTTGGTTTTTTAACTCCAGGTCTTTGTATACTTCATTATAATAATTTACTTTGTCTTCTGGAGCTGCTCTTTGAAATCTTCTGCTCAGCTCTTTATCTTGTCATTTTTTTTCTGTTTGCTTTAGCTACTTGTTAGCTGTTGAATGCCAAAAGGAACAGAACCAGGGTGAATTGTTAGAAAAATAAGTTTTATTGAATCATCTGCCTGGCAGATGGGCTGAGGGTTAGAGTAGCATCAGCCCCAATCCTGTCTCTGCAGGGTACATAAGTAGTGTTTTGATGCAGGATGTCATTTGCCTATTTCAAAAGAACCAATCCTAACTGTTGAAGAGGAACTAAACGCAAGGGAGGGTGGGGCCAAGATAAGCCCAGGACAGAGACAAGTGGAAACTCAGATCCAAGTGGAAACTGAGGGTGGGGCTGGGGGACAGCTTCAAGGTGGGAAAGTAGACAACCCCACTGGAAACTGGGGTTTGGGGAAAGCGGGAAAGTAGACAACCTCACTGGAAACTGGGGGTTTGGGGGTGGGGACACCTGTAACGCAGGAAGGGACACAAAGCGTCTAAGGGGAAATTAGGGAGTGGAGACTAGGAGAGTACTGAGAGAGAAGGACAGAAACTGGCAGGCTGGGTAGAGGGTGAAGGACTTATCTATTACTACTGTCCTTTAAGAACAAATTTCAGAATCTCTTCTGACATCTGTTTTGGTCTTTTCTTCCTTTCTTGTTTTTTTAATGACTGTTTGGTTTCTTCATGTATGACGTTCTCTATACCATCCCGTAATTTGTCTGGGTTTCAGTCATTGGTGGTCAGTGTGTGAGATCTGTTCTTCAGATGGTCTCTAAATTCAGGTGAGATATAATCAAAATCATATTTCAGCTCTTATGGAGTTATTTTAATTTTCTTCAGCTTCAACTTGAACTTAAATAGTCTGTTTCACAGTCATCTCCTGGCCTCATTTTGGCAGAATGTATCCAGCTTCTCCATCACCTCTTTCCACAAATGCAGTCAATCTGGTTCCTGTGTATTCCATCCGGTGAGGTCCACGTGTATAGCCACCATTTATGTTGCCGAAAAAAAGTATTTGCAGTGAATAAGTCGTTGGTCTTGCAAAATTCTATCATATGGTGTCTGGCATAATTTCTACCAACACTATATTTTACAACTATTGATGATTCTTCTTTTTGTCCAACTTTTGCATTCCAATCACCAGTAATAAATCAGTACATTTGGATTGTATGTTTGGTGAATTTCAGACTGCAGAAGTTGTTAAAAATCTTCAGTTTCTTCATCTTTGGCTTTAGTGGTTCATGCATAAATTTGAATAGTAGTAGTTTTAACTGTTCTTCCTTGTGTTGTTAAGTACCATGGAGTCAGACCCGACTCACAGCGACCCCTCCTTGGGTTTCTGAGGCAATATCACTACAGAATAGATTGCCCAGCCTTCCTTCTGAGGAGTGGCTGATGAGTTTGAACAGCCAGCTTTCTGGTTAGCAGTCAAATGCCTTAGGCACTATCCTATTACTGACAATATTGTACTTTAGGATAGATCTTGAAACATTCTCTGTGAGGATGAATGCCACACCATTCCTCTTCAATTTGTCATTCCTGGCATAATAGACCATATGATTGTTTGATTCAGAATGGCCCAAACCAGTCAATTTCAGCTAACTAATGTCTAGGATGTCAATATTTATGTGTTCAATTTCATTTTTGACAACTTTCAGTTTTCCTAGATTCATACTTTGTAAATTCCATGTTCTGATTATTAATGGATGTTTGCAGCTGTTTCTTCCCATTTTGAGTCATGCCCCATCAGCAAATGGAGGTCCTGAAAGCTTTTCTCCATCCACATCATTAAGGTCAACTCTACTTTGAGGAGGCAGCTCTTCTCAGTTGTATTTTGAGTGCCTTATCATCCAGCACTGTATCAGACAGTGTTTCAGGGCTATTCATAAAGTTTTCTAATAATATATTCAACAGTGTTTCATTGCCATTCAAAAGGTTTCCACTGGCCAGTTTTTTCAAATGTGGATGGCTCCTTTCTTCTTCCAAGTCTATCTTAGTCTGGAAGCTCTGATCTAACCTGTACACTGTGGGTGACCATGTAGGTATTTGAAATACTGGTCATAGTCTTGAGCCTTATAACAACATGCAAGTCACAACGGTATGACAAACTGACAAGAAGTGGTGATTAATGATATAGATTGAAAATAGAAGGATAAAAAGTATTATCCTGTGCAAACACTAATCACAAGAAAGCTAGAGTTGTTATTTTAATATCTGACATTCTAGTCTTCAGACCAAAGAAAATACCAGGGATAAAGAAGGTTATTACATAGATTTAATTTACCAAGAAGACATAGACATCAAAAACATGTAAAACTTAATAAAAGAACAGATGAAAACTAAAGGAGAAATAGGAAAATCTACATATACAGTTGTTGACTGTTATGATTCTTTCAGTAATTAATAGAACTATCATTGTTGTTAAGTCCTTCAGGTTGCTTTTAACTCATGGTGATCCCATGTACAACTGAACAAAAATTTGCCCAGTCCTATGCCATCCAGGGAGCTCTGGTAGTGTAGTGCCTAAGGCACTTGGCTGGTAGCCAGAAGGCTGGCGATTCAAACCCACCAGCCACTCCTCGGAAGGAAGATGGGGCAATTTACTTCTGTAGTGATACTGCCTTGGAAACCCAAGGAGGGGTCACTATGAGTCAGGTCCGACTTGACAGCACATAACAACAACA
>NW_006921682.1:6322747-6359203 GCF_000298275.1 Orycteropus afer afer | reverse complement strand
ATTTACTTCTGTAGTGATACTGCCTTGGAAACCCAAGGAGGGGTCACTATGAGTCAGGTCCGACTTGACAGCACATAACAACAACAACAACAACAATGCCATCCAGGGCTTGGGACTGCTTTTTTGCTTGAGGGTGGCTCTATTTTAAGGCCAGGGGCTGAGGTAGGAGGGTCTGAGGCTTGGGGTCTGCTTTTTTACTTGGGGATGGCTTTATTTTAAGGCTGGGCCTTAGGTAGGTGGGCCCAGGACTCGGGGTCTGCTTTTCGCTTGGGGGCGGCTCTATTTTAAAACCAGGGCCTGAGGTAGGAGGGCCTGAGGCTCTGGGGGCTGCTTTTTGCTTGGGGGTGGCTCTAAAGTGGTTTTAAGGAAAAAAAAAAAAAAAGACCAAAGTGGATGTCAGAAGACCCTATGAAACTTGATTTTAAATGTAGAGTAGCTAAAGTGAATGGAAAAAGTGATAAAGTAAAAAAGATGAACAGAAGACTTCAGAGGGTGGCTACAGAAGACAGTATTATAATGAAAGGTGCAAAGACTTGGAGTTAGAAAACCAAAAGGGAAGAACATGGTCAGCATTTCTCAAGATGAAAGAACTGAAGAAAAATTCCAAGCCTTAAGTTGCAGTATTGAAGAATTCTATAGGCAAAATATTAAAGGATATAAGAAACATCAAAAGAAGATGGAGGGAACTCACAGTCATTGGACCTAATACATAGTAGACATAAAATTAGTAAGGAGAGATAGAAGACCTGAGTTGTACTGCTGTTATGGATTGAATTGTGTTCCCCCAAATAAGTGTTGTAAATAAGGCACTGTGCCTGTCATTATAATCCCATTCGGAAATGGGTTGTCTTTGTTACAGTAAAGAGGAAGGGTTAGTATAAGGTGTGTCCTAAGTTAATTTGTTTTTAGCTATAAAAGATAGTAAGCCAAGAAAAGCAAAAGGGGGGGGCGGGGGGAGAAAGATGCCAAGGCACATGAAGATTGCCCAGGAACTGAAGCTCAGAATAGCCAAGGACCTTCCTTCAGAGCCAACAGAGGGAGAAAGCCTTCCCCTAAAACTGGCACCCTGCATTTGGAGATCTAGCCTTCTACCCAGTGAGAAAATAAATTTGTTTGTTAAAGCCATCCACTTTTGATATTTCTGTTACAGGTGCTCTAGATAGCTAAGACAGCTACCAACCAATTTGTTATAAATGACTTACAGAACACTGTACTTTCACACATTCTTTTGAAGTGCACATGGAATGGTCACCAAGTTATTCATATTCTGGTTAAAAAAGCAAACTTTAACAAATTCAGGGGAATTAAATTCATAGAAACTATTTTTTTCTGATTATAATGGTATTGAGCGCTGGTGGTGTAGTGCCTAAGGCATTTGGCTGCTAACCAGAGGCTGGCAGTTCAAAACCACCAGCCACTCCTCAAAAGGAAGATTGGGCAATCTACTTCTGTAGAGATACTTCCTCAGAAACCCAAGGAGGGGTCACTATGAGTTGAATTGACTCACTGGCAGTGAGTTTGGTTTTTTGGTTTATAATGGTATTACATTAGAAATCAGTAACAGAAGTGTATTAGGTAGGTCTTCAAACACTTGGAAATTAAATAACACACTTGTAAATAATCCATGAGTCAAAGAGGAAGTCTCGAGGCAAATCAGAAAAAAATTTGAATTAAATGAAAATATAGCATATCAAAAAGTGTGGGCTAGAGATCAAGCAATATTGAGAGGGAGATTTATATCACTAAATAATGGAAGGTTTAAAATCAATAATGGATTTCTATCTTAAGGAAATAAGAGCAAAATAAACCAAAAGCAAACAGAAGGAAGGAAATGGAGAATGTAAATCAGTGAAAGAAAAACAAAGGTTTCATGGGACATCCCAGTTAATTGGCCTAATGATATGTTTAGGTCTTCTTTTCTACCTCCTAGTTCGTTGCATAGTGCCTGGGGTCTTAAAAGCTTGCCAGTGGCTATACAAGGCAGAACAGTTGGTTTTTACACGCTCAGAGCAACAGAATAAGGAGAGTCAGGAATAGGAGTTGGATATGAAATATGTGGCTAATTTGTCTCCATGAACAACTGCCTCCTTTGCCATGAGACCAGAAGAACTGGACGATGTCTAGCTACTATCACTGGACATTTTGAACAAAGATTCTATATTAGAATCTTGATCAAAGGGGAAGAATACAGAACAGAATCTTAAATTCTCACGGATGCCATGCTTTCTGGAGCAAATGGCTAAATGAGCCTGAGAAAATATGGCTCTGAGATAATCTTTAAATCTTCAACCAAATGTATGCCTTGAAATCTTCTTAAAACCAAACTGTAGTTTGTTGTTGTTGTTGTTATGTGCCGTCGAGTCGGCCCCGACTCATAGCGACCCCTCCTTGGGTTTCCGAGGCAGTATCACTACGGAAGTAGGATTGCCCAACCTTCCTTCCGAGGAGTGACTGGTGGGTTTGAACCGCCAGCCGTCTGGTTAGCAGGCAAGTGTCTTAGCCACTATGCTACCAGAGCTCCCAAACTGTAGTTTAGCATAACTAAAATAAAAAAACTGGCTTGATCATTAAGCTCTTTTAAGAACTATGTATCATCAACATGACAATAACAACTGTGAAGGTTAGATAAAAACTTTAAGGGGCAGGGAGTTTAGTTAACAGGGGAAGAACAACTCAGAAAAGAGTGAGAATGGTTGCACAACTCAAAGAATGTAGTCTTTGTCACTAAATGGTACTTATAGATGCTGTTGAATTTGTGTATGTTTTTCTGTGTATATTTGCAACAAGGACAAAATAAAATTTAGAAAATGTGAGACAACAAAAGACAATAGAGAAAATCATTGAACTCAAAAGCTTTTTTTTTTTTTTGAGAAAGTCAGTAAAAGTGATGTAAACTTCTAACAAGACTGACAAAATATAAAGGAGACACGGTTACTAATAACAAGAATGAGAAAAGGAATTTCACTCAGACCTAACTGATGATGATAAGAAAATACTATGAACAACTCGATGTATGTAAAATCAACAATTTACGTCAAGTGAACCACTTCCTCAATAACTTAAAACTAACAAAACACAAACCAACTAACAAAACACAAACCATGAGATAGAAAAACCAAAAAACACAAAGCCAAACTCTGCCCTCGAGTCAGATCTGGCTCATAACAACTCCTCCTTGGGTTTCTGAGGCCATATCACTTTGGAAGTGGATTGCCCAACCTTCCTTCTGAGGGGTGGCTGGTGGGTTTGAACTTTCAGCCTTCTGGTTACCAGTCAGATGCCTTAGGCGCTATGCCACCAGAACTCCAAAGTGATTGGATTCCTAGTTAAAAGTCCCTGAAAATAAAATTCTTTAGCCCAAATGACTTCTATGGCAAATTCTACCAAACATTTAAAAAGAAATAACACCAGTTCTATGGTATGACTCCATTTATATGATATTTTTTCAAATATAAGACTATACTAGGGATGAAGAACAGATCAGTGGTTCTCGGGGGATTACAAATGACTAGCACAAGAGACTATTTTGGAGTGATGGAATGTCTATGTCCTGATTGTGGTGGTGGTTATGTGAATCTATGAATATGTTAAAATTTATACAACTTTACATATACATTTTCACAAAATCAGTTTAACTCTCTGCTGATTTAGAAAATAAAAAGAAATGATACATCTAGTGGGGTTAACTATATACATAGGTAGAGTAGCTGTATGTTTATTAGAAGCATTATTGGGAATGGAGATTGTCTTAGTCTGGGTTTTCTAGCAAAGCAAAACCTGTAAGGCATGTATGTGTGTATATGTATGTGTGTATACATGTGTATATATATATGCACAAGTATGTATATATGTATGCATCTATTTCCATGTATGTTTATACGCATGTATGTACATATATACATAAACGTGTGTGTATGCCAGAAGTACAAATAGAACAATGTTTCTTGGACTTTTTTGTTTCATGACCTACATAGAAAATGATATTTGTATAGCACACTGGGTTAATTGCTAGAGCCCAGATTTGATCCAGATCGTAGGTCTGAAGTGAGTAAATTTCAGCCCACCTGCAACCCTTTTGTAGTACACTGGTTGTGAAGTATAGGCAGTCCCTCAGTTATGAATGTCTGACTTAAAACTTGTATTTGCCCTTAAATGTCATGCAATTTTGCCTTCACTTTGAAGCTATTAAGCCATTGAACCAACCCCTACTCACATCTTTCCAAGTAAATAAAGTTTTCTTAGAACACAGCCATGTCCTTTATATGTTATCTATGATTGCTTTCATAGAGTTGAGTAGTTGACACAGAAATCATATGATCCTCAAAGCCTAAAATACTTCTGACACTTTACAGAAAAAGTTTACTGATACCTGTACTAGACCATAGGTGTGTCTCAAAAAGTGTCAATGAATTGGTATTAGACCACATTTTCTGATCAGAATGTAGTTGAATTAGGAATAAAAGGATAAAAAAAAATTCTCATGTATTTGGAAATGAAAAATAAAACCATAAATCCAAAAACTCAATGAAAAGTTTATATATTTTAAAAATTAATTATAAATGGCCAACTAACTAGAAGAGATCCATAGTTGTGACAGAGAGCTTCCAAAAATGCAAGGTGGATTTAGAAGAGGATGTGGAATGAGGGATATCATTGCTGAGGTCAGATGGATCTTAGCTGAAGCAAACAGTATTAAAAAGATGTTTACTTAAGTTTGGTTGACTGTGCAAAAGCATTCACTTATGTGGATCATAACAAATTATGGGTAACATTGAGAAAAAATGGGAATTCCAGAACACTTGATTGTATTCCTGAGGAACGTGTACATAGATCAGGAGGCTGTCATTTGAACAGAGCAAGGGATACTGCACTGTTTAAAATCAAGAAGGGAGTGTGTTAAGGTTGTATCCTTTCACCATACTTACTCAATTTGTATGCTGAGCAAATAATCTGAGAAGCTGGATTATATGAAGAAGAATATGGCATCAGAATTGGAGGAAGGCTCATTAACAACCTGCGATATGCAGATGACACAACTTTGGTTGCTGAAAATGAGGATGACTTGAAGCACTTACTGAGGAATATTAAAGACTACAGTCTGCAGTATGGCTTACACCTCAATAAAAGAAAACAAAAATCCTCGTAACTGGTCCAATAAACAACTTCATGATAAATGGAGGAAAGATTGAAGTTGTTGAGAACTGCATGTTACTTGGTTCTACAATCAGTACCAATGGAAGCAGCAGCTATGACATCACACGACATATTGCATTGGGCAAATCTGCTGCAAAAGACCTCTTTGAAGTGCTTAAGAGTAAAGGTGACTCCTTGAAGACTAAGGTGCTCCTGACCCAAGCCATGGTATTTTTAATCGCCTCTTATGCATGTGAGAACTGGACAGTGAAGAAGGAAAACTGAAAAAGAGTTGATGCTTTTGAATTGTGGTGTTGGAGAAGAATGCTAAGAGTACCATAGACTGCTAAAAGGACTAACAGATCTGTCCTGGAAGAAGTGCAGCCGGAATGCTCCTTGAAAGCAAGAATGGCCAGACTTCATCTCACCTTCTTTGGTCATGTTGTCAGGAGGAACCATTCCCTGGAGAAGGATAGCATGCTTGGTAAATTGGTGGGTCAACAAAGAAGGGGAAGGCCCTCAATGAGATGTATTGACATAGTGGCTGCAATGATGGGCTCAGGTATAGCAGGGACCGTGAGGCAGGCACAGGACCGGGCAATTTCATTCTGTTGTGCACAGGGTTGCTGTGAGTCAGAGAGGACTCAGTGGCACCTGACAACAACAGTTATAATTAAAATATTATGCATTAAAGTTGATAAAGTGTGGCATAAGTGGTACTTTCTGGAAATTTGGTAACTTTGAAAACTGAAATCAGAAAAAAATTAATGCGGTAAGCATCTTAGTAAAGAAGTTAGAATAGGAGAATAAAACCTAAACATTATTTTTTTTCCCCAAACACATTTTTGTGGGTAGAATACTGAATATATTTTTATTGTTATTTCAAAGATATTTATAATGAAGAAAGCAATTAAATAATTGAAATGTACTGATTTTCTTCAAAGGTCCTCTTGTTCTCTACCTACTTGAAGAATTCTCATTTGTGTTAGTGTTATTTTCAAATCTACCAGAAGGATTGCTTAGTAATTTAACTTGTCAAAAGACTTAAATGAATGATTTTTAATCTTTGTGTAATGTGTTGCAGTTGTTGGAATTTAATAATTTATTGCATAGGGTTTTTTTCTTTTTTCTAATGAACTTTTTCCTCTAAAACCAAACACAGCAGCCAAATAATTATATAGTAGATCAAGTGGGGCTGTTGTACTTATGATCCTGCAGCTCTGCTTGCTCAGTCTTTTCCTTTTTCTTCTGTCTTTGGCTCCAGGTACCTAGTGAAACTTTTGAGGTCTAGGACATTAGAATTGAGAGCCATTAGTATAACATATCTATCATACCATATAATAGTTCATTTTTCATATTTTAGATATGTCATATGCTGTTGGAAGTCTAGAATTTTATTTGTAGGTTCTGAGGCAGTTGGCAAGTGTGAGATATTTTTTTAATTGGGTAATTGTTACACTAAGTCATTTTATTTCTAAAGGTATGTACCTTGGCTAAGCTATAATATCGTTCTCACTTAGATTGAGTCATTGCTTTTCCATTGAAGACTCTGAAGATACATTACAGGACTTTGGTCCACAAGCATTCCAGCTTCTGTCTGCTGTGGAAATCTTAGGAGGAAAGTTTGGAATTGGGGTTCCCATTTTATTTCTCCGAGGATCTGTAAGTATATCTCTGAATCATCTGCATAGTTCTTTTATTTTTAAAATTTTCTTTAGAGGTTTGCCATAATGTGCTTCCGACTTTGCCTTTAGATGAATTACTAGAAACCCAGCGAGCATATTAAGTTTGTTTAAGCACTGCATTCGTTACTTTTGATAAAGCCTATGTGTATCGTCAGTATTGCTGTTTTCATGTCCCAGGCTGATGCTCAGCTCTGTACTTCAGTCTGGAAGCATTATATTAGTTTATTACATTGTAGTTTGATGACTCCCTAGACTGGTCTTTCTTAGGATAATTAAGTAAAGTTAACTTTCATTGTATCAAGGGACAGATGGAATAAAATTGTATATTTTGGGGACCTGGCAGCTATTAAATTCTCTCAGCAAAACTTAAGTGATTATTCTGTAAATGTCTAAGTTCAGTAACAGTATTTGGCAATATATTTATTCTTTTCTTCTGTTTCCTATCAGAAGTATTAAAACTTCTATGAAGATATTTTTTGCCTTATTGGCAAATAAATAATTTTATTTGACTAATTCTTACTATTATTTTTAATTAGTGTACCACATTGTGTTAACAAGTACAGGCAAATAGGAATAAGACATGATCCTTAAAGTCAAAGAGTAGTCCTTTTTGTTTATTCCTGATTTATTAGTCTGTGAAGCAAAGCTAAATACTGTATATTAAGATGAGTGGAACAAGTCTAAAAGGGAGAGAAATATACATGAAAATAAAGATTAGAAATATATGTACATCATTTAATCATTTATTTGTTAAAATGCATATACTTTTCATATAAATATTTTCTAAGTTTTTATTTTAGAAAAGGGCATATTAATCAGTTCTCAAATATTTTTAATGGACTATATTAGAAAGCTTATATTTTTAGACAAAGATGATTTTAGATTGTGATATGGATACTTAAATTCTATTTTTAAATCACAAGTCTGATTAGATATTAAATAATGTTGAGTGTTTCATAAGGAACTTTGTTTTAAATGCAGTGAGTGATACAGTATTTTTTATAAACAGAATTTAAGTTACAGAGGGCAGATTAAATATAATTGAGGCCTATGAAAAATTTCATCTGTCTCTGTGACCTTCAAAACCTCTATATCCCAGTTGAATGTATAATTTATAAAAATTATCCCTGTTTTAATTTGGTGTAATCCAGCCATATCCAATATCAAAAAAATAAGTATAAGTGGGCTCCTAGACAAACTTGAACTGGTCACAAGAGGGATCAGATTTCACCTGTTATTTGAAAACCAAGTCAGACTGCTTATATGGCAGTCTCTTCTGGGAGTCCTCAAATTAAGAAGTTTATCCTTTGTGAAATTTTATACTACCCTTGCTAGATAAAAGTGTAAAACTTTTAAAAAAGTGCCACTTAACTAAAATTTGTAGACATTAACTGCAGTGAAAACGAGGCAAGTTTTTTTTTCCCCTCCATTTTAGTGATCTCGATATCTATTGAGGTATTGTTTAAAAGATTTTAATTGTAAACCCTTTGAGAATTTTGTAAATCATCCACCTTAACTAATTACAGGAAAAATTAATGTCTTTGTAGATAATTTTGATGATGAGAAGTATCTTAAATTAAGAACTATTGGAGTTTGTTTAAAAACCCCAGATCTGTTGCCCTTTAGTAGATTCCTACTCTTAGTGCCCTCTGTGACAGAGTAACACTGCCATATCTGGTTTCCAAGGGTGTAAATCTTTATGGAAGCAGATGCTATATCTTTCTCCCACAGAGCAACTGGAAGGCTCGAAACACTGACCTTTCAGTTAGCAGCCAAGCACTTAAACACAGTGTGCCATGAGGGGCCTTTATTTTTTTTCCCTTGAAAAATATAAGATATACAAATATATAACAAATATAATTTCAACAGAACATAATTCTCCCCTCTTAGATAAGAATAAGAAGCTCTTGTGGCATATTGTCTAAGGCATTTGACTGCTAACCAGGAAGTTGCCGGTTCAAACCCACCAGCCACTCTGTGGAAGGAAAATGGGGCAGTCTACTTCTGTAAATATTTACCACTTTGGAAACTCAATGGGGGTCGCCATGAGTTGGAATCAACTCGATGGCAGTGAGTTTGGAGTTTTTTTGTACAAGCATATTCTAAATGATATAATGATTATGCCTCCTATTCTAGGATCTCAGTATTTTCCCACCATGTAAAAATCTTTAAACACCCTTTTGTGAATAGGATATGCAAGGATCTTAATGTTACAGATTCAAAAGAGAAGCACAGTCATTAATGTGTATAACCAGATAATGTGGAACTTCTTTCCTGATCATTTTATTTAAATGCTAAATATTATCCTGACCCCAGAATTAGATAAAACTTTTTGATAGCTACTTTGACTATGGGCAGCTATTGTAACTGTTGATAGTTTTAATCATCTTTCATATTTATCAGACTATCTGACAGGAGATTATAGTTCATTTAATTTTCTGGACAAGCTATTTCACCTGAGTGAGATAAATTCCTAGAGATAATTATTGTTACTTTACTTATTTATTTTTGTTTTATTTTGCTCATAGAACATCAGCTCAAGAAATGACTTTCTCAGACCCTGAATGGTAGCTATGATGTACTTTGGCTTGTAGGAACTGAAAGACATGGGAAAAAAACCTAAAATATTTCATAGAAAAGAAGGACTTACTTTGTTCTCTTGAGAACATAGGGATTTAAACCTTTTGAGTTAGTATTTATAACTATCTGTTACATTAATTATTGATCATTTCTGTTGTAAAAGGTACTATAATGTATTTTTATGGGGGATATAATCCAAATTTGAATTAGATATAGATTTGTCATCTAATGTGGGTTTTTTTTTTTTTTAATGGGAGGTGTTAGTTGGGAAGAAATAACATATAATGTAGCATAGAAAGAGATAAAGCAAAAACCAAAGTCAGTGGCATCAAGTCAATTCCAACTCACAGTAACCCCCACTGGGGTTTCCAAGGCTGTAAATCTTCACGGAGGCAGACTCTGCCTCATCTTTCTCCCACAGAGCAACTGGTGGGTTCAAACTACCAACCTTTTAATTAGCAGCCAGATGCTTAAACCATACCACAGAACTCCTTAGAGAGAAATAAGGACATGTGAATAGGTGTAAAATGTTATTGAAGTTCTGAAAAGCTTGCTAATAACAGCGGATATTAGAGAAGTCTGTGCAAGGGTATCACTGGAGATTTCTATTTTGTGTAAGATATACAGTAGATTTTGGCAAGATTTAGTAGACGTAGATAGTTTAAGATAGAAGGGAATATGGCGTTACAGGCAGAAAGAACTGCTATAAAAAACAATAGTGATTTTTAAAGAAAGTAATTAACAGAAGTGGCAGTTTTCTTTTTTGTTTATCACGTGCTGGTGCAAAGATTTTTATTGTATCAGAAACTGATAATTTCGGTCTCATACTGTGGCCAGGAATTAAATTTCTAGCCTTCTTTATTCTGACACTTATCAATTAATAAGTTTTCGTGTTCTATGATACATCACTTATTTTTGCGTCTTATTTTTCTAAGCCATTTTAAAGAGAAAGAATGGCATGAAAATTTCCTTTTTTGAAGCTGTGTCTCTTGGACTCTTGGAGCTAGACCTTGCAAAAAGTCCATTTAGTCCTACCAATTTATTTTACAGTTGTGAAAACTGAGTCCCAGAGCATTAAATTAATTGACTCTAAGTTGTACTGCTACTTTGTGTCAGAATCAGTATGAGAAAACAGTTTTCATGTCTACCGGTGTAGTACTTTTTTGTTTTATACTGTTTAATACTGTTCACACACAGTTTTAAATTATATTTTAGACTGAATGATCTAGACATACTACAGTGAAGATTTGTGGTTGGTAAGGGATGTGTGTGTTCATGCATGCATATATGTGTGTGTTTGTAGGCTTTTGCCTGCCTTAGTATCTATGCCCAAGTCCCTTATTCCCTATAGCAGCATTCTCCTCCCAGACAGCATTACTCCATAAGTGAATTAACCTGGAAAGTTAAGTTAACCAGTACACTTAACAGTTAGTGGAGGAAGCCTTGCTCAAGAGTTAGGAATCATTAAAACATTTGTTATTGAAAATCCTTACTCTATTCTGTTTTTTTTTTTTAAAAGTGTTAACTTTGGATTTCTAGTTGAAAAGGGAATATGCTTTCATTAAGATAAAGATGCTTATTATCCAATAGTAGAACTCTTTCTTTCTGTGCCTGATGATTGCCATGGAAACAAGATAATGTAAATTTACTCACATAGTACACAGTATTCATAATGATTATTGATCAGGAGAGGAAGTGATAATTACACCCTGCTGATTAGAAATAATCTTACTGCTTCAGACTAGTAAATTTGCTCATCCACTTCAGGTTTATTTCTGCTTATGAAAGGAAAGAGTAGAGCAATTTTTAGTGTGTAGAGAGCTAGTAAGTGCTAGTTAAGAAACTCAGTACCTTTGATGTTATTTGTTTGTAAGCAATAGAGTCTCTTCCTGCAGAGGTAAGCCCCTACCAGATATAGAGAGCCATAAGCAAGTGTTCAGGGAAAACTGACTAGATAATAATGCATAGTTACACTTTTAGGTTAAGACATGCAAGTTGAGTAAAAGAAATCAGCTATTAACTAGTAAAAAGGAAGCTAATGCTTTTGAGACAGTCTGTTTCCTGGTTACTCATTTAATCTTTATAACACCCCCAAGAAATAGAGACTATTATTATAATTGTGTAGCAGATAAAAGGAGCCCTGGTGGTGCAATGGTTAAGTGCTCAGCTGCAAACTGAAAGGTTGATGGTTCAAGCCCACCAGGTGCTATACTGGAGAAAGATGTGGCAGTCTGTTTCTGTAATGATTACAGCCTTGGAAACTGTATGAGGCAATTCTAATCTGTTTTATAGGGTCGCCATGAGGTGAATCAACTTGATGATTTTTTTTTTAGATAGCAGATGAGGAAATGCAGCACAGATAACTAATTTACACAAAGTAAAAAAACAAACAAAAAAACCTAATAAGTACCAGAGTTATGACTTGAAGCCAGATAATCTAGCTCCAGACCCTACACTCACTATAATCAATATAATGTGTATGTATTTAAGGGTATATACATCTGTGGTGTAGTAATAAAGAAAAAAAAACTAGCAATCAGGAGGCCTGTGTTTTATTCACAACTGTAGTGTAAATAGATCCCCTAGATGGTACAAATAGTTACATGTTAATTGGTGGCATAGTGTCTAAGGCATTTGACTGCTAACCAGAAGGCTGGCAGTTCACGCCCACCAGCCACTCCTCAGAAGGAAGATTGAGCAATCTGCTTCTGTAGAGATACCGCCTCAGAAACCCAAGGAGGGGTCACTATGAGTCGGATGCAATTCCACAGCAGTGAGTTTGGCTTTTGGTTTATACCTTAGAACTAATATTAACATAGGTATATTAATATTTGTATATAATATGATTTTTTTATTTCATCATATACTTAGAAACACCTTCAAATATGAAAGCAATATATCTTTGTATAAATATTTGTTCTTGTTCTACTCATTTTAGAATACTTTCTTATTAACATTTTTAACATTCCAAAAATGATCTCTTAATCCTTCATTCTTATCAATTGAATAAAATCAATATGTTCATAATAGAGAGCCTTGCAGTGCCTGAATTATGTATCCTGGAACTCGTTCCATATGTACTTTTAGGTTTGGTTCTGGAATTTTTCTGTGCATTGATATGTAAGCATTCACTAGAGTCTGGATAAAACATAGAAATGTTGAGTTATAAGGTATGCATGATTAGATTTTATTGTATATTGAAACTTTTAGGGTATAGTAAACTCTTGATGGGAGCTCTAGTAGTGTAGTGCCTAAGGCACTTGACTGCTAACCAGAAGGCTGGTGATTCAAATCCACCAGCCATTCCACGGAAGGAAGATGGGGCAATCTATTTCCATAGTGATACTGCCTCGGAAACCCAAGGAGGGGTCGCTGTGAGTCAGGTCCGACTCGATGGCACATAACAACAACAAACTCTTGACATGTTAAGGGATATGTGTTTTTGAAGGATAAATGTAATCTAAAATAGGTTAGTGTTTAGTTAGATAGCTCATAATCACTTTAGCTAAACAGAAAAATACTTATTACTACTGGGTATTAGTGCCTAAGGCATTTGACTGCTCCAGAAACCTGATAGTTCAAACCCACCAGCCACTCCTCGGTAGGAAGGTTGAGCAATCTACTTCTGTAGTGATACCACCTTGGAAACCCAAGGAGGGGTGGCTATGAGTCAGATCGACACAAAGGCAGTGAATTTTTTTATTAAATGCTTTACAGTATTGTTGACAAGGTCATATTGCAAAATAGTCCACCAGGGGAGCTCTTCTGTGTTCAAGAAGCTGTCAATTTGGGAAGCTGTTACTACAGCACTTGAGTAGGAAACAGTCATAATCAGGGAAGTTTTTCTGCTTGTTCTGGGAACTACCATGTACCTGCTCCAATCTGTATCAAGAAGATGGATGCCTCTTGTTACTTAAAAAGCTTCTAGTTGTACACTGGGCTCTTTGCTAACATTTCCTTTTAAAAATAAACACTTTCCGGTCATGCATGCCTGCAAAAAAAGCAGATGGGTAGACTTATCCCTCACTTCCTGTTTATATATGTCATGCAAATATATATCTGATTAGTGGAACTTAAATCATATCTAGAACCCAAGGTGAAACAGTTTGAGAAAAGGCATTTGTAACTCCTAGATTCTATAGTAGAAATCACAGTGGATGGAAATTAGAATGACCTTTGAATTACAGTCTGCCATATTTATTACAAATATATATTAGACAGGAGCAATTTTCCCATAAAGTCTTATGTTCATATACTGTAAAACACATTCAAAAGTAGTATTAAGTGTGTATGATAAATGAGAGAGGTAGTAAAATGGGGAAAGTAAGGAAAAGTAGGGAGAATCATCTGTATTAGATGAGAAGATAATTGTATCTGACAAACTTCAAGACTCTCCCATAGGAATTCTCTCTTCCCTCAAGGGAAAAAACCCTCAAAAGCATCAGCTATTTATTTAGCATGTACCTGCTTTACCTGCTGTATCTCAGTGAAGCAGCTAAATCATAAATGATTAAGCAAACTTGCAGAGCGTCATGAACAAAGGCATAGTAAAACTTGCAATGCAGTGGTAACCGTGACTTGTCACACGGCCACTCACTGTGGACTAGCTAATGGGTCACACTACCTTTAGCACCCATAGTTCTAGTCTTGACCTATAGATTATGATCACTATTTTCAAACAGTATTATGAGTATGTGGGAGCTCTGGTAGCTTAGTGCCTAAGGCACTCCTTGGAAGGAAGATGGGGCAATCTACTTCCGTAGTGATACTGCCTCGGCAACCTAAGGAGGGGTCGCTATGAGTCGGGTCCGACTTGACAGCACATAACAACAACAACAACAATTATGAATATGTGAATAACTTTCTAAATAACAAAGTTAAAGCTATTCCAAATACATATCCAAAAAAAAAAACATTGTGAAATGAATCTGAATTGCATCTGAAATTTTTTGTCCTTATTCATAATACAAAAGACATTATTTTGATTTTATATATGGCACTATGGTGGTACAGTGGTTAAGAACTCAGCTGCTAACTAAAAGGTCAGTGGTTCAAATCCACCAGCTGCCCTGCAGGATGAATATGTAGCAATCTGCTTGTAAAAATTTGAAAACCCTATGGGGCAGTTCTACTTTGTCCTGTAGGGTCACTATGAGTCAGAATTCATTTTGCATCAGTGCATTTGGAGATACAAACGTATATATGTTTGTGAATTAAGTATTCAGAACAAGCAGAATGAATGTAAAATTGTGTAGGTTTTTTAAAACTTCAGTTTAGTGTTAAATTAAAAGAATCAGTAAATGGTTTTGTGTCATAATCTGTTTAATTAAATAAGCACTTTTTGATGCTGATTTTATGCCTAATTTCAGAATTCTCAGCGTCTTGCAGATAAGTATCGCAGCCATAATTTCTTTGGCATTGGCAAGGATCAAACAGAGAGCTGGTGGAAGGCTTTATCTCGTCAACTCATAATTGAAGGATTCTTGGAAGAAGTTTCTGGAAGTAACAAATTTATAAAGATTTGCATCCTTACAAAAAAGGTGAACATTGTAAAAGTATACCTGTTTGACTTAATTTTTCTCACTGTGGATTAAAAGATTCTTCTTTTGTTTGACAGGGGAGAAATTGGCTTGATAAAGCCAGTAAAGAATCTCCTCAGAGACTTACCCTTCCAGCTAATGAAGAATTGTGTCCAAGGAAATTTCTTCTGCCAAGGTTCATTTTACAGTTTTTAAAAAAATTCTAGATGTTTTCTTTTTGTTTATATAATGCAGACTGTACTACCAGTTAACAGACACCACAGATAAAATCAACAAAGATAATGTTTTTTGTGTACGTATTTGGGAAAAAGAGTCAGTGGGAGAAAGGTAAATCATAGAACACTTTCTTGGTTGAAAGGAAGCAGCTGACCATAGTATTTCAACAGCTTTTTTCCATTGATTAAAGAAGCAGCATTGAGATCAGTATTGAAGAAACCCCATATTGCCTTGTATGTAGAAGGTGGAAAGGTAGTACATTTGTTGCCTCCTTTTTAGTACCTTCACATGTTACTGACTGTTCTTCAGTTTTTCCTATTAAACTTCTTAAACTTTGCAGAGCTTTTTCTAGAAAAAATCAGTTTAAAAATTCTGTAGTCCTAAAATGTTAATATGATCTCATCTACCTTTCTGACACTAGGGGTATGAAGAGTCATGAATTAGATAATTGCGTTTTAACATTAGAGATAATTTAATCTTGTTATTTTTCAGTTCTAAAACTGTATCTTCAGTCATTGAAAAATATTCTTCTAATCAAGTACCAATTGAATTAACTGCAGATAAGAAGGTTTGTTTCAAAGAAGTGGTCATTTATTTCAAGTTTATTTCATTCTTTATTGATGTAGCTCTTATTTTAAATTTTTGTATTTCAATTCCCTCTCAATTAAAGAGAAAAGTAGCATACATAACAAACATAAAATTTGGAAAGAGAAGTGATAGGAACAGAATAAAATATGAGGTGTATGATTTTAGGGGTTAAAAGAATAGAACAAAAGTATTTGAGGAACATAACTTATTTTGATTCTTTTAAACATTTTTATACTTTTTTGGCTTGGAGTTTTTACATGTTATGATACTTGTAGTTTATAGAAAAATAAGTTTGATTCTGAAATGTTCTCACTAAAGTTATATACATATACACATACTTTCCTGCTTTATTTTTGAAACTTAGATAACTATACATATTAAATACTTATCCATAGGCTGATGTAAGATAATTAGAACACTAGAGTAATGGACAAATGTGTTGAATTAACATTTTTGGTGAACTATTACTGCTTTATTAAATACAATATGCAGAGCATTATTGAATAATTTTTGTAACTTTGTCTCTTGCTGTGTTTGAGAGCATTCTTTATGCATTTGAGAGGAAGAGATATTGAATTACATTTTAATTGCCTTTTAAATTCTAGAAGTTGATATTTCAAGAGCTTATTTTCAGATGGTTTATTTGATGGATGTATTTGATGGTTAGTCAAGGAAAAAAATATCATCAATCTTACATCTTATAACCTGCATAAGTTTCTTTAAAACTTACTTCGTGTTTTTAATGGTTCTTTATATGTTTAAAAACAGTCTAATTTGGAGAAGAGGTATTCTTACAAAGCATCTGATAAAATATCTTCTGGGAGTAACATTTCTAAAAAAAGGTACAAAGTTCAATATTTATATTTACTACACTACTTTAATAGCACGTTGTTTTTCTTTTCTAAAGAGAAACTATCACATGTTGGGCTATTTCATAGCCAGAGGAAGTCCTATGAAATGATAGCATTAATATTAATGTCATGGCTAACACTTACTGAGTATTATTATTTGCCAGACTCTATGGTAAGTACGGGAGCTCTGGTGGCGTAGTGCCTAAGGCATTTGACTGCTAACCAGAAGGCTGGCAGTTCAAACCCACCAGCCACTCCTTGGAAGGAAGGTTGGGCAATCTACTTCCATAGTGAAACTGCCCCAGAAACCCAAGGAGGGGTCAATGGCAGTGAGTTTTTTTTTTATGGTAAGTACTAGGCATTTTATATGTATTATCTCATTTAATGCTTACAACAACCTATGAGTTAGCTATTATTATTTATCCCCATATTAGAGTTGAGCTGGCTTTTGAATCTGAATTTGTCTACTTCCAGCACCTAACACTATTTAAAATAAATTAAATTTGTATAAAATACATATTCTCATGCCATTTTCAAAAAAAGGTTTTATGGCATCATAAAATGGCATAAATAAAAGCTTGTGGAGAATAAGGTAATGCATCTATTGTACTTTTAGCTTACTATTACTGGAAGGCTGAGGATAGAAAATTGAAGAATGTCAGGGCCTGTATAGTATACACACAGCTTAAATGGACTATATTGCTTCCATATTAGGTCAAAGTAAATGAATGTTTTCTAAGGCTGTTACATATTTCCTAGTAGTTTGTTCACCGACAAAACGTTTGCAATGATACCAGTCTCCCAACTAGAACAATTTCTCTTTGTTTGAATATGTGTTATATGATAATTGTTTTAAGTAAATGAAAAGTTTAAGCAGTGTACAAAACAATATATTCAATCAATATGCTGAAGCATTTCTTTATTTAAACATTTACTATGTTTTTACTTGGTACATTTTTGTGCCAGGAACCATTCCTTCTAGGCTTTGGAACATAAAATTGCAATCAGGGTTATAACAATGGAGACACGTAGAGTATTAAGCAAGGCATCCCACAAGAAGTGACACTTGAAGTTTAAGTAGAAGTTGGTCAGATGAAATGAAGGGAAGTCGTCCAAACAGAGGAACAGCCTATATATAAAAGCCTGAAAACAAGAAGAGCATTTACGTAACAGTATGCTGAAGATCATCTGGTAGAAGGATGCAAAAAAAAAGTCTGAAGAACTAAATAGGGACCACTATAACCAGTTCCTTTTAAGCACTGGACTTGATCTAAAGAAGAGTTTTAAGTATAACATGATTAAATTTATGATTTAGAATAGGGACTGACAAATTTTCTCTGTATAAATCAAAATCAAAAACTAAACTCACTGCTGTGGAGTCGGTTCCAACTCATAGTGACCTATCCTTGGGTTTCTGAGGTAGTATCTTTACAGAAATATATTGTCCAATCTTCCTTCCAAGGAGTGGCTGGTGGGTTTGAACTACCAGTCTTCTGGTTAGCAGTCAAATGCCTTAGGCACTATGCCACTGGAGCTCTCTGTAAAGGATCAGATAATAAATATTTTAGGCTTTTCAGGCCACATGGACTCTGTTCCAGCTATTTAATTCTGCTATTGTAGCCTGAAAGCAGCCATTGATAGTATGTAAATAAGCATGGCTATGTTCCAATAAAACTTTATTTATTGCATGGAATTTTAATTTCATTTAACTTTAATATGACATGAAATATTCTTTTAATTTTTTTTTTTTTACCATTTAGTTTATAGGCCTTGTCAAAATAAACTGATTTCAGCCATGGCTCCTAGTTTTCCCATCCTTGATTGATCACTGTGGTTGTGGAGGAAATAGATTAAAGAAGAATGAAAGTGTTGTAAAAAAGAGGAAGAAGAAAAAAAAACTACAGCAACCTATTGCAGTATATGATTATAGTTTAGATGAGGGAAGTGTCATTGGGCATGGAGAGAAAAATAGGTTTGTAAGATATGTGTTGTTGTTGTTGTTGTTATGTGCCATCGAGTCGGCCCCGACTCATAGCGACCCCTCCTTGGGTTTCCGAGGCAGTTATTACTACGGAAGTAGGATTGCCCAACCTTCCTTCCGAGGAGTGGCTGGTGGGTTTGAACCGCCAGCCATCTGGTTAGCAGGCAAGTGTCTTAGCCACTATGCTACCAGAGCTCCCGTAAGATATGTAGGAGATAGAATTTTGGGGACTTGAGTATTAAAATGATGTTAAGGAGAATGGAAGACTTAGAGATGACACTTAGATTTTGTTACTAGATTGCTGGGTTAGAGTATTGTTATTTCCTTAGGTGGCAACATAAGAGAAATAACAGAATTCAGGAGTTAGATATTTAAGGAATGAAGTTAAAATTAAGAGTTTAGTGATAAACAACATTCCTGTCAAGTACTGAAAAAATCAACTTTAATATATGGGCTTATTGTATGGAAGTGAGCAGGATCATTAACCATATCATTTTAAAATTTATTGAAGGTAATATATGTACCTGGTTTTGAAAAATATCCCTGAGTGGTGCAAATGGTTTGCACCAAAAAGTTGGAGGTTTGGACCCAGTAAGCAGCACCACTAACGAAAATCCTGGCAGTCTGCTTCTGGAAAGATTACTGTCAAGAAAACTCTATGGCACTCAGTTCTGCTCTGTAACACATGGCACCATGAGTCAGAATCAACTTGACAGCAGCAGATTTGGGTTTTTTTGTGGGTTAAAAAGTCAAATAGTACTTAGGGGTTTATAATGAAAAACACTAGTCCACATCCTTCCCAAACCCACTTTGTTCTGTTCTATAAAAGCAGTCATCCTGAAATTTTCCAGCTGGTTTCTCTGGCATTTACCTCTATATATCTTAACAGGCTTCAGACTACTATTTCTTCATTATCAATTTTAGAAAATTTCTTTGACTTTCTATTATGGTAGATTAGGGCTTATATTAAAAATTTGATCATGTTAATATTGTATTTCTACATTTTTATAATTATGAAAATAAGGCATTTGACTGCTAACCAGAAGGCTGGCAGTTCAAACCTACCAGCCACTCTTTGGAAAGAAGATTGGGCAATCTGCTTCCATAGAGATACTGCCTCGGAAACCCAAGGAGGGGTTGCTATGAGTCGAATCAACTTGACAGCCGTTAGTTTGTTTTGTTTTGTTTTGTTTGGTAAGCCAAACTTTGTTGTTATAACCACCACTATATTATTTTCCCTGGTGTTCCATATTTTTTTTTTCTCTTTTTTGCTTGGATTTTAGTGCACTTTCTTCTATTTTTAGTCTCTATGTTTGCTTACTCTTCTTGAAGATAGTCCATCTAGTAAAACTTTAATTTTACTTAACAAGTTTTTAATTTATAAGAACTCTTTATCATTCTCATTATATTTCCTCAGTAAAGTGTAGGGATCTTGTTTCATCAGTGTAATATCTTCACATATCTCTCTGATGTTATTTGTTAGACTTTTTTTGATCTTCTGTGCACATAGCATTCATAGAAAAATACTTTTATTAAACTTTTCCCACATATCCTTCTGCCTAAGATATGTTACCCATAGTTTTGCTAGTATATATGGTTATAAAATTTCTTCATGAAATATTAAAAATTATTGTTTTGCAAATACTACATTAGTAAAAATACTTTCATAAATGTTAGTCATACAATTTAAAACAAGTTTATAATTTTCTCAAGTAACTTGGTATTATTAATTTTTTATACTGGAATTGTTTTTCCCCATGTTCAAGTCCATTTATTTTAGTAGTAGGATTTGATAATCATGAAAATAAAATCTTACTTTACAATGTGGTCTGTGAATTCTTGCAACAGAGAAATTACTAGACATTTCTTAAATGTCAGACATGTTTGTTCTCTTTACCCTCTGTCAAAAAAGTAGAAATTTATTTAAATTTTTCATCTTTTATATAGGCCATTCTATGCAATTTTTAAAACATGATATTTGCCATTTCAACATTCCTTACATGTACAATTCAGTAACATGCTTATCATGTTCAACCATCACCATAATCCGTTTCTGAATTTTCCCATCACCCTTAACAGAAACTCATTGTCTTCAAGCTCGATGTCCTTTTTCTCCTCCCTCCCACCCCCGTGATACCTGTTGTCATTCAGATAACTCTGACTCACGGAGACCCCATGTGTGTCATAGAAGAACTGCACTACAGAGTTTTCATTGGCTAATTTTTTTTTGGAAGTAGATCACAGGACTTTCTTCTGAAGTGCTTCTGAGTGGACTTGCACCTCCAGACTTTTGCACCACTCAGGGACTCCCCTGGAAACCACTAATAAACTTTGTCCCTGGACACTTGCCTATTCCAGATATATTCGGCATTCTGTGCAATATCATTTTCATGATTTTCCTATTTGTAATTACTTTATCAATAAGAAATATCTTGTCTAGAAATTGGCTTTTTATCTAGTTTAGTGCCTAAAATATTTACTACCATATTGTTTCCAATTTTGGCTTTTTTTTTCCTCCCTCTTTTGAGGATTCAAAAGCAAAATTACTTACTTTGTCTGATTTAGAAGAAATTTTTGAACAATTTGATTAATCCTATGCTACTGTCTCCCACCAACAAAAAAGTGATTAATGCCACAGAATGAATCATTATAGATTGTTGTTGTTGTTATATGCTGTCGAATCGGACCTGACTCATAGTGACCCCTCTTTGGGTTTCCGAGGCGGTATCACTATGGAAATAGATTGCCCCATCTTCCTTCTGAGAAGTGGCTGATGGGTTTGAACCGCCACCCTTCTGGTTAGCAGTTAAGTGCCCTAGGCACTATGCTACCAGAGCTCCTCGTTATAGGTTAGATCCCTCTTAGTTAAAAAAAAAAAAAAAAATGTTACCTTTCTTCAGTACGGATAATAAGGTTCTTACCCCACCCCCAAAAAAAGCATTTTATTCAGGAAGATGGGACAAATGTTATTCTTCAATTTTGTGATGACCTCAAATTACACTTTTAACTTTACCATTATAATGAATGTGATTGATCCAAAATGTTCAAAATCTGGGCTGTTGTTTAAGTAACAGTTGCCTTACTGGTGTTGTGAAGAATAGATGTTAATATTGATTTGGGAAAATATTCTTTATTTGGGGGCAAAATAGAAAAGTGAGCCAGGAGAAAGAAAATTTTATTGTTTGTTTTCCTTTAAATTTTTTAGTATTGTGGTGCCATCACCAGGAAAATTTGTTCCTGCATCTTACAAGTCCTCAGAATTTGTTATTTCAGCCCAAGAGCAAGAGACTCAGGTAAGACTTTTGTAAAAAGACAACTAGTTTATGAGAGGATAGTTATGATTCTATGCATGCTTAAAATTCTATTGTTGGTATTTTAAAAATTGTACTTTAGCTATGAGTCTGGGATAGAGCTTGGTTTTATTTCAACTTAAGGGAAAATGTAATCTGAAACTCTAAAATAAAAGACTGGATTTTTCTATGTATATTTAAAACAGTGTTGAGTTGTTTCTTTGTTTTTTATTCAGACTACATTATATGGCAAATTGGTAGAAGCCAGGCAGAAACATTCTAATAAAATGGATGTTCCTCCAGCTATTCTGGCAACAAATAAGATACTGCTGGATATGGCCAAAATGAGGTAAACAATCTATTTGTATGTGGTATTACTTATTTTCTTCTAATATAATAAACAGGAAGCAGTGGCAGACAGTTCCGGTGGTCAGAACAGATAGGAGCCCAGGAGTGAGTGGAGTGGTTAGAACAGCTAAGGGAAATGAACTTGTCTGTCAGTTTGTCGTACTGTGGTGGCTTGCATGATGCTGTTAGGCTGGACGCTGTGCCACCAGGGATGCCCATGGTGGACCAGTTTCAGTGGAACTTCCAGACTGAGACAGACTCAGAAGAAGGAAGATGTCATCCACTTCTCAAAGATATGGCCAGTGAAAACCTTACGAATAGTAGTGAAACATTGTCTGATATATTATTGGAAAATTTTATGAATATCTTTGAAACATTGTCCAATCAATGCCAGAAGATGAACCCCTCAGGTTGGACTCAAACTATGACTGGGAAAGAGCTGCTTCATCAGAGTAGAGCCTACCTTAATGATAGGGACAAAGTAGAGCTTTCGGGGGCCCCATTTGCTGAATTGCATGACTCAATATGAGAAGAAACAGCTGCAAATATCCATTAATAATTGAAACATGGAATGTACAAGTATGAATCTAGGAAAACTGGAAGTTGTCAAAAATGAAATGGAACACATAAAGATTTATATCCTAGGCATTAGTGAGCTGAAATGGACTGGTTTTGGCCATTATGAATCAGATAACCATATATATGCTGGGAATGACAAATTGAAGAGGAATGGCATGGTATTCATTGTCACAAAGAATGTTTCAAGATATATCCTGATGTACAATGCTGTCAGTGATGGAATAATATGCCTACAAGGAAAGCCAGTTAATACTACTATTATTCAAATTTACACACCAACCGCCAAAGCTAAAGATGAGGAAATTGAGGATTTTTTACCAGCTTCTACTTGACTGCTAACCAGAAGGCTGGTGGTTCAAACCCACCAGCTACTCCTTGGAAGGAGGGTGGGCAATCTATTTCCATAGTGATAACGCCTCAGAAACCCAAGGAGGGGTCGCTATGAGTCAGGTTCGACTTGAAGGCACATAACAACAACAACTTCTGCAGTCTGAAATTGACCAAACATGCAATCAAGATTTGTGATTATCACTGGTGATTGGAATGCAAAAGTTGGAAACAAAGAAGAATCACCAGCAGTTGAAAAATTTGGCCTTGGAGATAGAAATAATGCTAGAGATCGCATGATAGAATTTTGCAAGACCAACTACTTATTCATTGCAAATACCTTTTTTCAACAACACAAATGGCGGCTATACACGTGGACTTCACCAGAGTCCACAGGAATCAGATTGACTACATCTGTGGCAAGAGGTGATGGAGAAGCTCAGTATCTTCAGCCAAAACAAGACCAGGAGGTGATTGTGGAACAGACCATCAACTGCTCATATGCAAGTTCAAGTTCAAGTTGAAGACAGTTAAAACAAGTCCACAAGAGCCAAAATATGACCTTGATTGAGTATATCCGTCCTGAATCTAGAGACCATCTAAAGAATAGATTTGATGCATTGAAAACCAGTGACTGAAAACCAGAGGAATTGTGGGATCACATCACGAACATCATCCATGAAGAAAGCGAAAGGCCATTAAAACGACAGGAAAGGAAGAAAAGACCAAAATGGATGTCAGAAGAGACTCTGAAACTTGAATGGAGAGTAGCTAAAGCAAATGGAAGAGATGACAAGATAAAAGAGCTGAACAGAAGATTTCAAAGAGCAGCTTGAGAAGACAAAGTCAGTTATTATAATGAAATGTGCAAAGACCTGGAGTTGGAAAGCCAAAAGGAAAGAACATGCTTGGTGTTTCTCAAGCTGAACTGAAGAAAAAATCTAAGCCTCGAGTTGCAATGTTAAGAGATTCTATGGGCAATATATTGAACGATGCAAGAAACATCAAAAGAAGATGGAAAGAATACACAGAGTCACTATACCAAAAAGAATTGGTTGATGTTCATCCATTTCAGGAGCTGGCATATGATCAAGAACCAGTGGTACTGAACAAAGTTGAAGCTGCACTGAAGGAAGTAGGAAAAAACAAGGCTGCAGGAGTTGATGGGATACCCATTGAGATGTTCCAACAAACGGATGCCACACCAGAGGCACTCAGTCGGCTATGCCAAGAGATTTGGAAGACAGCTTCCTGGCCAACTGACTGGAAGAGATCCATATTTGTACTCATTCCAAAGAAAGGTGATCTCACAGAATATGGAAATTATCAAACAGTATCATTAATATCACAGCCATGTAAAATCTTAAGATAATTCAAAAGTGGTTATAGCAGTACATTCACAGAGAACTTCCAGAAGTGCAAGCTGAGTTCAGAAGAGGACGTGGAACAAGGGATGTCATTGCTGATGTCAGATGGATCTTGGCTGGAAGCGAAGAATACCAGAAAGATGTTTACTTTGTTTTATTGACTATGCAAAAGCATCCAGTTGTGTGGATCGTAACAAATTATGGATGATATTGAGAAGAATGGGAATTGCAGAACACTTAATTGTGCTCATGAGGAACTTGTACATAGACCAGGAGGCTGTTGTTCAAACAGAACTAGAGGACACTTCGTGGTTTAAAAGCAAGAAGAGAGTGTGTCAGGGTTGTATTCTTTCACCATACTTATTCAGTCTGTATCCTGAGCAAATAATCTGAGAAGCTGGACTGTATGAAGAAGAACATGGCATCAGGATTAGAGGAAGACTCATTAGCAGCCTACATGGTGCAGATGACACAACTTTGCTCACTGAAAGTGAGAATGACTTGAAACACTTACTGATGAAAATTGAAGACTACAGTCTGCAGTATGGATTACACCTCATTATGAAGAAAACAAAAATCCTCCCAGTGGAGCCAATAAGCTGCATCAAGATAAATGGAGAAAAGATTGAAGTTGTGAAGGACTTCATATTACTTGGTTCTACAGTCAACACCAATGGAAGCAGCAGTCAGGATATTAGACATTGTATAGCATTGGGCAAATCTTCTGCAAAGGACCTCTTTCAAGTGCTCTGAAGAGCAAAGATACTTCCTTGAAGACTAAGGTGCCCCTAACCTAAGCTGTGATATTTTCAGTCACCTTGTATGCATGTGAGAGTTAGACAATAAAAAAGGAAGACTGAAGAAGAGTCGATGCTTATGATTTGTGGTGGTGGCAAAGAAAGCTAAAAGTACCATGGACTGCTAAAAGAACTAACGAATCTCTCCTGGAAGAGGTGCAGCCAGAATGCTCCTTGGAAGTGAGAATGGGCAGACTTTGTCTCACCTACTTTGGTCATGTTCTCAGAAGGGACCATTCCCTGGAGAAGGATATCATGCTTGGTACAGTGGAGGGACAAGGAAAAAGGAGAAGGCCCTCAACAAGATGGATTGACACAGTGGCTGCAACAATGGGCTCAGGTATAGTGAAGACTGTGGGGCTGGCACAGGACCATGCAGTGTTTCGTTCTGGTGTACATGGGGCCACTATGAGTTGAATTCAATCAGTGGCACCTAACATCAACAAAAATATAATAAAAAAGCAAACCCATTGGTATCAAGTCAAAGCTAACTCATAGTGACCCTATAGGACAGAGTAGAACTGCCACATAGGGTTTCCAAGGCTGAAATCTTTGCAGAAGCAGACTGCCTCATCTTTGTCCCACAGAGTGGCTGGTGAGTTTGAACTGCCAACCTTTGGTTAGCAGCCAAATGCTTTAACCAATGCACCACCAGGGCTCCTTTCTAACAGAATAGATTTATAAAATATGTCATAATGTGATAATGACCCTAACTTCAACTATCATGTTTGTGAGATACTCCCAAATTTGTCATGCCCCTACCACTATCTTTTTGCTGAGTTTTTAGCCTTATGCTTCCACCAAAATGAAAACCAACTATCTTTTCACCAATCAGATTCAGTATATAGAAAATTTGAATCATTTTTCACCCACCCTTCATGCACATATTTCATCCGAGTGCCAAAATTCCTATTTCTCAGTTCCTTATTTTTGTTAATCATACTACCATGTCCCCAGTCACAGATGTTCAAAACCTCTGATGTTACTTTCGTCTTCTAACATACATCCTTTTCCACTTACTTAAATTGTTTTCAGACTTTTTCATTTAAAGTTCCTTGTGTGTCTATGACTTTCTCGCTCTTCTAAGTGTAATACTGTGTTAGTTCAGATTTCACCCTTGAACTACTGCAAAAGCCTCCTCATTGGTCACTCTTTCTTCAGTCTGTTTCATCTAATATCTGAGTACCAAGTAATCCCTGGGTGGTGGTTGTTATGTGCCATCGAGTCAGACCCAACTCATAGCGACCCCTCCTTGGGTTTCCGAGGCAGTATCACTACGGAAGTAGATTGCCCATCTTCCTTCTGAAGAGTGTCTGGTGGGTTTGAACCGCCAGCCTTTCGGTTAACACTCAAATGCCCTAGGTGCTACGCTACCAGAGCTCCAGGTGGTCGACTGTTAACCAAAAGGCTGGTAGTTTGAATCTGCCCAGAGGTGCCATGGAAGAAAGACCTGGTGATCTACTTCTGAGCAGTCATAGCTATTGAAAACCCTTGGAGCACAGTTTTACTCTAATGCACATGGGGTTGCCATGAGCCAGAAACAACTTGATGGAAACTGGTTTGGTTATTATTTTGGTTTTTGAGTGCCAAATTAATCTTTCTATCTCATGTCGTACTCCTGCTTAAATGATTTGCCCACGTTAACTTCTTTAGTTTAGAATTCAAGATTCTCCATTTATGAGAATTCAAGGCCCTCCATTTATGAATTTAAACTTAACTTTTTCCTGTATGTCACAGAATTTTGAATGGCTTGTCTTACCTTGATTGTTGTTTACCATTAGTTGAAGACCCCTTTCAACTTCCACATAATTATTTACAATGTTGCCTCTGTCTATAGTTCCTTTGATTCCCCTAAAATCTTTTTATGAAATACTTTAAGATCTGGCTTTATTACTTCTTCCTACATCTTCTGTAGTCTTATCAGCAAAGTAATTCCTTTTTCTTGAATTTATAAAAGACTTATATTGGCTCTACGGTGCTTATCACACAATGCTTTATTTTTTGTTGTTACTGGTATACATGTGTTTTTATACCATCTAGATTTTAATTTCTGAGAATAAATATATATGTTCCTCATATCTTTGTGTTTTCCCTAGCATGTAGTACCAAATTGTCAATAGGTATCTTTAAAAGATATTGTTTCCAAAAGTAGTTGATTGGTAATTGTATTCATTTTGATGCTTCCTTTAAAAAAAAAGTTTCTGTCACTAAATTTCACCCAAGAAATGTTAGTTTAGTGTAAAATTTTCTACATACTACATAGTCCTTACAGTCTATAACGGTATTATTAAAAAATAAATATTCTAGGATTATCCTTTAATATTCAGAGAAGATATTTAAAGGAAAAAAGAGTAGTCATTACATTGGCAGATTTTAGAAAGAAGATGTTCAGTCTCTTGAATATTAGACACATTAAGAAATATTGAACTAAAAGCCTAGTTATCAGGTTTACTGTGTGGCAAATACTTTGTGGAAGAAAATTATGAATGAGACTTTCTTCTGAGAGTTTCTTAGCTTCTTGGTTGTCCTCAGAGGCTAATAGTTTTCCTTGTCATTTCTTTAAAAATATAATAAGATCACTAACAGAATAAAATATTAGATGTTAGCCTGTTTCTTTATGATATTGACCTGTTTGCCAATTAGTACTGTGTTTTGTAGTGCTGGACATGGAGGTGTTTTTATTGTTAAGTTGCTAAAACAGCAAATTTTGAAATGGTAGAAGTAAAGAAAGAAATTATAAAACAGAATTACTTATATTTTACCTTGGTTTTGGTTTTTGAAAAAAATGAAATTAAATATGTAACAACTGTCTAAAAATACACAACATTTATTGAGAATCAGAATGCATACTTCGTTGCTAGAGCGGTAATTTTTCAATGGTTTCTAGAGTTTTCTTTTTGTTTTTTTAAACCACAGACCTACTACAATTGAAAATCTGAAAAGGATTGATGGTGTTTCTGAAGGCAAAGCTACTATGTTGGCCACTCTGTTGGAAGTCATCAAACAATTCTGCCAAGTAAATAGTCTTCAGGTAAATTACTGTGGTTTCCAGCAGCTCTTAGAGAATAACATTTTTTGACCATTTCAAAAGCATGTCTCAAAAGCAACGTCTTCTCCTTTATTTGACCTTTCTTCTTGGACACCAAGAAAATGAATGAATTCAGACTATTTCTACAGTAAATCAGTTGGTAAAGACCTGTTTGTTAGTTGCCTAATTTTGAACCTGAGACTAAAGTTATTTTTCAGGCTGCCCATGTCTTTCTGTTTTGTTGAAGATTTTGTCTTTAAACTTGAGTAAGTTCTATATTTCAGGTTGATAAATTCTAACTTTCAGTTTTAAATATGGTAGTTAGAAATTAAAGCTGTGAATTTATTCTTACTGTCAGTTAGTAAAGAGCTTTGGTGGTGGTGGTAAACCATTGATCTGCTAACCAAAAGGTCGATGTTTAGAACCTACCCACTGCTCCATGCGAAAAAGATGAGGTAGTCTGCCTCTGTAAAAATTTATAGCATTGGAAACCCAATGGGGCATTTCTACTCTGTCCTAAAGGGTTGCAATGAGTCAGAATTGACTTAATAATAGTGGGTATATATATAACTTCTTAAGGATGCCCGCCATTTTGTTTTTCTTATTGTTTGACATACTCCCCAACCACTCTCCCCTTCCAATAATTTTGTCTTTTGATATAAAGTAGATTTTATGTTATTCTCTTTAGCCTTAATAGTGTTTCTTCATATCCTTTTATTACTTCTTACTCTACCATAAGTGACCATTTCTACAAGGATTGTTTGTATTTGTTTCTTTAAACTCCGCATGCAGTCTCTGTGCTACGTAGTCCAGCATGAGGGTGCGACAGGATGAGGTGATGGAAACACTGTTGGACTAGGAATCAGGATTTACATTCTTCCATGGTTTATTAAATGAACTTGAACATGTTCTTTAATTTCTTAGGGTGTCCATTGCCTTACCTCCACAGTGAAAATAATACTTACCCAGCCCATATAAAGGAAACTAAGGATGAAACTAGAAAGTGTATGGAGTACTTATTAAAAGTTAGAATGGTTAAAAATATGTAAGTCAGTATTAAGAGATCGTTTTCTATTCCTATACGATCTTGTAAGCTTTGAGTAGATACATTTAGATCCCATTTTAGAAAAATTACTCAACAACTATAAGTAGAAAACTTTTCTACATTTTATATGTAGTATTCTCCTCTTTTGATATAAAATGTCTTTGCCAGATTTTCTTTTCATACTGTCATGAAAGATGTCATGAGAAAATGTCTTTTATTTTATATTGAGTATTTTGGATAATGAAATTATAATGTCTTAATAATTTGGTAAAGAATACTGTATCTACCAGCATTAATTGACTAAGAGTCTCTTTTTAATAGTACCTTCTTTCATGAGTTGGTGATACTATTTAATGATGACAGATACCCTCCCAACTCCAAGCTCTTCAGGAGGGGACACTGAAGTAGGGCAAATGATAAATGCTCCAAAGAGTTGTTATGAAGCCTTTTTGAATTTTCTAGATAGAGAAAATGACTGCTAATTTTTGGAGATCAGGATTATGCCTGGGCTTTTTGCAAATTGAAACTATTTATTAAAGATATAAAATAATAAACATTAATGTTTTATTATTCAACATTTTAAATTATTTAATTCACTTAAAATTTTGAATTAAAACTAATGTTCTATTACAATATAAACCAGAAGTTACAAATATAAGGATATGAGTATTAAACCCATTAAGATGGCCATTTAGGAAAAATATGTTGAAAATAATTTGCTAGAAATACATTTTATGAAAATGATAATGTTTTTAAAGTGTCCACCTCCCACCAAAGATGAATTTATAGTTGACAGCTACTTAGCAAATTATAAAAAAAGATAACTCTTTTTAACCATGTGTAAAAGATAAAAACTATAATCCATTGTTTTTTGCTGTTGTTAGGTGCCGTTGAGTTGGCTTTGACTCATAGTGACCCCATATACAACAGAACGAAACACTGCTTGGTTATGCACCATCCTCACAATCCTTGCTATATTTGAGCCCATCATTTCAATAAACCTGATTAAAACATAATACAGTAATATTTAAATCTATAACACACTAATTGAAAAAGTCAAGTGCTTAGTATGTTGCGGAATAATATTGGTATTATTTTGATAGGTTATTTATCATTGTTATGTATTTGATGAAGAAGATTTATGAGCTTTTCTCTGGGAAAGGCATTTAATGGATTTTTCCATACTTTGGCATTCAAGGGTTTTAATAAAAAATTGTATTAGTTGAATATTGGGGAGGAATATAAATGGGCTTTTTTTTTGAAGTCTTGACCATTTTTTGAGACTTCACCTTGCATATGAAAGAATATTAGATTATGCTTTCATGTCAACACAAAAGAAAATTCCAGTTTCAAAACGCTGTGGGTGGGGAGTCTGATGTCTAAGCATACAACTGACCTAGAACAGAGCCAAGTGTTACATGTTTCCATTTCAATTTAAAAATTTCAGAATAGCTATATATTGTAGATTTTAGAAGGCATGCATCAAGACAGAATAGGTGTTTCTGGGAATGACTAGCTGGCTGTGCAGACTGATCCCCCACTGTACCATTTGCCATTGACTAGACTAGGGTTTTAGTCCTCATCTTTGCAAGCTTAAATGTCTCATGTGTTTTCACACAGAGTAGTTGTGTTTTGGAGAGTAGACTTGCATTATGCATCTCTGTGAACTTGGTTCTATGTACATATTATGCATGTGTGTATATAAATACAAGGAATGCAGATTCATTAATTTATATAGTGAGGAATACAGCTGTAAAGTTTCATTTGGCCCAGCTAGTGCATTCTCTTCTACAGAAGAAGTATTGGGAAGCCAGCTTATCTGAAAGATGTTTAGCAACCCTGGAGTATAATGATTGAAATTCTGATAATGTCTTAAGTACTACTTCAACAAGAAAGATAAATTGAGAGATTCTCACCCATTGTAAGGTTCTACTTGCCCGGGAAACTACAATATTCTTATCTAATTAGTCAAGATATTTCACCTGAATAGTACTTGGATGTGCATGCCTACATTTGTCCTTCTGCCTTTTCTCTTCATATGTTTCCATAATTTACTGCTCTCTATTCACATAGTCTTATATATGTAGAGCATCATTTAAGTAATTGGGTTACTAGAATCACCTTCTTGAGATTCTGACTCTCAAATTACTTTGCTGAATGTTTGGGAACATCCATAGTCACATTTATAGATGATCTCATGATTTTGTCCCTTAAATGGTTATTCACAGCTGCCTCCATGGATCTGTCAGTGTAACTCGCAGGGATCACATTTCCATGATCTTGGTTTAGGGATTTCCCATTGTTGCCTCAGTGTGTAAACTGCACTGGAATCCTGAGAAATCTGGGTAATATTGTTTATTTTAGGCATTTCTAGAAAACTACAACCATAATTTGAAAGTGTTAAGATCTTACATGGAAACATTTCATTCCCATTCAATTGAAAAATGTTTCTCCTTGAAATTCTGGGAGGGCCTAGAAATAATTTGGAGACCACAGGTCATAAAATGGTGTTGTCTGGTATCTCTGTTCACCAAGCTGCAGTTGTCCCAGGAATCTGTGAACTGATTTGTAGGCCAGTGTTTTAAATGGATAGAAATGAACTAGTTCAGGTTACAATAAGCCAAGTTCTGTTCATTTAATTATTTTAATTTATTATTGGGTCATACATTTTAGAAGGTAAAGTTGGCAATTTGGAGGTAAATTCTTTATATATATATTTAAAGACTATTACTTGGTCTTTACTTTTTTGTCAGGCTTTAAAAAAATTCCAGTATTTCTTCATTAACTTAATTTTTAATCCTTCATTCTTTTTTCCAAATTTTCTTTGAACTTTCTCTTAAGAAGAGAAGCATATTTAAAATTTTACCTAGTGCTTCAAATTTGGAACTTCACTTTGGATATACCTTTTTAAATTGTGTATATATAATTATATTATAACTCCTTATGATACACCTGTATTAACAGAATTTATTGTTAACAGTACCTAAATTTGAATATTAATTCTTTTAGGGGTTTAATTTACAGAGATAGGTAGAGTGGTTGGTCCATATTATAGTTCATTTTTTATTTTCTCTTACTGTCGAAAGGGACTTCCTAGTTCTAAAACCATGTTTCACTCACAAAATTCACTGCCGTTGAGTCGGATCTGACTCATAGTGACCCCTCCTTGGGTTTCCAAGGTGGTGTCACTACAGAAGTAGATTGCCCAACCTTCCTTCTGAGGAGTGGCTGGTGGGTTTGAACCACCAGCGTTCTGGTTCGCAGTCAGAGCTCGTAAACCATGTTTGGTATCATAGATATTAAAATTGTATGCCTTCTCATATTGTATTATCTTTTAAAATCAATACATTAAAATAAACCTTTTTTCCAGTCTCCTCTTAAGCAGGGAAATCTTTGACTCTTATTAAGAGGTCTTACTTGTGTTTCATTTTGTTTTCTAATGAATAGTGATCATATGGGAGCTCTGGTAGCGTAGGTACCTAAGGCATTTGACTGCTAACCAGAAGGCTGGCATTCAAACCCACCAGCCACTCCTCAGAAGGAAGGTTGGGCAATCTACTTACATAGTGATACCACCTCAGAAACCCAAGGGTCGCTATGAGTTGGATGCAACTCAGTGGCAGTGCGTAGTGATCAATTGATATTAAATCCAAACCTACTGCCATTGAGTTGATTCTGACTCATAGTGACCCCCATTGGATTTCCAAGGCAGTAAATCTTTATAGAAGTATGTTGTCCCATCTTCCTTCCATGGAGCAGCTGGTGGGTTTGAACTACAAACCGTCTGGGTAGTAGTTAAATGCCTTAGGCACTATGCCACCAGAGCTCCTTTTATTATATAGATCATTATATTGATATTATTGATAATATTATATTGATATTATTGATAATTTGTATTGCATTTAAATTTTTTTAGACAGACATTTTTTCAAATATAAAACCTCAAGAACAGAAGATGAATTTTGTTATGGAAACTGAAGAATCCACACTTTCACAGTCTATGGTTATCACTTATTCTTTATTCCAAGAAAAGAAGATGGCTTTGGTAAGTGTTACTTTCAGGATACAGGTAGTTTTTAGTTTATCTAAACTTTTATTTTATCACCTTTTCAATATCAGAAATTGTGATTTGGGATTTATTCCTTCTGACCCTACAATCTACCACTTATCTGTCAGTTTGTTGTACGTGGTGTCTTGGTGTGTTGCTGTGATACTGAAACTATGCCACTAGTATTTCAAAGAAATGTAGCCAGGTCTGCTTCTGAAAAAGCAATTAGTCACTGAAAACCTTATGAAAACAGGGAAACATTGTCTGTATATTGCCAGAAGATAAGTCCCTTGGGTTGGAAGACACTCAAAATACAACTAGGGAAGAGCTCCCTCCTTAAAGTAGAATCGACCATTCTACATGAATGGAGTGATCATTTTGGGACCTACATTTGCTGATATGGCACAACTCAATATGAGAAGAAACAGCTGCAAACATATTTTAATGATTAGAATATGGAATGTATGGAATATGAAGCTAGGAAAATTGGAAGCTGTCAAAAATGGAATGGAACACATAAGGATCCATATCCTAGGCATTGGTGAGCTAAAATGGAAATGTTACTGACCATTTTGATTTGGACAATCACCATGCCAGGAATGACAAATTGAAGAGGAATAGATTCATCGTCAGTAAGAACATTTCAAGATCTATCTTGAAGTACAGTGCTGTCAATGATAGGATATCCATATGCCTACAAAGAAGACCAGTTAATATGAATTATCATTTAAATTTATGCACCAATCACCAAAGCCAAAGATGAGGAAATTTTAAATTTTTACCAATTTCTGCAGTTGAAATTGACCTGAAATTGACCACACACGTGACAAAGATATACTGATAGTTACTGATGATTAGAATGTAAAAGTTAAAAACAAAGAAGAAGCGTCAGTGGTTGGAAATATGGCCTTAGTGATAGAAATGACACTGGAGAGCGCATGATAGAATTTTGTATGACCAATCACTTACTCATTGTAAAAAATATTGTGCAGCAGATCCTTGACAGAGGGAGAGCGATGTGGAACAAAATTCAAAATCATTTGGAGAAAAAAAAAGGTGGGGGGAACAGTTTTGCTGGTCCGATAGAGCCTGGTGGAACCACTGAGACTATGGTCCCTAGCTGCCCTTCAGGTCTGGAATTGAACCCACATCCATGGTCTCCAGCCAAACAAAAGACAGGCATATGAGTTGAATGTTACCTCAGGTAAATATACTCCTTGGAGAGAACAATCATAGGAGAAAGAAGGGCTGCTTATGCACAAGGAGACAGCTCAGGGGGCAGGAGTGCATGGAGAGATGGACACTGGGAAGAGGTAACTATCGGGAGGAAGTGGGAAGGGAGCTGTTGCATTGTGGTAAACTGTAGTCAATGTCATGAGGCAAAGTGTATGTGAACTGCTGTATGGAAAGTGAATTTTCTCTGGAAATCGTCACCCAAATCACAATTTAAAAATAAAAAAGAGGACTAGGTAAAGTATTATAATGAAATGTGTGAAGATCTGGACTTGAAAGATCAAATGGAAAGAACACGTTTGTTATTTCTTAATCTTTAAGAGCCGATGAAATAATTCAAGTATCAAATTGCAAATGTTGAAGGATTCTGTGGGCAAAATATTGAACAATGAAGGAAGTATCAAAAGATGGAAAAAATACCCAGAGTCACTGTACCAAAAAGAATTGGTTGACCTTCAACCATTTCCGGAGTTAGTATATGATCAAGAACAGATGGTATTGAAAGAAGAGGTCGAAAGTACGCTGAAGCAATTGGTGGAAAACAAAGCTCTAGGAATTATGGACCATCCACTGAGATGTTTCCACAAATGTAGGCAGTGCTGGAGGTGCTCACTTGATTATGCCAAGAAATTTGGAAGACAGATACTTGACCAATTGACTGGAAGAGATCCATATTTGTGCCCCTTCCAAAGACGGCTAACCCAACAGAATGTGGAAATTATCAGTATCATTAATATTGCACATAAGTAAAATTTTGCTGACATTAATTCAAAAGTGATTGCAGCAGTACATATAGAAATGCCAGAAATGCAGGCTAGATTTGGAAGAGGGTGTGGAATGAGGGCTATCATTGCTGATTTCAAATAGCTCTTGGCTGAAAGTAAAGAATACCAGAAAGAAGTTTACCTGTGTTTTATTGACCATGCATAGGTGTGGTGTAGTAAATCACTTAGTGTGGCTTTTCTACCCATAACTTTGTAAACTCCAAGGTGGGATTTTCTATGAGCAACTGAGGGCTCCTGATTGCTGAAGTTGTCCACCTGGAGTATTTCTGTTGGGATTGGCACAAAACAATGTTCTGGGAGGTGCCCACACTCTCTCAGGTGCTTAGAGTTCTGATGCTATGATTGGCTAGTTTGACCACCCTGCCGGGCTCAAAAGGAGTCCTCCTAGAGGCAGAACGCTCTCTGACTGCTGGTTGAGGAAGACATGCTGCTGAAAGAGACACGCACTCCAGAAAGAGACACGTGCTGCTGGGAAAGAGACGCAAGAGACACTCATTGCTGAGTGAGACACTGAGGGACCAGCACTGCTGGGAAAGAGACTGTGAGAGACTGTTGGCTGAGGGACGGTGGGCTGGGTGAGAGACTGAGCATTTTTCCTGAACTTGAATTGTAGCCTGTGGTGCTTCCCTAATAAACCCCATCTGTGAGCTCTGTGTGGCCACTACAGCGAATTATCGAACCCGGGAGAGAGCTGGTGAGTGGTTTGGGAGGGACGGTTGGTGAAAGGGCTGGAGGGAGGCAGCATGTTTGGCCTTGCAGTAGTAGGCCTTGGGTTATTGCTGGTAATCCTGTCTTCCGCTTGTGGGGTTAGAGGAGGTCAGAACATGTGGCCTCCTTGCCCTTTTTGCAATAGGCATCCAACTGTGTAGATCATAACAAGTTATGGATAACATTGTGAATAATGGGGATTCCAGAACGCTTAATCGTGCTCATAAGGAACCTGTACATAGACTGAGAGGCAGTCATTTGAACAGAGCAAGGAGAGACTAGTTTTAAATCAGGAAAGGTTTGCATCAAGGTTGTATCCTTTTTTTT
>NW_006921682.1:6316399-6319634 GCF_000298275.1 Orycteropus afer afer | reverse complement strand
TTTGTTCCCCAGCCACCATGCACAGTCCTCCGTGCAGTCCCTGGCTAGCAGGGTGATTTTTAGGTTAATTCTTAAGTCCTACCACCACTCGGGAATCTCCAAGCTGTCTGTGCCGTCAGGATCGCTGCCAGACCGCAGCTCCGTATGCCTCCTTTTTTGGTATTTTCATGCAAATTATTCTGCTATTTGGGCTTTAGTCCACTTCTATATCCTTCCCTTCAAGGCTCAGATGTCCAGGATTATCTTCTTTGTCTGTGTTAATTGGTTTCCCTTTTGTTTGTTGAAGAGTGTCTGTGCAGTCTTTCTGCCTAGTCCGCCATCTTGCCGGAATCCCCTCAAGGTTGTATCCTTGATGTATGTGTATGTTGAGCAAATAATTTGTGAAGCTGGACTATATGACGAACTTGGCATGAGGACTGGAGGAAAAGTCATTAACAACCTGCACTATACAAATAACACAACTTTGCTTGCTGTAAGTGAAGAAGAGTTAAAGCATTTACTGATGGAGATCAAAGACTACAGCTTTCACTATGTATTGTTCCTGACCATAAAGCCCAGTAAGCAACATCATTAGAAACAGAGAAAAGATTGAAGTTGTTAAGAATTTCATATTACGTAGATTAACAATCAACACCTATGGAAACAGCAGTCAAGTAATCAAACAAATCACATTGGGAAAATCTGCTGTAAAGACCTCTTTAAAGTGTTAAGGAGCAAAGATGCCACTTTGAGGCCTGCAGTGCATGTGACCCAAGCCATGGTATTTTTAATAACCTCAGGCTTGTGAGAGCTGAACAATGAATAAGGAATTATTCAATTGATGCATTTTAATTGTGGTTTTGCTGTAAAAGATTTCGTGTACCATGGACTGCTAGAAGGACATCTTGGATGAAGTATAGCCAGAATGCTCCTTAGAAGTCTGAATGGGCAGAAGTCATCTCTAATACTTTGGTCATGTTGTTAGAAGGGTCCAGTCCCTGGAGAAGGATATCATTCTTGGCAAAGTAAAGGGTCAACTAAAATGGAAAGATCCTTGAAATGGATTGACACAGCAGCTTCAACAGCGGGCTCAAGGAAGGCAGCGATTGTAAGGATGGCACAGGACTGGGCAGTGTTTCATTCTGTTGTACACAGGGTTGCTATAGGTCAAAACCATCTCAATGGCTCCTAACAATAATAACCTGATAAAAAATCTCATTTTATTTTTTGTTTTATAGATCACAGTATAATTTTCTTCTAAGCCTAGCTTTTCCAATTAAATATCAACATCAGATATAGTCTGATGACATTTCTCTTATAGAAGTATCAGGGATACTGACAAACACATTGATAGCTCAGAGATTTTTCAGTAACCATATTTCAAAATTTTGAAAAGTGAATTGTGAAAAAAGCTATTAGTATATGTACTAATAAGAAATAGTCTGCAGGATACATTGTTAAGTAAAAAAGAAAGGAGAGGTGCAGAACAGTTTGAAATGAACATATAATTGTTTATGTGTACGTATTCACATATTCTTAAATATATAAACAAAAAAAGCATAGAATACCTCTCGATGTTGGTCGAAGAAACTGAAAATAGACTAAAAGAAAACTTGCTTTTCATTCTATATCTTCTCAAACTTATTGCCACTGAGTCAATTCTGACTCATAGCGACCCCTACAGGGTTTACAAGGTTGTAAATCTTTACAGAAGCCGATTGCCTCATCATCCTTCTGTGGAGTGCCTGGTAAATTAACGTGCCACCTTTTTGGTTAGCAGCCAAATATGGTTAGCACTATACCACCAGAGCACCTCTGTATCCTCTGTTGTTACATGCCATCGAGTCAGACCCAACTCATAATAACCCCTCCTTGGGCTTCCGAGGCAGTATCACTACAGAAGTAGATTGCCCCATCTTCCTTCTGAGGAGTGGCTGGTGGGTTTGAACCACCAGCCTTCTGGTTAGCAGTCAAGTGCCTTAGGCACTACGCTACCAGAGCTCCCCTGTATCCTCTAGTACTGTACAATTTATTTTGTAAACATACCTAATGCCTTTGGTGAGGGGGGAGGTAGCCATACTTCTACAGCCAGCTACCCAGAGGGAGTGAGGAGTTGGACCTGTAGGCTCAGGACTGTTGTCTCAGGGGACATCAAGCTCAATGGCATAACATACTACACAAAACATTGTTCCACATCCTACTTTAGCAAGTAGCGACTGAGATCTTAAAAGCTTGCAAGTGGCCATCTAGATGCAACAATAGGTCTCTTCTCATCCAGAGCAAAGAAGAATGAAGAAAACCAAAGATTCATGGAAACATTTAGTCCAAGTGACTGGTATACCATGTGATCCTTAGCCTATAAGACTGTGAGACCATGAGAACTAAATGGTGCCCGGCTACCACTGTCAACCGCTCAGAGGGGGATCTATGTAGGAGATCTTGGATAGAGTGGGAAAACAATGTGGAACAAAACTCAAAATCGTTTGGGAAAAAAAAAAAAGGGACCAGGTTTGCTGGTCTGATAGAGCCTGATGGAACCACTGACTATGGCCCTGGTTGCCCTTTAGGTCTCAAGTTGAGCCCACTCCTGTGGCTTCCAGCCAAACAAAAGACAGGCATATGAAGTGAACATTTACACTAGGTAGATACACTCCTTGGAGAGAACAGTCATGGGAGAATAGAAAGGCTGTGTATGCACAGGGAGACAGCTCAGGGGACAGGAGTGCATGGAGGGAAGGGCACAGGGAAGAGGTAACTATGGGGAGGAAGTGGGAGGGGAGCTGTTTCATTGTGGTAAAAGTGTATGTGAACTACTACATGGAAAATGCATTTGCTCTGTAAACTTTTACCCAAATCACAATTTTTTTATAAAAAAGAAAAGCCTTACTTATTCTTTCTCATTGTTATGGTATAAATCCTTAAGGATCTTGATTTTTTTTTAATACAAAATGTAGAATATATCTCATTGGAATATGGACAGAATGAGTCTTCCAGCTAAGTTTAATTTACTTGAATTCCCATCCCCTCTGGTACTAAATCGATTTGGAATAGGCTAGACTGTTCAGTTCCTGCTTTTCCTATTCTCTGTGTCTCCTTCCACTAGGCTATATTACACACTACAATATAAATGAGAATATACAGTTCATGGCTTATATTATTAACTCAATAAATTTTCTAATTAGATAGTTAAGTTGCTTAATTAAAACTACAAAAGCCATTATGTTGTTGTTGTTGTTATGTGCCGTCGAGTCGGCCC
>NW_006921682.1:6307224-6316299 GCF_000298275.1 Orycteropus afer afer | reverse complement strand
GAGGAGTGGCTGGTGGGTTTGAACTGCCAGCCGTCTGGTTAGCAGGCAAGTGTCTTAGCCACTATGCTACCAGAGCTCCCATTATATGAGACATCAAATACTTCCTTGTTGTTGTTGTTATGTGCCGTTGAGTTGGACCCGACTCATAGTGACCCCTCCTTGTGTTTCCGAGGCAGTATCACAATGGAAGTAGATCGTCCCATCTTTCTTCCGAGGAGTGGCTGGTGGGTTTGAAACGCCAGCCTTCTGGTTAGCAGTAGTGTATGTGCCTTAGGCACTACGCTACCAGAGCTCCTATAGTACTAAGTAAAATACTTGGTAAATAAGTATTTTAAGTTCAGTCTCTTATGTAAACAATAACTTACATAAATGTGTTGAGTATGCCTGGATACACATAATATTTGACTATGTGTCTATGTAGAATTAAACTTAAGTTACTGAGAAAATTTCATTATAGGCTCCAAATTTTCTGAATAAAGTACATTCTTATACTCAGCCATGATGTATTGTATTAAATTTTTATGGCTAAAGATATGAAGAGTGGTATATTTTCATTTATGTCTTTGCTATTATTTGATTGTATTTTATTGTATAATATGATGGTATAATTAACTGCATCTCCCAGGAGTTTTGAGAGGGTCTTGCTAGTTAACCACACATTTAACATGCCTCAGGACTAATTAATCAGGAGCAATAATACAATTAGTTTTAGGTAATTTGATGCCCTGTATCAAATAACCTTGATATTATGCACACATAATGTACACTGTTTTGTTTTAAAAAAAGATGGGTTTTAATGAAAGTAATTTAAAACCTACCTTTGAAGGATGAAAATGTTGCTTTAAATCCCTTTTCTGTGAATGTATCTGCATTCATGAGATTACATTCCAAATGCAAACTTTAAAAATGGTTCAAGAAGAGTAACATGAAATAAGTGCTGAGTGACTAAACTTTCTGAATGTTTAAAGAAATGTTTACTTATATATATCTTAAATGTATTTGGAGGCACATTTGTTTAAAAAGCTTTATAAATATGTAACACTGTCCTTAAATTTAACACAAATCACGTCAAGTTCAATAGTAGAAAAATGGTTACAGCTCTTGTTAAATTGTACTCATTATTATTTTATGAATAGTGTCAATTTTAAAGCCTGTTAAAGTCTTCTCAAGAATCCTTTATAAATGCATCTGGAGCCTGTGTTTTCTCTAAGCATTTAGGATTTGTGTTTAGAAATTTATGTAGCTAAATACCATGTAATACCATGTGTTATTTCAAGTATATGAAATGTTGGATTTATTTACTGTGGTTTCAAAAGCTATTACACCTATATAAAATGACTACTCTCTGCCACTAATAAGTTTTTAAGGTGAATAATTAGAGATGAAGGTTGAATTCATAGCTAAAGCTGGGTGATTTCATTTTAGTCAAATAGAATAAGAAAAAAAGTAGAGCTTTTGGAGTTCTATAATGTGGGTAGTTTTTTTTTTTTTAATAGTTAAAATGAAATTTTTAAGTAAAGCCTTAGTCCATTGTTTATTTTGAGTGAAGATTTAGTACCTGAAGGTTTTGGATCTGTTATTTCCATACAGTATAATGTACTTTCAAAAACTCACTGGTTCTTTTGCTGTTGTTTCTCTAGAAGAATATAGCTGAGAACAGGACTCTGCCTGTCAAAACAGTTGGCATGCACTTATCCCAAGCAGTGAAAGCTGGCTACCCACTTGACATGGAGCGAGCAGGCCTGACTCCAGAGGTTCAGAAGATTATTACTGATGTTATCCGAAACCCTCCCATCAACTCAGGTGATAAGTGTGGCCCTAGTCTGCAGCCTTAATGACTTGAGTCATTGAACCTAGATGAAGTAAACAAGCAATCCATTAATACTTTTCCTTGAATAGGCTTAACCCTTCATAGTACATTGAAATCCTTAATTTTGATATGCTTTTTTTTAAAAACTGTTGTGGTTGTTTTTATGTGCCGTGGAGTCAGACCTGACTCATAGCAACCCCTCCTTGGGTTTCTGAAGCAGTATCACTAAGGAAGTGAATTGCCCCATCTTCCTTCCGGGGAGTGGCTGGTGGTCTTAAACCGCCAGCCTTCTGGTTAGCAGTCAGATGCCTTAGGCACTATGCTACCAGAGCTCCCTGAATAAACTAAATTTGCTTAATTATATTCAGCTTAAAATCTTTACATGTTTAGTATCTTGAAGTACCTTCTGCTTTCAGACTTTAGCAGTTTCAATTTCTGATGCTCAATAACTTTTTTAATTATAAAATATTAAAACCAAGTGGAATATAAGCAAAATTATAATTGTACAGTATGACTCTACAATGATATGAAAAACATTTGGTAATCATTAGTGACTAAACAAGAAGCCCTAGTGGTACAGTGCTTAAAGTGCCTGGCTACTAACCTGAAGTTTGGCAGTTTGAACCCACCAGCCACACCTAGGGAAAAAGATGTGGCAATTTGCTGCCATTGAGATTTACAGCCTTGGAAACTCTACAGGGCAGTTCAGCTCCGTCCTATAGGGTCACTATGAGTCAGAATCAACTCAACAGCAATAGATTTTTGGGTTTAGTAACTAAACATTAGTTGAAAACATATGACTTTGCTATCATACAGAATATTGCATTAAATAAATTTTTATTTAGCCAAAACCAAACCAAACTGCTGTCAAGTCGATTGTGACTCACAGGGACCCCTCTTTGGGTTTCTGAGGTGGTATCTCTACAGAAGTAGATGACTTGCCCAGTCTTCCTTCTGAGGAGTGGATGGTGGGTTTGAACCGCTAGCCCTTCTGGTTAGCAGTCAAATGCCTTAGGCAGTACGCCACCAGAGCGCCAATAGGTATTAAATTGAAATTCCAGAACACAGTAGAGTTCACTTTTAAAGTTATTTTGTCTGTCAATATACTCTATGTAGATAGTACATATAATACGAAAAAGTAGGTTATTCTAGCCTACTTTCAAAGCCAAAAACAAAGGAACTTAAGAAAGTTGTTACAACCACATGCTCCAAATTTTGTTTCTTTTGATAGTATAATTATCATCTATAAGATATTATCTATTGATGTGAGATTTTGCTTTTGGGTTCTTGTTTTCCTTTAATAAAATGCCATTATATTTGCTGTCTTATTGGAGAAAGCATTATTGATAATAGTACATTAATGATAACAAGATATGAAGATGTATATGCTATATTAATTACTCAGGTTTTAAAATTTTAACTACAGGCAGAGCACATAATTATGTTTTTAGGAACAACTTTGAAATGTAAATTTTATATAGTTCTGAGTTGATGAATTTTCTATATTATAAAATCTTAATGTCTAAAAAGGGTGCAAATTTTAAAAAATACCTATGATTTTCAGGTTTACTTGTTAAATAGATTTTTCCTTGTGACTCTTAACATTAAAAGAATTCAGTGCCTGTTTATCCTTTTAGTATTCTAGTTTATCTTTTTTCCCATGTTTGTATCATTTTAAGCTTCTTTTATGGGTTGAGATTCTAGGAAGGTGTTTATTGAGGTGTCTAGATAGTATTTTTAATAATTTCATTCTCCCAGTCTTTATGTACATATAACTAGAAAATTAAGAGTGGCTTCCAAGGGACCTTCCACAAAAGTAGGGGTAATATGATCTCTCTTAAAACACTCAGGGAGAGTAGCCAGTGTTTGTCTTTTAATTCTACAGTTTATGTTTGCAGCACTGGTTTGCATGGCAAGTTAGGACAGAATAAATTATATTTTTAAAGCTAGATGAGAGTTATTCACATATGTGTGACTTAGGTTAACTTTAAGGTAAAAGTATAAAGGGTAGTTTAGAAATATATAAATAAATACAAGAATTTTCTAGTGATACATAGAAATTATATTTTAATTACATTATAGTAGCTTTATCCATTTATTAAATCCACAGTAGGTTAACACCATAGGCAAATGTTTATACACCATAATTGTATACAAAAGACATTCTAATTTTAGAAGTAGCTAGATTCAAAATGGAATAAAGTACATCAGACATATTTTCTTCTTAACATAATTATTTAGCCCATGATACTACTATAATTCAAGATTTTATGGATTTTCTAATAAGTTGGCCTGTAAATACTATATTTACAGTGTGATAAAATTTAAAAAGTATAGTTTACTTACCCAATTTTAAATACCCATAGAAGAAATTGAATTTAATACAACACAGTTGTTTTAGTTTCCTAGAGTATGGAAAAATTTGTATACTTTTTCTTTAACAGCACTTTACAACAGAAATATAATGAAAGTCACATACACAATTTAAAATTTTCTAGTAGTGATATTAAAAGTAATAAAAAATATATGTAGTTAATTTTAGTAATATTTAACATGGAACCACTGTAAAAAGATACTTTAGTATTTTTTTTTGTACTAAGTCTTCAAAATTGGTAAGTATTTTATGTTTACAGCAGATCTCAATTTGGATGCTAAATTTCAATTTGAAATACTTGATTTGTATTTAGAGTTCATAAAATTTACAGTTGAAAAAAAAATAAGGTATTCAACCCCAAGTTGTTGTAAATATATATAAAAATTTTCCAATAATTGAATCTAGCATAATTTTTTAAAATTTAATTTTAAATTACATAAAATTAAAAATTTGGTTCCTCAGTCACATTAGCCACATTTCAAGTGCTCAGTAACTGCAGGTGGTTAGTGGTTACTGTTTTGGTTAGCATAATTTTGGAGATAGTTTAGTACAGTATAGATCAAAATATAAAATATATCTAACTTTGGACTAGCAATCCCACTTCTAGGGATCTGGAAGTATGGAAAGATACATGATGTAATATGGTGTTCAACAGAGCATTTTATTTCAATTAAATATTGAAGACAAATGAAAGGGTAAATTCTGGTGTGTATATATATATGACAGAGAACTCTTCAGCCATAAAAAAAGATGAAGTAGTGAAATTGGTAGAATTTCAGTTGTGTTAGGATGCTATGATGATAACCTTTGGTGGTGCAAATGGTTCATGTCTTCTGCTGCCAACTGAACAGTTGGAGGTTCAAGTCCTTCCAGAAGCTCCTCAGAAGAAAGGCCTGGCAATCTACATCTGAAAAATCAGCCATTGAAAACCCTATGGAGCACAGTTCTAATATGGCACACATGAGTTTGTCATGAGTCAAAATCAACTCTGTCGCAACTGATGATGGTGGTGAAATGACCAAGGGACAAATACAATTTTAATCTGATTGACAGATAAAATAGTCACATTGCTTTTTAAAATTATATAGAGAGGTAATCTTGTCTTTGCAAGACTTTTATTAGCACCAACCTTACAATTTAAAACTTACAGTTTTATTTTATAGTTCAGGGAAAGAGTGTATGCTACTTGGTTAGATAGCTTACTGTCCTAATTCCTATTAGTTGTGTAACCTTTTCTTCCTGACATTTTCTTTTTTTTTTTTTTTTTAAACTGCAGTATTTTTAGGAAGTCCTGGAGTAATAAGGTAAAGTCCTTGGAAGAAAGAAGTCATATAAACCTGAAAAATAATAAAGACCACCTTTTCAGGTGGCATTTGAAAATATGTGGTCTCTGATTGGTAATTTGAATTAAGTATCATAAATCTTTGATAATAGTTTCATAAACTGCATGAAGATGAGGGAATAGTTTCTAAGCTGCTTAGTTTTACCTTACTATAGAGCATTGCAGATAAATGTGTTACTGAAAGGAAGCATTTGAAACATAATAGTAGTTGATAGTGAGATTGCTGCATTATTTATAGAAGGTGTGAAGAAACTGACAACAGTTGAAATCAATTCCTTGACTTATAAAAAACTAAAAGTTCCACGATTCTGAAAATAAAACATATCTTTCCCAGAAATGCACACTAGTTAATATGCATTTTAAATAATTGATGTCTTTCGTCATGCTCGAATAACCATTGAAAGGATCCTTTCTCCTAGCATTTTTTACAAGCTTCTATTTTAAGAATTATTTTCAAAATTTTCATTTATAATTTGTAATTTGAAGCACAATTTTCCTTTAAAAAAATTCTGTGAATGATTGTTCTTATTGTCAGAGCAACCTACAAAAGACAGTTTGAAACATAATTTATTCAAAGTCAGTAGTGAAGGAGTGAGGGGATACTTTTTCACTCGATTTTATACTTTGGCACTGTAGGCATTTGGAAGATGGGGAAATTTCTTTCCTACAGGGAGTTCTGGTGGTGTAGTGCCTAAGGCATTTGCCTGCTAACCAGAAGGCTGGTGATTCTAACCCACCAGCCACTCCTCGGAAGGAAGATGGGGCACAGTTTCCAAGTCATAAACTTTTTAAAATGTTCTTCATATTTATTTCAAAAGTTGTTTTTTTTTTTTTCATCTTTACAGATAGGAATAAAATTAAACTAATTAGAACGTTAGTTCCTGCAAACATTGACACATACCTTATCCACATGGCAATTGAGATCCTGGGAAAAGATGAAGACAGCAGACTACTATGCCAACTTTCATGTGATTCCAACAAAAAGAGATGTTTTGCAACCTCTCAAGAGAGCTGTTTAAGTTCCAAGAGAATCAAGGAAGAAGATACTGATACCAAGGTGTTAATTATATGTAGAATTTTTATAAAGTGTTGGTTTTTCAATTTGCATATTCTGATACTAGATCACTTCATTTTTTAAAATGTTACACATTCTGTAAGTTTCTTTATTAGTGTGCTGGATATTCTTTGCTTTTCATAAATCTGATCTGAGAAAGGTGATTATTTTAAAGTCAGTAAAGGGAAAATATCCATTTATTTAGCTTAATTAATGTGGAATGTTAAATTTTACTCCTGCCTGTCATATCTACTGTATATATCACCTGGCATTCTTTTCTCTTTCAGACATGTGGATAATACTGGCTTTAAGCATGTGATAGTGTGTAAATGATGAAAATGAAAATAAATTCTGATACTCCCCAAATTTATTTGTGTATAACAACAACACAATGCACTGCTGTTGAGTCAGATCCAACTCATAGTGACCCCTCCTTGGGTTTCCAAGGTGGTATCACTACAGAAGTAGATCGCCCAATCTTCCTTCCAAGGAGTTGTATAGTTTTGCCATTTATGTTCTGTGACATTACATTGACTATCTAGAGTACTATGATCGTTGCTACTCCTTTGTTGTTGTTGTTAGGTGCCGTCAGGTTGGGTCCAACTCATAATGACCTTGTGTACAGCAAAATGAAACACTGCCCAGTCCTGTGCCATCCTCACAATCCTTGCTCTACTTGAGCTCATCGTTGCAGCCACTGTGTCAATCCATCATGTTGAGGGCCTTCCCCTTTTTTACTGACCCTCTACTTTACCAAGCATGATATACTTCTCCAAAGAATAGTTCTTCCTGACTCCATGACCAAAGCAGGTGAGATGAAGTCTGGCCATTCTCACTTCCAAGGAGCATTCTGACTGCACTTCGTCCAACAAAAGATTTGTTCATTCTTCTGGCAGTCCATGGTATTTTCAGTATTCTTTGCCAACACCACAATTCAAAGGCATCAGCTCTCCTTTGGTTTTCCTCATTCATTGTCCAGCATTCACATGCGTATGAGGTGATTGACAAAGACCATGGCTTGGGTCAAGTGCACCTTAGTCTTCTAAGTGACATCTTGGCTCAACCCTTTAGAGAGGTCTTTTGTAACATATTTTCCCAGTGCAATACAGTGTCTGATTTCTTGACTGCTGCTTCCATGGGTGTTGATTGTGGATCTAAGTGAAATGAAATCCCTGACAACTTCAATCTTTTTTCCGTTTATTGTGATGTTGATTACTGGTCCAGTTGTGATGCTTTTTGTTTTCTTTATGTTGAGGTGTGATCTATACTGTAGTATTTGGTCTTCGTCAGTAAATGCTTCAAGTCATCTTCATTATCAGCACACAAGGTTGTGTCATCTTCATATCATAGAGTGTTAAGGAGTCTTCCTCCAATCCTGATACTTCATTCTTCATATTTTCTAGATTTTCAGATTATTTTCTCAGCATACATATTGAATAAATATGGTGATAGGATACAACCTTGATGCACACCCTTCCTGATTTTAAACCATGCGGTATCTGTTTGTTCTATTTGTATGACAGTTCTATTTGTATGTACAGGTTCCTCTTGACCACAATTAAAAGTTCTGGAATTTTCATTCTTCACAATGTTAGCCATAATTTGTTATGATTCACATAGTCAAATCCCTTTGAATAGTCAGTAAAACACAAGTAAACATCTTTCTGGTATTTTTGCTTTGAGCCAGGATCCATCGGACATCTACAATGATATCTCTCCTTCCACATCCTATTCTGAATGCAGCTTGAATTTATAGAAGTTCCTATTAATATACTGCCACAGCTGTTTTTGTATTCTCTTCAGCAGAATTTTACTTGTGTGTGATATTAATGGTCTTGTTCAATAATTTCCACCTCCTGTTGGATCACCTTTCTTTGGAATAGGCACAAATATGGATCTCTTCCAGTCAGTTGGCCAACTAGCTGTCTTACAGATTTCTTGGCATAAATGAATAAGTACCATTAGGGCTGCATCTATTTGTCAAAGCATCTCAGTGGGTATTCTGTCAATTTCTGGAGCCTTGTTTTTCACCACTCCCTTCAGTGCAGCTTGGACTTCTTCCTTCAGTACTCTTTGTTCTTGATCATATGCTCCCTCCTGAAATAGTTGATCATCGACCATTTCTTTTTAGTACAGTAACTCTGTGTATTACTTCCATCTTTTTTTTTTTTTTTATTGTGATTTGGGTGAAGATTTACAGAACAAATTCATTTTCCACATAGCAGTTTACATATACTTTGTCTCATGACATTGACCACAGTTTACCATAATGCAACAGCTTCCCTCCCATTTCTTCCCCATAGTTACCTCTTCCCAGTGTCCATCCCTCAATGCACTCCTGCCCCTGAGCCGTTTCCCTGTGCATAGGCAGCCCTTCTTTCTCAATGATTGTTCTCTCCAAGGAGTGTATCTACCTCAGGTAAATGTTCAATTCATATGCCTGTCTTCTGTTCGGCTGGAAACCACAGGTGTGGCTTCAGTTCCAGACCTGAAGG
>NW_006921682.1:6274264-6285826 GCF_000298275.1 Orycteropus afer afer | reverse complement strand
GTCAATTGGTTTCCCTTTTCTTTGTTGAAGAGGGTCTGTGCAGCCCTTCTACCTAGTCCACCATCTTCCACCTCTCTTATTTCTAATTCTTTTCTGAGTTTTTCCTCTTAAGTTTTGAGTTTTTCTCATTTTCATCTATGTTGTTTTTGCATATGTTGAATTATTTTCTTAGATTTTTTTTAAAGCTCATTTTGAGAGGTTACAGTTTTATTCTGTACCTATGAAATTTTTCTGGTATATGGCATTTAACCTTGATGCTTGTGGTAGTTAAGGTTGTGTGTCAACTTGGCTGGGCAGCTGAATGTAATTACTCCCCATGGTAAGATTGGTAATTAACTTCATGGTGGAATCTACTGGAGCAGCCAAGTAGACTCTTTAGGGATGTGGGCTGTTTCTTGTATATAACCAGCAGCTTTGGGAATGGTCTCTATCTTATGGCACGCTTGAACCCTGCATGTAGCTGAGTCATCGTTCAGCAACCTACCATGCCCTGCCGATCTTGGGACTTTCAATGGACTTGAATTAGTGGACTGCCGTGTTTTTGGTAACATGGGGACTGTATCTTTTTACTTATCAACCTTGGGCTTGTCAGTCTTGGCAGCCAGCAGCTATCTGAGTAAAGAAAAGCCTCCAGCTTCAGTGGGCCAGGAGCTGGAGGCAAAGCTGAATGAAGCCCAGGGTTGAGGGCCCCAGAACCTGTCACTTTGAACTTGGACTTAAAGCCTCCCAACTGTAAGAGAATAAACTCCTGTTTGTTAAGACCATCCCATTTGTGGTATATTCTTGTCAGAGTGGCACTAGGTAAACAAAACAATGCTTTTCTGATGCTTATGTTCATGTAAAATGAGTGTTCCTTTACTTTCAAAAGAAGGCAAGCTTCCGGATAGCTTTTTCAATTTCACAGAACTGTCTTCTGTAATTTTTCTGTAATGTTCAAAATATGGAGGCTTGGTTTATAAGATACTCTTCTCCACCACTTTTATCTGGATCTTTTCTTTCCTTTGTCTCTGTTTTCTTTGTCCTTCTCACTTTTGTTATAATTCTTACACTTTCTTCTGTATGAGGGGCCTTCTTCTGGAAGGCAGTCTTGCTTGACTGGTCAATAAGTTCATAGGAGCCATCTGCCATTGTGCTAGGCAAAAGCTCTCTCATTTTCAGATGCTGTTCTCAAATTGATGTACCATACTTTCTAATGCATTCCTTGAGCTCTTTGGGGGCTCTTCTGTTGTCAGGTCCATGTCCAGTTTTGGTTGGTGTTTTATTCACAGGTTCTCCTGTTTGCCTTTGCTTTCTCCCATGCAGATTTCTTGGCTATTGTTTTTTTTTATCCTTTGCCTAACTTCAACTCATACTTACAGTTTGGGGTGTCCTGAGGATACTTGTAAAGTTTGTCTCATTTTAAATATAGACCATGGAGTTTTGGTTTTGGTATCTAGTTGTTCTAGCTATTTTAACGCTGGACTTCAGAGAGATTAAAAAACTATGCTGCCTCTGCCACCGTTTTCTCAGAATCCTCTCCACCTATGTCACTTCTTATTTTTCCTGACTACATCTGGTGGTTGTAGTGCCTAAGGCATTTGATTACTAACCAGAAGGCTGGCGGTTCAAACCCACCAGCCACTCCTCAGAAGGAAGACTGTGCAATCTACTTGATAGAGATACTGCCTCGGAAACTCAAGGAGGGGTCGCTATGAGTTGCATTTGACTCGACGGCAGTGAGTTTGTTTTGTTTTGTTACATAAAAGAAGGAGAATGATATTTCCTGATCTGCCATTCATTTTGAATATAAATTTAAAATATACAGTATTATTTATAAACTATTTAAGATCTTCAAAATGGTTTTATGAGTAATAATATTAGTATAATTGTAATTGCTAAAATTCAGGACTTTAGAATAATAAGAGTTTTATTAACCCTTGCTTTCTTAGGCATAGCCTTTTTATATTAAGAACATAGTACCTGTTGTAACTATTCTGTATTGCATATAAATTTTAAAGGCTGATAGAAAATATCCTGGTGATTTCTCAGTGGAAGACAAGAGTCAAAGAAATGCAGTAACTTCTTGGAAGCTGCCATCCAGTGATCCAGAAGTAGATTTATTTACAGATTGTTATTCACAGGTAAAGTTGATTTAGCAAGATAGTTCTCATGGAGTACATCAGGCTTGATAATTAATATGTTTAGATTTATTTTAATTATAGAAAAAATTAAATGTGAATATAATTTCACATATTTGTCTTATTTGCTTACATATATATGTGTACAGAGAATCAGCAAATGAGTTAATATTTTCTATTCTTAATGATAATAATTTGTTAAATGGAACTTAAGGTATCAAAAAGATATCAATAGCCTTTTAAATTTTATTATGATTGCTGGAAATTTTAGTCTTCTACTGAGGAAGGATGTGGTCACTGGAAGGTATTATTTCTGTTAGGTGACTTAGACTTCATAATTGAGGTCTTTCCAGATACTTATTTTTGAGAATCAGAAGGCACACTCAATGTACGTAAGCATTTTCTCCTTTTTCTATGTAAAATAAGATTATCATTATAACTACATGGTGAATACTGAAGATCATGTTCTGTAGAAATGTTATAGAAGATAAAAGACTTTAAATGATGTTAGCTGTCAATTAATGAGAGTACCAAGAATAGGTTAGGATATATGTTGATATTTGCATATATTCTCATTTAGCTCCCACAGCATTCCAGTGATGTTATGTAACATTATTCCCATATGCATGTCAAGAAACAGGCTTATACAACATGCCTAAATTCATATATTTAAAACATGGCTCAATTACAATTGAAACCTAGTTCTCTTTATTATCAAATTCTTTGCATATTCTATTGTATTAGGAGACTATAAGACTTAGGGTTATTTCCTCTGCTCTGTAGACTGTTTAGATATATTAATTCTGTTTACAATCTTAACTAGCTTCCTCACCATTTAAACTCTTAAATGTACGCAACTATAGTTGTCTGTGGCCATAAAAGATTTTTGATATTAAGACCTTTGGGAAGTATGCGTATTTCTGGTCCATTTTTTACCTTTACCAAAATGCCCCTATGGCTGTGCCACTTCATATCCCTAGTATTTTTGTTTCTAAATCAAACATAATACAGTGAAACCTGTGAGAGCCAGAACTTGATAAGACTGCCTTGTTTTTCCAGGTCTCACAAATTTTCCACGTTTGTTAGGGTACATTCTTAACCACTTTTCTATCACTATTAGTGGAAAATATTTGAATTTTTCTTCCCTGACAGGTTTCCACTGTACACAGGTTCCAGGTTTTGCAGGTTTTACTAAAATATCTTAAAAAAAAAAAAAAAAAAAAAACCCACTGCCATTGAGTCAATGCCAACTCCTAGCGACTGTATGGGACAGAGTAGAACTGCCCTATAGGATTTCCAAGACTGTAAATCTTTATAAAAGCATCTTTCTCCTGCAGAGTAGCTGGTAGGTTCAAACCACTGACCTTCTGGTTAGCAGCCAAATGCTTTAACCACTGTACCAGTAGAGCTCCTTTAAAAAAAAAAAAGAAAAGAACAGCCAAACTCACTGCCATTGAGTTGGATCTGACTCATAGTGACCCCTTCTTGGGTTTCTGAGTCAGTATCTCTACGGAAGTAGATTGCCCGATCTTCCTTAAAATATATAAGAATCTCATCTGTTCTCATGGTCTTCTCTTCCCTGTGAGGAAATGGGTACCTGAGAAGAAAATTTCTGTCTTGGTCAGTTGTTTTTTATTCCCTTTAACTTTTGCCGATTTGTGAGTAGCCCTTCATTGGATTTCCTTAATTAAGCTGCAACAGCTAACAGTGTTTACCCTTTTTTGAAAAATAAAAGTTTTATAGTCTTTTGCTAAGAATCTTTTGCTGTTTTTCTACCTTCGATATTTTGAAACTTCTCTTAAATATGGAAAACATGTCAAGCAGTTGGTGAGCAATATGCAGCTTAGGCTGATAGACAGGTTGTAATTTAGATAAGGCCAGTCTATCCTGCTGCTCTTAGTTGGAGTCGCAGCTTCTGCTTATTGTGACCTTACGTCTAGCAGAACAAAATGTTACCTAGTCCTCCCCCATCTTTATGATCGTTGGTATAAAGTCCTTCAAAGACTTCGAATAACTAAATCACCTCTGCTGGAGTCTAAGATGTACTCGTGTTAGAATGATTTTTCTGTCATGTTATTCTGAGGATCTGTTGATCATACTGAAATAACACAAGTTTATGGAATAGTGTGCAAAGTATCATGCATGTGTATTTATTTGCTGAGAAGTGGAGCTTCTCAGCAGATGCTCAAAGGAATCTAAAAGACATAAAAGTTTTTTTCACTCTGAACATTTTTGAGTGTCTGTTATCTTAGGCACATAGCAAGGTGCAGATGAGCCACTCATCTCATCTCTCATCCGATGTAGACATTAAGAGTTTCGTTCTTTCCATAGACTTAGTATAACACTAAGGGGCCCTAGTAGCACACTGGTTAAACGCTCAGCTGCTAACTGAAAGGCTGGCAGTTCAAACCCACCAGCTGTACCATGGGAGAGAGAAGTGGCAGTCTGCTTTCATAAAGATATTAACACGTTTTTCCAAGGGGCAGTTCTGCCTTGTCTTACAGGGCCGCTGTGAGTCGGAATTGACGTGATGGCAAGAGGGCCTTTTGCGTTAATAGAACATTTGTGTGTGTGTGTGTGTATATATTTATATTCTCAGGAAGATGCCTTCTCACAACGTTAAATCTACCACTTTGGTCAACCCAGAGCCATCATGGTACATAGAGCTAAAATAATTTCCAGTTCTTTTCTTCCCATATATCTACCCTCTGGTTTCTAAGAATATGTAATGGAATGTCAAATAATTGCCTGAAGATATGATATAGTGACTTCTTTTATTATTTAAGGAGCTCTGGTAGCACAGTGCCTAAGGCATCTGACTGCTAACCAGAAGATTGGTAGTTCAAGCCCACTATCCACTCCATGGAAGCAAGACTGGGCAATCTACTTGCATAAAAGATGTACTGCCTTGGAAACCCAATGGGGGTCGCTATGAGTCAGAATCAACTCAGTGACCATGGGTTTGGGTTTTTTTTGGGGTTTTATTATTTATTATTTACCAAAATAAATTTTATAGGTCTCACCATTTTGTTTTGTTTTGTTTGACAGAGTGGTGGTAGGGAGAGGGTGGTGTATTTAGTAACCTGGATTAGTTTTTGTAATTAACAATGTTCTCAGAAGTAAAAGGTTTTTGTTTTTTTTCTTTTTCTTTCCTGTAGACTTCAGCTGAAACCTCAAAGAGAAAATTACCTGAATGGTTTGCCAAGGGAAATGACACCTTAGCTAATGCTAACAAGAAATCAATGGCCAAAACAAAAAAGAAAGGTCTTTTTAATTAAGTTGGAAGTTCCCAGAGAAATTATGTGTGTCTTGGCATATTATAAAGGTAGAGCCATATTTCATTTCTTAAAGAGAAGGGAGTAATATTTCAGCTTAAAAAGTATTCTAATCCCAAAGTGAAAATTACCTATTTATTGAGGGACTGGCACCTTAAGTCAGCCTTCCATGCATAAGTATTTGGGTCTTCTAAGAGCCTGAGCTAGTATGTCATAGACTGGAATACTAAATTAAGTTTCCTTTAAGATTGCTTTAAGAAGCCATGTTACTGTCCTGTTTTCTCAATGTAATGTGCCATGATTTGATGTAATAAAAAAAATAGTAGTTGTATGGTAATTGTGTGATATAAAATATTCCTATCTTTTCTAAATTCTGTTTTATAAATGAAGAAAGCATAGTTATTTTATATATTGTCTGTAGTCCCTGGAGAAGAAGCTGTTATACACATTCTTAAATGGTATTAGTGGACCAGACCAGTAAAAAGAAGATGTAACATTTCTGTTTCATTTAGATGAAGAAAAAGGTTGTAACAAAGGATACCAATTGCACTGTGTAATCTTTCACTTTGTGTTTTATACACTATTTCTATTATTTTTCAAATAATAAAAAATGTATTTCATATGGAATATATATCTGATACTTTGAGTTAACTACCTTGAGTACCTTTATTTTTGAGGATGTCAAAAATATTTTTGATTCTGGTATCTCTTCATGTAGCACATGTGACTTCAGTATCTAAAATCCATACTCTAGCAGAATTGGATAAACCAAAACTTGAAGCAGTTCACATTATGGTTTATAAATATACTCCAAAGCCTGTTATGGCCTTTTTAAATATAGAAATAACTGTTCTGAATAAAGAACTATATGTTAGTTGTATTGATAATTATTGATGATCACAATGTGAAAGTTGGAAACAAAGAAGAATCATCAGTAGTTGGAAAATATACCCTCGATGATAGAAATGATGCTGGAGATCACATGACAAAATTTTGCAAGACCAGTGACTTATTGCAAATACCTCTTTCAACAGCATAGATGGCAGGTATACATGTGGACCTCACCAGATGGAGTACACAGGAATCAGATCAACTACATCTTGTCAAAAGAGGTGTTAGAGAAGCCCAGTATCGTCAGCTGAAACAGGGCCATCAATTGCTCATATGCAAGTTCAAGTTGAAGCTGAACAATATTAAAATAAGTCCATGAGAGCCAATATATACCCTTGATTATATCCTACCTGTATTTAGAGACTGTCTGAAGAATAGATTTGACATATTGAACACGAGTGACCAAAGACCAGACAAGTTGTGGGATGACGTCAGAAATATCATGCATGAAGAAAGCAAATAGTCATTAAAAAGAGAGGAAAGGAAGACCAAAATGGATGTTAGAAGAGTATGATGGAGTCTCAAAGAAAAACACTTGTTTGATAGTTTGAATTGTGAATTAAATTAACTTCTTTTTTCATGGATTACCATTTTTACTGAAATTAATGACTGACAGACAAACTATTTTGGGTATTTGGCAGACATTTTCTCAAAAATGAGCAAAGTGAGCCTCTCACTTCGTGGAAAACTACTGATGGTATTTTTTGCCAATGATAAGGGTTGAGATTTCTAAAAAAAAAATCATAATTTTGGAAAACTGGGAGCTTGACAGCTTCCCAACACATTGAAATTTTTAAAATAAAATGAATGGTAAATAAATGTGATTTTTTATATTATATAACAATTTGGTCAACATTCTGATCTAAATAACTGGTGAACCAGTGTTTTCTGAGTGACTAATGTATGGTATTACAAAATTATGCATGGGCAAAAGACCCACTCAAAGCACAAGATAGACCAATGGGTTATAATGTATCAGAGGATGAAAAAAATGCGTTGATAGGATTGCAGATTTTGTGCTGCAGCCGATCTTTCAGAAACTACCATTTACCTAGTTATGGTATAATTTCAAAGAAGAATGTTCACAGTTACCTGAAATGACTGTTAAAATATTCCTGCCTTTTCCTACTATAAGGCGCTCTGGTGGTGTGGTTGTTAAGGCATTTGGCTGCTAGCCAAAAGGTTGGTAGTTTGAACCTACCAACTATTCCGCAGAAGGAAGAGGAAGCAGTCTGCTGCTGTAAAGATTTACAGCCTTGGCAACCCAGTGGGAGTCACTGTAAGTCAAAATCGACTCGATATCAGTGAGTTTGGTTTTTGGTTTTTGGTTTCTACGTAGTTGTAACAACAGTACAATGATGTGATTGATTAAAACAGACAAGGAAAATGTAAAGTTTCTTTCATGGAGATAGTTACACAAAGTAGAAGCAGAGCAGCGTGCTCCCAGATGGCTATGTAAACTTTTCCTAGATCCTCCAAGTCCTCCGTGAGTACCACTGGGTTTTTTATAACCCCACAATGCTCCTAACCCTCAATTCCCACTCTGAATATTTTGGAGACTCTGGCTCTGTATAGGTACCTAATCACCAGGTGCAAATAACTAATACAAAATGACCTCAGCATATCATAAAGTATTTAAAAATAATGTGATCTAAAGGTTAATTTCCCAGGTGTGGTATAATCCTCCAGCAGTCCCAGACTTCAAGTTTACCTAAGGTTTGTTTTTAAAGACAAACTACTTCTTTTAGGGTATTATTATTATGCTGTCTCCCCCAAAAAGTATCAATTTGCTTTCTCTTCTGTGTTATTTGTTTTTCAACAGTGTTACTATGCCCATAGGTAGAGTCAGTGAAAGCCCTGGCAGTTGTGTAGAATTCAAAAAAGCTATGGCCCTACCAGACACCTAAAGTAAGAAAAGAATACAGAATTCTAATTCAAAGAGGTTGCCACAGAATTAACTAAGAGCATGAAAGAGCCAATGGAATAACCTCATGAGCTAAATAGAGACATTTTTAACTTTGTTATGGAAAGCAAAGAAACCAAAACCAACAAGAACATTGAAGAAAATAACTATAGGCTTACTGGGAGCTGCAAACTTCAACAGTCTCAGCTCTCTGAGAATGTGTCCCCAAAACTTTGCTTATTAGCAAAACTCATTCCGCAATGTATCTGCTTCCTTACCAGGTAAATGCATCTAAACTTAGGGAAAATTTAGAAATAAGTAGAATATGGAGTAAAGTAAATCTTTGGTACTAATTTTTTAGAGTTAAGGAATAATAAGTACTTATTTGGCATTTTAATCATCAATAATACTAGGGATAATTTAGCTTAATAGTAACAGATTATCCTTGTGATTCTAATTTGAAATGTATAATCGAAAATTTAGTACAGTGAAACCTGTGAGGGCTGGAACTCACTGCACTGCCTTGTTTTTCCAGGTCTAGTTTTCCACCTTTGACAGAGTGCAGTGAAAGCATTTTCTGTTGCTCTCTGTTTAGTAGGAAATATTTGAGTTTTCCATCTCTGATAAGTTTCCACCTTACACAGGTTCCAGCTTTTACAGGTTTTACTCTATATGCTTATAATTTTTAAGTTAAAATCCTATCAATGTTGAAGCATTATTGGAACATCTAATATGATTATTTAAATTTGTTATTGCATGGAACTATTCTCATCAAGTTTTATGTAAATCAAACAAAAAAGATCTAATATTAAGACACACATTCATCAAACTCAGGGCTTTATTTTTCGGAAAAAATAATAAAACTTCAACCTCATTTCCAGCTTCATTTTATAATTCAGTTTAAAAAGATTATTGAGAAATATGTACTCATTTATGTCTTCAATTAATATTTGTGTTTCTGTATGCTGTTTATATGTGAAATGTATGTGTTTCTGTGTGGAAGACTATATGCTGGCCTCATAAAAGATGGAATAAACAGAAGAAGAAAACTCAACATGGATCCCATGCTTAATGCAGGGAAAGATGTCCCCTGAAGAATCAATGTAAAAGTATCTCACAAAAATATTTTCGTATAGGAAGTAAACCTTTTTGAGAAAGTAACTTAGGTACTCAAAATATCAGAAAACAATGTGGAAAAAACAAAAAGGGAGATTGTATGAGAGAATCGTAATAATGGCAGCCCACCAGCCACTCCTCTGAAGGAAGGTTGGGCAATCTACTTCTGTAGTGCGCCTCAGAAACCCAAGGAAGGGTCGCTGTGAGTTGGATCCAACTTGACGGCAGTGAGTTTGGTTTTTTGGTTTATGTAGCTGTTAGGTGCAGTCACAGCTCATATTGTTAAGCATTTGTCATATGTCAGACCTTGTGCAGTTAACCTTAGAACAGCCTGAGGCATTAATGTAGTCATCTGTTTGTATAAACAGGATATAAAAATGAGAGAAAAGATCACAACAAGGTAGGGTGAAAGGCTAAGTGGAATTTTTCTTGGAGTTTTAACTAAACTTAGAATTGATAACAAAAGGTGCTAAATGTCCCAAATTCTAAATTCAGAGCACTTCAGGTGTGTTTTTGAGTTTCTTTTTAGCACAACTGGCACTACCACCTCTCCTCCTCCCTCCATGTGAGAGGAGGAGTGGCAAAACAAACAAAACCTTCACTGCTTTCCCATGAGTGGCGGCTTTTCATTTCTGCTTTGCATCTCCATTCATGTAAGGTGAAGGTACTAGGACAGTCCACTAGGTTAAGAAGTGTAATTGTGTCTGAAGCTTCTGACCTACAGGCCAGGACAGCACCTGATACTGCCGGGACCTAGAGATGTGCTGGGGCTGTGAGTGCTGGTGCCCACCCGCTTCTACCATGCATACAGCAAGGATGTGTGAATTTCCCATGTGCTGAGTGGATCCCTTGGAGGGAACTCTTAGAGCAATCTTTTTTGGTACATTCACAGGAAGGCCACCTGTTGTGTGTGGGCATCCCAAGCAGGAGCATACTTGGCAGGAATTTGTAGAGTGCTTCCTTGGACCTTCTTCAGAGAGTCTAACTAATACCCCCAAAGATAGCATTTGTACATCTGCCAACAGACAAGATCAACCACCAGTCAGCCAGAGAAGCAACCAGAACCAGCAGAAAATGGATGGCAACTGCCACAGTCAGTCATCCTTTGCTATGTCAACTCCAAAGAATAAGTGTATAGAAAAGAGAAGTGTAAAAGCTGGAACCATCAGTGTAGCATGAACTGGGCTGGGGCCTGTGATGAGAAGGAGAGCTTTGAAGCAATAGAAGATTGGAGAGTTAAGAAACTGAGGTGAGACTGTTCTAATTTCAAAGTGATAGAAAATTACCAAATTGGGCTGAGATATGAAGGAAGTCACTATCCAAGGGAGAAGAGGGATTTGATACTTGGTAGCACTTAAAAAAATTAGTTTTATGTTTACTGCCACCAATTTATATGTTGTAGGAGCATAAGAAAGTTGTGGACTGAAACCTAAAACACTCCTAATTACTAACGTGTCATTTCAGAGATGTAGAATGGGAAGGGTGGAAGGGCCACCTGTTAGAAGTTTTATAATCCGTAGTTTTTTTGTTTGTTTTTTGAGAAACACCATTGATTTCAAGTACTTGTATAGGGACAATCACTACATAGTTTTCCCATTTAAAGAATGTTTGAGAATTTTCCCATCCTTGTAGTGCAAACTTGAACATGGAGCACTCTTTCAATTTCATGTATTTGATTGAGAAAAGTGGTGCATTTTTTTTTTCCTCATTCAGAGACATTTTGGAACTTCCCATCCTCATAACTTTCATAACATACTTTCATAACATGTAAAACATCTTTGAGTTCAGGTACTTGAATGGGAGATAGTCTTATTCATTTACTAACTCAGAGAATGTAGTGGGAACTTTCCCATTCTTGTAACTCAAAGTGTACATTGAGAATACATAAAACATCTTTGAGTTTTCAGGTACCTGAGTGTTAGAATGTCTTTCTTGTTTCTGCATTAAGGGAAGGAATTGGGAACTTTCTCTTCCTTGTAACACAATGTGTATTTTGGTAACATGTAAATCTGTTTGACTTCATGTACTAGATTGAGAGAAATGGTACATTCTTTTCCCCTTCAAAGAATGTATTTGGAACTCTCCAATGTTTGTAATGTTAGTTGTTGTTAAGTACCGTCGAGTCGTTTCCGACTCATAGCGACCCCATGCACAGCAGAACGAAACACTGACCGATCCCGCGCCAGCCCCACAATCCCTGCTATACTTGAGCCCATCATTGCAGCCACCGTGTCAATCCATCTCGTTGAGGCCTCCCCCT
>NW_006921682.1:6240956-6271234 GCF_000298275.1 Orycteropus afer afer | reverse complement strand
TGGCTTCCTGGCTTTTAATTCCCTTTCTCCTGCTCTTCCCACTGGCTACTTTGGGCGTCACTGAGTTGTCTCTCCTTACCTGTAACCCTGGGGCTGACTGCTCTTCTGTCCGTGTTCCTGGCTTTTATCCCCTTTCTCCTGCTCTTCCGGCCTGCTACTCTGGACAGGCCTGAGTTTCCTCTCCTCACCTAATCCCTTTGGCTGACTGCTCTTCTCTCTGGCTTCCTGGCTTTTGATCCCCTTTCTCATGCTCTTCCTGCCTGCTACTTTGGGTGTCCCTGAGTTGTTTCTCCTCGCCTGTAACCCTGGGGCTGACTGCTCTTCTGTACCGGTTCCTGGCTTTTTATCCCCTTTCTCCTGCTCTTCCCGCTTGCTACTTCAGGCTTCCCTCAGTTGTCTCTCTTCACCTGTAACCCTGGGGCTGACTGCTCTTCTGTCTGGGTTCCTGGCTAATGCTTGTAATAGAATGTTCTAAAACTCTTGGGAACTCATGTATATGAAAGAGAAAAATTGCACATTGTTTTCTCATTCGGAAAATATACTGTTAACTTTCCAGTCTATGTAACACAAAGTATACTTTCATATCATGTAAAAATCCTTTGACTTCATATAGTTCAATAGGAGAATTGGTATATTGTTTTCTCCTGCAGAGAATGTATTGGGAACATTCTCTTCCTTGTAATATAAGATGTACTTTCATAAGATGCAAAATTGTTATGACTTTACATACTCTAAAGGGAGAATAGTACAGTCTTTTATCCAACCAAAAAAATATAAGCTTTCATATATATAATTGTGATTTTGGTGAAAGTTCACAGAGCAAATTCGTCTTCCATACAAAGTTCATACACATTAGGTTTCATGACATTGACTGTAATTCCCATAATGTAACAGCTCTCTTCCTACTTCCTCCCTGTGGTTACTCTTTCCTTGTGTCCTTCTTTCCTGTGCATTCCTACCCTCTGAGCTATCTCCCTGAACAAATACTATCCTTCTATATAATCCCTATTCTTTAATTAAATCAGGATATATTTTTTAAATGAAAGAGTAGGCAGGGAATTCTGGGATGATGGCAGACTTGCTGTCCTTCCATTTCCAATTTCAACTTCCAACTATCACTCCTGAGTAATGGAATGGCTATGATTGGCAGGCATGCAGGCTTCAAGAGTGCTAGACAGGGAGCTGTTATGGGTGGGACCAGTACGAAGTCCCAGGGCAAGGATCTGGCAGTGGAGGATTCGAAGAGACTTCTTGGACCTCAGGGAGAAGGTTGATCTACGTTGGCTGAGGCATGCCAGTTTGTCCTGTCCTCCAAAGAAGTGAGGAAAAGCTCAACAAGTGAACTGGATTCTTTACTGAAAGTGGGAGAATGCTGTGGCACCAGGGAGGCTTACTTTGGTGCCTTGATGGGGATCTGATAACCTACCTCCTGCTAAACACCTTAGCAGTTGAGCCTTAATGAGATGATACCCTCTACCTTTTCCATGGGGTGAGATCCTTGGGGTCAAGAGGACGTGCTCATTTGGGACCCAAATTCTTCCCCCACTTCTAGACCATGCTCTAGTACATAACTTCATTGCAACTGAAGCAATTCCAACTCATGGAAACACCATGAAAACCATAGGGTTTTCTTGGCTGTGATCTTTATGGAATCAGAGAGCTGGGTCTTTCTTCCCTGGTGCCACTGGGTAGGTTTGAACAGCCAACCTTTAGGTTAATAGTTGAGGGCAAACCATTTGCACCACCCAGGGGCATATTCCTAGTACATGTTGTTATGTGCCATTGAGTTGATTCTGACTCGTAACAAACCTATAGAAACTGTGGTCACTTTGTGGTTAAGTACTTGGCTATTAACTGAAAGGTTGGTAGTTCAAATCCACCAATACTCCATAGTAGAAAGATATGGCAGTTTGCTTCCATAAAGATTACCTCATTAGAAACCCTACAGGGCAGTTCTACCCTGTCCTGTAGGGTTACTATGAGTCCCAGTAATAGGACCCAAGAATTCCTGGCCCAAACATCCCTGAGATCCAAGAATCTGCAAGGGCCTCTGGCCTTGGTCACCCTTTGGTGTACTCATCCCTTGGCCTGAAGGGTGGTCAAAGGATAGCTGTTTGCAGGGGCCATGGAGAAGGCATGGACATTCAGGCTGAGTGTTCATATATATGCACAGGAGACCCTTTATGGTACAGAATAGAGCCCAGGAGGGTGGTATCCATGGTTGATTATTCTTGCACCAACTGTGCAGAATTCCAAGGAATCTGAAAATTCTGAATTCACATCTGGCCATCCAGGTTATTTTGTGTTTGTCTAGGTAGGAGGATAGGAGCTGTGGTGGTGCAGTGCTTAAGGCATTCGGCTGCCAACCAAAAGGTCAGCAGTTAGAATCCACCGACTGCTTTGTGGGAGAAAGGTGAGGCAGTTTGTTTCCATAAAGATTTACAGCCTTGGAAACACTATGTGGCAGTTCTACTCTGTCCTATGAGTCAGAATTGACTTGATGACAGAAAGATGGGTTTGGTTTTGGTTAGGCAGGAGGATAGAACACAGTAACAATGTAAGCCTGCTTTTATGTGTGTGTATATATATATCATATTTGGGCTTCCCACAGGTAGATTACAGGTGGGTCTGTCTATTCTTTTGGGTCCAAGAACCTCAGCAGGCTTCCCTGTCCTCTGAATGTTCCCTTCTCAGCTTTCTGCATTGTTATGTACAATTTTACTTCAGCTTTTTAAAACACCAAAATGTATTACTTTTTTAGTTGATAGTTACATGTACTGATGTATTTTACCATTATCTTTGTTTACTATTTTTTCTTGCATTCTTTGTCTTCTTGCTACGTTTGTGTGACTCTACAGCTCACACCATTCATTTTATACCAGCTCCTTAGCAGATGTTAGGATCCATTAGTCTAGATAGACAGCCACAAAGCAAAATGCTTTTCTTGATGAAAAGCATCCGTTTTAACTTGTTAAGTATAATGACATATGTACAAATTTTTCTATCAAAGAAGGGATTCCTTTTATCCATCAATTACTCATTTGGTATGATTCCAAACTATTGAACTTCGCAAACACTGACTAGGGGAAAGAAAGTTAAGTCGGTGGCTTTCTTATATGCATGCCAGCCTCCCAGGATGGTGTTAAATTTATAGAATTGACAGGAAAAAAAAAAAAAACACCAAAACTTTAAAAAAAATTTAATGAATACACCATGACTCCCAAGCTTATTAAATATGCATACCAAAGCCACACACATGTTTACTAGGTGGAAAGATTTCTCTGACCTCCTAACTATTTTGTGAAGTAACAGCCAAGTATTCCCTTTGTTTACCTGGTAAATAAAATGTCCACAAGCTCCAAACGCAACAGTACAAAAGTGTTTTACTTTCTATAACCGAGGGATCTATATTTTTAACTCCGATTTCTCCTGAAAGCAGAAAATGTAAACTTACTACATTCTGGATGGGCTCCATCACTGCAGCGTTTTCTCCTCCTACTCCTTTCCCACGAGTGAAAATCAAAGCTCTTACAGTGGCCTCCAAGCCCCTGTGGGATCTACTCTTGGTCACTTCTCTGACTTGCTCTTGCTCCTTCTCCTCTGCCCCTCTGTCACAGCCACACGACACCCTGTCCTGTTGCTGTCACACATCGGGCGCACTCCTGTGTTAGACTGCTTTCCACCTGGAATGCTCTTCCTCCACATTACCACGTGGTCAACTTCTTCAGTTCCTTTGGATCTGCTCAAATGAGCTATACCCTGACACACCTACTGAAAATACCAATGCCCTGTGTTTCTCTCTATACATTCACTGTGTTTTCTCTTTCCATTCACTGCCCCCTGGACAGTACACCCCACCTTCCAGCACACTAAAATATTTACTTATTTATGACCTTCCCCTGACAATGAACCCCTAAAGGCCAAGGATTTTTATCTCTCTCTTTTTTTCTTTTAATTGACATATCTCTAGCAGCTAGGTGCACAGCATAAACTCTGTAAATAAATATTTCTTGAAGGAATAAACACATGAATGAATGAATAAGTGGGAGGCATCTAAGTGCTTAGAATGCCGGCCAAAGCTTTGGCATCTGGAGAGGCAGGTGGGCTCTGGTCATCACCTTTCCATGCAGGTATCCATTGAGATCTACAATTCCATCTGGTCGTTGGTCTCGGCTACGCTTTTTGCTGGCACCTATTAATACATCTGGGTTACATCTTGTCTCCAGTCATGTGGGGCCACACAGCTTCCCTTCATAATCAACCTCTGGACATCGACAGGTCAGCCACCATATTCAATATAGTCCAGAGCTCTGCCATTTACTAGCTGTGTGAATTTGGACAAATCACACAGACACTCTGAACTTCGTTTGAACCATTTGTAACATACAGAGATGTTGCTATGATTAGACATCAGTGCAGTGAGACATTTAACAATGGTTGGCACATGTAGTTGGTGTTCACTTAGTTGTAGCTGTGCAAATTTCTAGCAGAAAATGGGCAGAATCAGTGGCTGGCAATCACGAGGGGTCAGGCAGTCTATCTCCCTGGACAATACTTGGCAAGCACTACTTGAAGAAGTCTCTGCTGTCTTGTATGTGCCCCTCTCCATTCATTTTTAGAAGTTGGGGCTGTCAGCTTTCTGGGATGGATCCTTCTCTTAGGCAGTTTCAGGCTCTTGTTATCCTAGTTGACAAAAACTAAGGTATTCCTTCAATTATTTATTAAACAAATATTTACTGAGTGCCTGCTACGTGCCAGGCACTGTTCTGGGTGCTGGGGATTCAGCACCAAATAAAACAAAAGGTTACCTGTTGTTGCTACCTGCCATTGGGTTGGCCCCCGACTCATAGTGACCCCATGGCCAGCTGACAAATACTGCCCAGTCCTGTGCCATCCCCATGATCAGTTGCCAAACTGTTGTGATTGTGGAATTTTCATTGGCTGATTTTCACAAGTAGACTATCAAACGTTTCTTCCTAATCTTAGTCTAGAAGTTTAGCTGAAATCTCTTCAATATCATAGCAGCACACAAACCCACACTGACAGATGGCTGGTGGCTGCCCTTGAGGTGCATTGGCTGGGAATTGAACCCAGGTCTCCCACATACCAAAACCAAAACCCATAGCTGTCCAGTTCATTTCAACTCATAGTCAACCCTAGAAAACAGAGGAGAACTGCCCCGTGGGGTTTCCAAGGCTGTAATCTTCATGGAAACAGACTGACACATCTTTCTCCTGCAGAGCAACTGAGAATTCTACTCCTGAACCATCAGTATCCTGACTGTTATCCATTAGATTGTGATAAATGGTAGGAGAACAAAGTAGGTAAGGAGGTAGGGATATTAGGGAAGACTTTGCTGAGAGGTGACAGTTAAGCTCTGAATTAGCCTGGGTATAACTCGTAAGGATCTGTGGTGGAGTAGTGGTTAACGCATTAGGCTGCTAAACAAGAGTTCGGTGGGTTGAACCCATCAGCCACTATGTGGGAGATTAGGCTGTCCTCTTCCGCAAAGATTTACAGCCTTGGAAACTATGAGTGCTTCTGCTCTGTCCTAAAGTGTCGCTTTGAGTTGGTTGGAATGACCTGATGGCAGTGCCTCTTGACAACTCCTAACTGACCTTGAGCAGATCAGTCCACATTGTAAGACTCTTTTATTAACTGCTTTCTGTAGAAGAGGAAACAGATTTAGAGTAGTTAGAAAATTAAATACATCATGTAGTATAGTTCTTAGTACCTTGTCTACAGAAGTAGATTGCCCAACCTTCCTTCTGAGGAGTGGCTGGTGGGTTTGAATCACCAGTCTTCTGGTTAGCAGTCAAATGCCTTAGGCACTAAGTCACCAGAGCTCCCATAGTGCACTGCAGGAATAATAAACAGCAATTCTCATCCTTTGCCTGCAGGAAAGCTGGAGGAGAGCCACACTGTAATCAGAAGAATGCCTGGTGGTTTGACCAGGCTACAGTTCTTGATGTATTTATCTACAAAGAAATGCTTGTTTTTCATTTAACAAAGGATAGAACGAGATGGGCACTCCAGATGCTTTCAAGACAATAATAAAATATTTGAGGGCTAATGAAATACTCTGGTTTACAAATCTGTTATCTTTTACTTAAGGCACAGTTGAAAAGGTTCTGAATACAAATTACTTTTAATTTCCTTAAAGCTTTTCAAAGCTGATTCAGGGTAGGGATATGTAAGATGGAAAGGAAGTGCTGACTATGCAAGATAATGATGAGTAAGGAAGGAGTAGAGGGTGTCTGCTTGAACTTTGTGAACCTTAGAGATGTGGGACTTGACAGTCCTCCAGACCCTCTTTATCTCGGATTCTGATGGGGCAGTGGATTATATTTATTGACTCACTTGAATTTCAGGCTTTTTTCTAAGTACCCACCAGGAACACATGAGTGTGTTTCTTTTTCTCCTTTGCTTCAGCGTTTTCACACTGGGAGGCAGTAACTAAGGCAACATTTGATCTCACTGGTTCAAGAGCACCACCTACTGGCCACATTTGGTAATTTTTGGGTTATATGGTGCACCAGAAAAACAAAGACCACTGGTTTGGGCTTTGTTTTGGGGTCGCAAGTTGCTTGTCAATGCGGTTTTCCAGGTATAAAATTTTCTGGAAATCAGGGGATAGGGCATGGGGGCATAACTCTATGTTTTTCTGTCATGGAGGATGAAGAACTTAGTTCTTAAACCTTTAACACCAGCTAAATAGTTCAGACATTTATTGAATAGCAAACCTGATGGCCAGCACAAAGAATGTGGATCAGCACTCTACATTATATTGGGTATTCAGGTTGCAAAGATGGAGAAGACAAGGTCTTTGCAACACACAGGCCAGCCCCCGTAATCTCAAATATAGTGGTGTGAATGGTAAGATGGGTTAGCTTAGGGAGTTCAGGGCAGCACCTACAAAAAACTCTAACCCAGCCTGCAGGGGCAGGGCAGGCTTCTGAGAAGATGACTGACGTCTGTACCAAGTGGGAAGTGTAGATGAGAAATAGCCAGTGGAGAGCAGAGGATGGGCATTTCAGATGTGGGGAACAGCACCAGCAAGAGCATAGAACAGCATATGAGGTATAGCAAGTTCTTCCATTTCACCAGAAGTCAGAAGGACAGATGAGATATGGCAGGCCAGGAGATCAGAGAGCTGCCCAGGCAGCACCTTTTACCTGGGTGAGGAGACCTTTTAGGCTTACATTTCTAACTACCCATCTGTGCCATGTTTTTCTTTTCTCCTTGCCCAGACTTTAGGGACTGGGTATACCTACTCTGTTATTTGGCCTTCAAAATTCAGTTCAATAAGAAAAATGTTACTATTGTCTTCAGACAGATACCTGCTAAGGATGTTGTTGGTCCCTGGATGGCTACTAACTGAAAGGTTGGCGGTTCAAACCCACCCAGTGGGGTCTTGGGGGAAAGCCTGGTGATCACTCATTCACTTATCATTGAGTTGATTGCGACTCATAGCATCCCCCGTTGAGTTTCTAAGACTGTAAATCTTCATGGGAGTAGACCACCTCATCTTTCTTTCATGGAGCAGCTGGTAGGTTCAAACCACCAACCTTCAGGTTAATAGTCAAATTAAAACCACCAACCTTCAGCTTAATAGTCAAGTTCCTTAACCACTGTACCAGCAGAGCCACTGAAAACCCTATGGGATAGTTTTACTCTAATATTCGTGGGGTTGCTATGAGTCAGAGTCTACTGGACAACAACTGTTTTTTGGTTAAGGTTGTTCTTGGATGTTTTCAATTTCTTTTAAAAGTTGTGTAATCATTCAGGTCTTTGTTCAAATGTCTTCTCTCCAGGGAAGCCTTCCTTCACTGCCTTATCTATACCCTCTATCCTAGCCCTGCCCTGTCCTGTGACCCACTGCTCTGTGATGATGGGAGAGTTCTGTAATTCTGTGATGCCGCTAGCCACATGAGGCTAGTCAGTTGTCTCTTTTGACTACTTGAAATATGGCCAGTAAGACTGAGGAATTAATATTTTTATTTAATATAATTTTAATCAATTTATATTTATATAGCTGCTTGTGGCTCGTGGGCACTGTTTGGAACAGTTCAGCTCTGTCCCCTGCCCTGGCTGTTTCTCCCCCTAGAATGTAATTCAATAAGGGTTGGGATTGAGGCTGTCTTATTCACAGCTGTAAAAGGAGCTCTGGTGGTGTAGTGGTTAAGGCATTTGACTGTTAACCAGAAGGTTGGTGGTTTGAACCTACCAGCTGCTCCGCGGAAGAAAGATGAGGTGGTCTACTTCCATAAAGATTTACAGCCTTGGAAACTCAACGGGGGTGCTATGAGTCGGAATCCATGCGATTAGAGTGGGTTTGGTTTTGAGATTCATAGCTGTATGCCCAGCATCTAAAATGGGTTTTGGTGCATGGCAGTAACTCAATAACTATTTGTTGAATAGGAAAATGAATGAATGCAATGCTTGTACAATTTCAGTGCATTGTGAGTATAGAAGAGAACACAATGATACTATAATCGCAATGGCTCTGAACCCCACCCACGTCACTAGCAGGAATTCAGTCATTTTTTGGAGATCTCCTTCCCAAATACTTACAGGCTCCAAGAGGCGCACACATGGGCTTATGAATCAGTCTTCATCTGCTAGGGCATGAGAACCTAGTTTAAACCACTAGCCCTGGGGAGGAGGGAGGGGGAGGAGTCACATCTGTTGGCACAGCTGCTTCAAGTGTTGTCCTACTGATTGCTGCTGTCTTGATCACCATTGCCACTTTCCTGTGAGCCAGAAATTCTCTCCCATTCTTGATGATGGTGTTCCACTACCACCTCAATAATAGATCTCCATTGATTCCCTAGGCAATGTCTCCTCAAGGCATGGAATTGTATGAGGTGAAGGAACTGTATCAATCAACAGTATCCCACACTCAGCAAAAAGGCACTGGCCACAGTATTAAAGTGAAATTGATGAAGCTGGCCTGAAAGCTTGTTAGAGGAGAAGCTTGATAAACAGATCACACCAGTAGAGACTTGGGGCTGCCAGGATGAGGAGAGGAGTGAATGTAATGCTGGCACCCCCTGGTGGCATCTTTGGGAATCGTGACCCTTTATCTCCTCCCAAGGCTTTACTGGAGGAGATGTTGTTGTTGTTGTTGTTGTTGTTGTTATGTGCAGTTGAGTCGCCCCAACTCATAGCAACCCCTCCTTGGGTTGCGAGGCAGTATCGATGAGCTACTTCATAAAACCAAGAGGATTTCCTGTCAGGAAAATGAATTAGAGTGAGACTCTCATTATAGAAAGAGAAAGATGAGTGTGTCTGGGAATCTGGACAGAATTAGTATCTACTTGCTTTGGGCAAGGGAGCTCTGGTGGTGCAGCAGGTAAGGCATTTGGCTGCTAACCAGAAGGTCAGCAGTTCAAACCCACCAGCTGCTCCAGATGAGGAAGATGAGGCGATCTACTTCCATAAAGATTTACAGCCTTGGAAATCATAAGGAGGTCACTGTTGGTCACAATTGACTCGATGGCAGTGGGTTTGGAATTTGGTTTTGCTTTTGGGTAAGGAGCTCAGTAAGGTGGCACAGTAGTTAAGTGCTTGGTGACTAACCAAAAGGTTGGCTGTTGGAACCCACAATCCACTCTGTGAGAGAAAGATGTGGCAGTCTGCTTCTACAAAGATTACTACAAAGTTCTACTTAGTCCTGTAGGTTTGCTAAGAGTTGGAATCAGCTCCACGTGATGGATTTGGCTTTGGTTTTCGTGCTTTTGGGTAGTGGCTTCTTTTCCTTCTTGGGCAAATGTTTGCCTTGATGTTCTCCTTGATTAGCATAGGCCAGGGTAACAATGACTTACTAATTGTTTAAATTCATGCTGTTGTAGAATTCTCAAGTTCCTGGCATTTGTGTGTGTGTGTGTTTGTACATATATATGCATGTATATACATACATATAAGCACATTCCAGGCTTTGGAAAATCAAGAACTTAGATGTCTATTTTTATCATTTAAAAGAGAAATTCAGTAAAGTCAGGGATGCTATTTTATAGTCACTGGTTTTAATTGTGTTATTCACATGGAAAAAAATAAGAATAAAAAAAAATGAGAATATTTTATTGATTTGTGGAGAAAGAGTGAAGACTGAATGTTTCCTGGCCTGGGCTGGCTCTGCTTGTCAATAATTGATTTTGTTTTCAAGAATAACAAGAGGGAATTTAAAGTATTGTGCAATTAAGGAATAAAAAACTGAAACCAAACTCACTGCCACTGAGTCGATTCTAAATCACAGTGACCCCCATAGGGTTCCCAAGACTGTAAATCTTTACGGAAGCAGATTGCCTCATCTTCCTCCCACGGAGCAACTGGTGGGTTTGAACCACCCATCTTCAAAGGCCTTACCTACTGTGCCACTAGAGCTCCTTCATATATGCATGCATATATATATGACTCTTGGGCAATGCGGGAGTTGGGGCACCAGCCCCTGACGTAGTTAGAAATCCACATATAACTTTTGACTCCCCCAAAAGTTAACTACTAATAGCCTACTGTTGACTGAAAGCCTTACTGATAACATAAGCAGTTGATTTACACAGTTCTTGCTGTACAGTTATTAGATTTTCACATGAAGACTCATACACAACAGATAAGTTTACTGACAGTATGGCATGATGATTTTTTACTGTATGTTAAGTGGAAGTGGATCATTGTAAAGAACTTCATCCTCATTGTCTTTACATTGAGTAGGATGATAAGGATGAGGAAGATGAGGGGTGGGTCATGCTTTCTCAGGGGGAGCAGAGGGCGATGAGGTAGAGCAGGTGGAGGGGAGGCAAGAGGGTCAGGCACATTCGATGTAATTTTATGGAAATATGTAATAATTTCTGTCTGACTTTCTTGCTTTCTCATTGCTCTAAAATGTTTCTGTATGCTACCAATCATTCTTCACCATTTGTTTTAGTTTCAGTCCCCGCATCATAGAAAGGCCCGTGTCATAAAGGAAGTCAAAAGCAGTTTTGAATAATCAGAACCTCTCTGCCAGATTGTCTAATGCCAATTTGTTTTCTGGAACTGCTGCTTCTATGTCTTCTTCCTCATCATCTGGCACTGGTTTGGAAGCATTCACTTTCATCAAGTCGTCTTCTGTTAATACCTCTGAAGTGGTGTCTATTAGCTCTTGCATTTCTCCAAGACCCATATCTTTGAAAAAAAATCTGCATGTAAGTGGACCCACACAGTTCAAACCTGTGTTGTTCAAAGGCCAACTGCGTTTGTGTGTGTGTGTGTCTGGGTCTACACACACACACACACACACACAAACACACACATTTCGTATACATATATACATATTTATTTTATTGTTTTTGTCACCTATGTTCATCACATATCCATTCAGGGTATCAGAGACATGTTGAAGACCCTGAGCTTTAGGTGGGTGGCTGATATGTCAAGATTTGGAGAAACCAGGAGAGTTGTTCACTCTGGGCCATTTTCTATGAGCCAAAGAGAAGCTGGAATCTGTTCCTTCATTTATAGAGCAGTAGGAATTAATGGCCAAGTCTGTCCATCAGTTTATATGTGCAGGACAGGGCTGGACATTGATGCATGAAGCAGAGCACGGTGGCGCCTTTGACATAATAGCATCAGAAAAAAAAAATTTATGGAAATAATGTAATAAAAATATACGCTCTTTTCAATTAATGCTTCCCAGTAGCTTCAGCTGCCTGACTGCACAGCAGTCTGGTGTCTGTCCAAGTTGCTTTCAGGGCCCTCAAATGGCTCCCACTTGTGATGCAGCTTCATAATTTGTGAATTATGAAGCATAGTGGTGACCTTTTCATATTTTTGAGATTAAAACAGTAGTTCTTCCCAGTTTCAAGATTAAAATAGTAATTGGTTTCTTAAGTAGAATTTTCTACAGTAGAGTTTCACACTCTACTGATGCTAGTGCATCAAAGTGCATAGTTTGAGGACATCTATATAAATTAGTGGGAGCTCTGGTAGCGTAGTACCTAAAGCACTTGACTGCTGACCAGAAGGCTGGTGGTTCAAACCCACCAGCCACTCCTTGGAAGAAAGGTTAGGCAATCTACTTCCATAGTGATACTGCCTTGGAAACCCAAGAAGGGGTCGCTATGAGTCGGGTCTGACTCAATGGCACATAACAACAACAACAACAACATGTAAATTAGTAGTGTAGTTCCAAAGGCATTTGACTGCTTACCAGAAGACTGGTGGCTCAAACCCACCCACCACTCCTCAGAAGGAAGATTCAACAATCTACTTCCATAGTGATACTGCCTCGGAAACCCAAAGAGAGGTCGCTATGATTCAGATTGACTCGACGATAGTGAGTTTTTATATAAACTAGTTAACAACTTGATATTTACTTTGTTTTTATATTTTAGTCAAATGATTTTTTTTTTTTTTTACCATCTTAGTCCAGAAGCTTTGCTGAAACTTGTTCAGCATCATAATAGCAATGGGCAAGCCTCCAATGACAGATGGGTGGTGGCTGGGCACAAGGTGCATTGTCCAGGAATCAAACTGGATCTTCTGTATGTTGTTGTTGTTGGGTGCCATCAGGGTGGCTTGGACTCATAGTGACCCTGTGTACAACAAAACAAAACACTGCCCAGTCCTGTGCCAGCCTCACAATCCTTGCTATATACCTGTGCCCATCATGGCAATGACTGTGTCAATCCATCTTGTTAAGGGACTCTCCCTTTTTTGCTGACCCTCCACTTTACCAAGCATGATATCCTTCTCCAGGGAATGGTCCCTTCTGAGCATGACCAAAGTAAGTGAGACCAAATCTGGCCATTCTCGCTTCCAAGGAGCATATTGGCTGCGCTTCCTCAGGACAGATTCGTTAGTTCTTCTGGCAGTCCATGGTACCTTCAGTATTCTTCACTAACACCACAACTCAAAAGCATCAACTCTTCTTGGGTCTTCCTTATTCATTGTCCAGCTTTCACACACATATGAGGTGATTGAAAACACCATGGCTTGGGTTAGGTGCACCTTAGTCTTCCAAGAGACATCTTTGTTCTTCAGCACTTCAAAAGACGTCTTTTGCAGCAGATTTGCCCAGTGCAATCCATCGTCTGATGTCTTGACTGCTGCTTCCATGGGTGTTGATTGTGGAATCAAGTAATATGTCAGTCTCCCATATGGAAGGTGAAAATTCTTCCACTGAACTACCACTGCCCATCCTTACATCCTAGGTGAGAGCTTTCAGATCAGCCTTCCCAAATGTGATGACTGCAGGCCCAAGATAATTCTGAGTTTCTCGTTCAAATTCATCCTGTAAAGCTGAGTATTAAACAGACTTTTTTCTGATCCATTGTTCTTCATGCACACACTCATTTTACAGGTGTCTGAGACTCTGTAAAGGAGCTCTTGGTGGCACTGGGGTAAGGCATTTGGCTGTTGTTAATCAAGATGCCAGCAGTTCAAACCCACCAGCTGCTCCATGGAAGAAAGATGAGGCAGTCTGCCTCCATAAAGATTTATAGCCTTGGAAACCCTGTGGGGGTTCACTATGAGTCGGAATTGACTCCATGGCACTGGGGTGGGATACTCTGAGGGTGGGAAACGTAGCTTAGGCCCATTTCTTCTCTATGTAGACCTTGTTCAGGAGATGCTGAAGTCATCCTTAGCAATGGAAAGTGGAATGGAGAGGAATTAAGCCAGGTGAAGCTCCTTCATGTTGGCAAATGCCATGACTGCATTTTTTATTCCTCTAAGAACCTCTTAGTCTGGAACTCAAAGTCTTTTGCAACTTGCAGCCATACTTCTTTATATTAAACTTAAAAACAAAGTTGCAGATACATGTATTCATTAAGAAAAATAGAAATATAAATAGAAAAATAAATTCTTATAATCTACCCACTCAAAATCAACCATTATTTCAATTATGGCTTTCAAATTTCTATTTCACTTTGAAATATGTCTTTAACATCTTGCTCTGTCCACAACATCATTTTAAACAGTTGCCCAGCATTCTATTGTATGATATATCATGATCTGTTTAACTAATCTCCATTTAGATTACTTCTGTTCCATTTCATTTTCCTAAATAATGCTGAAATGGGCATCCTTTTAAAATACTTTTGTAAACTGAAAATTCTTCTGGCATAAATTACTGGTGTAGATTTTCAGAATCCAAACTCCTCATATTAAGGCTTTTGATACATGTGACCAGTTTTTAATACATATTACTAAATTGATACATATTATTAAATTGTCCTGCAGAAATAGAGCACTGGTATTATCATTATTTTGCATTTTTGCTAACCTGAGAGGCCAGAAATCGTCTCCCACTGGTGCATATAATTTTAATTTATTATTAGTGAGGATCAAACACTATTTCATGAATTTATTAATAATTTATTTCTTCTTTACCCATTATAAATTGGGTGTTCTTTTTCTAATAAATTATAAAAATATGAAAACTATTTTCTGGGTTAGGGATATTCAGTTTTTATGTGTCATATTTATTTCTAATTTCTAGTTTGTCCTTTAAATTTTCGTTGTATTCATGATTTTTTTTTAAATAAGAGAAATGAAAAATATATGCATTGGAAACATTTTTTAAGTTCCATTTGGAATTATTTCCATTCAGAACTTATTTTGGAGTAAGGCATGAGGCAGATCTCTAGTTTTCCAAACGATTAGCCAGTTTTCGAGAGACCAATTATTGAACTACTAATGCTTTTACAGTAAATGAAATTAAAATTAAATTCTTATAAAACTGAGTCATTTTTAGTCTTTCTGTTTTGTTCCATTGATCAATGTCAGTCAGTTACTGTGCTGGTACTCTGCTATTTTAAATATGGCAACTCTAAAATATATATTAATATCTGATATGGCAAATTCTTCTTTATCATGTGAAAAAAAATCTGGCTATTCTCCTATATTCACTCATCACAATGAACTTAACAATCATTTTGTTACGTTCCAAAAGTATTTTTCTGACTTTTAATTATTGTTGCATTCTTTTTATGGATTAATGTTGGAGAGAACTAGTAAGATTACATTTTCAAAATTTTCCTATCTGTTGGTATGTAGAGACATGACCTCGACAGAAGCAACTGAACACTGTTGTTGTTATTGTTAGCTGCCATTGAGTCAACTCTGACTCAAAACAATTTCCACGTGCAACAGAATGAAACACTGCCCAGTCCTGCACTAGCCTCACAATCCTTGCTTTACCTCAGCCCATTGTTGCAGCCAATGTGTTAATCAATCTTGTTGGGAGCCTTCCCCTTTTTTGTTCACCCTCCACTTTATCAAGCATGAGGTCCTTTTCTAGGGAATGGACCCTTCTGACAACATGACCAAAGTGGATGAGACCAAGTATGGCCATTCTCGCTTCCAAGGAGCATTCTAGCTGCACTTCTTGCAGGATAGATTTGTTAGTTTTTCTGGCAGTCCATGATACTTTCTGTATTCTTTGCCAACACCACAACTCAGAAGCATCAAGCCTTTTTCAGTCTTCTTTATTCATTGTGCAGGCTTTCACATGCATAAGAGGCAATTGAAAATACCATGGCTTGGGTTAGGTGCAACTTAGTCTTCAAAGAGACATCTTTGCTCTTCAGCAATTTAAAGAGATCTTTTGCGGCAGATTTGCCCAGCGCAATACATCATCCAATTGCTTGACTGCTGCTTCCATAGGTATTGATTGTGGAACCAAGTAATAGGAAATCTTTGACCACTTCAACCTTTTCTCCATCTATCGTGATGCTGCTTATTAGTCCAGTGGTGAGGATTTTCATTTTCTTTATATTGAGGAGTAATCAGTACTGCAGACCATAGTCTTTAATCTTCATCAGTAAATGCTTCAAGTCATCTTCACTTTCAGCAAGCAAAGTTGTGTCATCTACATACAGGTTGTTAATGAGTCTTCCTTAAATCCTGATGCCTCTTCTTCTTATAGTCCGGCTTCTCAGATTGTTTGTTCAGCATACAGATTGAATAAGTATGGTGAAAGGATACAATCCTGACACACTCCCTTCATGATTTTAAATCATGAAATATCCCCTTGTTCTGCTCTAACAACAGCCTCCTGGTCTATGTACAGTTTCCTCATGAGTACAATTAAGTGTTCTGGAATTCCCATTCTTCTCAATGTTATCCATCCTGCATCCTCTTCTGAATACAGCTTGCATTTCTGGAAGTTCCATGTTGCTGCAACTGTTTTTGAATTATCTTCAGCAAAATTTTATTAGCATGTGATATTAATGATAGTGTTTGTTAATTTCCACATTCTGTGGGATCACCTTTCTTTGGAATGGGTACAAATAAGGATCTCTTCCAGTCAGTTAGCCAGGTAGCTGTCTTCCAAATCTCTTGGCATAGCCGAGTGAGTGACTCCAGTGCGGCATCTGTTTGTTGAAACATCTCAGTGGGTGTCCTGTCAATTCCTGGAGCCTTGTTTTTTTTTTTTTTTTTTTTACCAATTCCTTCAGTTCAGCTTCTACTTCTTCCTTCAGTAACAATTGGTTCTTGATCATATGCCACATCCTGAAATGGATGAACATTGATCAATTCTTTTTGGTACAGTGACTCTATGTATTTCTTCCATCTTCTTTTGATGTTTCCTGCATCATTCAATATTTTACCCATAGAACCTTTCAATATTGCAATTCAATGCTGATTTTTTTCCTCAGTTCTTTCAGCCTGAGAAATGCTGAACATGTTCTTCCTTTTGGTTTTTTAACTCCAGGTCTCTGCACATGTCATTATAATAATTGACTTTGTCTTCTCAAGCTGCTCTTTGAAATCTTCTGTTTAACTGTTTTATCTTGTCGTTTCTTCCATTTGCTTCAGGTACTCTCTATTCAAGAGCAAGTTTCAGAGTCTCTTCTGACATCCATTTTGGTCTTTTCTTCCTGTCCTGTCTTTTTAATGACCTCTTGCTTTCTTTATGGATGACGTTCTTGATTGCATCCCACAATTCCTCTGATTTTCAGTCACTGGCATTCATTGCATCAAATCTATTCTTTTGATGGTCTCTAAATTCAGGTCGTATTTTGGCTCTTGTGGACTTGTATTAATTGTGTTCAGCTTCAAGTTGAACTTGCATATGAGTAGTTGATGGTCTTTTCTACAGTCAGCTCCTGGCCTTGTTTTGGCTGAAGATACTGAGCTTCTCCATCACCTCTCTGCATAGATGTAGTTGATCTGATTCCTGTGTATTCCATCTGGTGAAGTCCACATGTATGGACTCCATTTATGTTGTTGAAAAAAGGTATTTGCAATGAATATGTCATGGGTCTTGCAAAATTCTGCCATGTCATTGCCAGTGTCATTTCTATCACCAAGGCCATATTTTCCAACTACTGATGATTCTTCTTTGTTTCCAGCTTTTGCATTCCAATCACCAATAATTTTCAATACATCTTATTGCATGTTTGGTCAATTTCAGAGTGCAGAAGTTGGTAAAAATCTTCAATTTCCCTGTCATTGGGTTTGGTGGCTGCTGTGTGTGGTGGTTATGTTTGTGTATCAACTTGGCTGGGCCTGGTTGAGTGGCTGGGCAGCTGAATGTAGTTATTCCCCAGGATGAGATTGGTAATTAACTCCATGGTGGAATCTATTGGAGCAGCTGAGTAGCTGCTTTGGGTATGTGGTCTGCTTCTCATATATAAGAAGCACCTTTGGAAATGGTCTACAGTTTATGGCACACTTGAACCCTGCATGCAGCCGAGTCATTGTTCAGCAGCCTGCCATGCTCTGCTGACCTAGGGACTTTCAATGGACTTGAATTAATGGCTTGCCATGTGGTTTGGTAACATCAGGACTGTGCCTTTTTACTTGTCAACCTTGGGCTTATCAGTCTCAGCAGCCAGTAGCTGTCTGAGTGAAGAAAAGCCTCTAGCTCCAGTGGGCCAGGAGCAGGAGGCAGAGCTGCAGCCCAAGGCTGAGGGACTTTCACCCAGCCCCTAGAGCCTGGCACTTTGAACTCAGACTCAAAGCCTCCAGATTGTAAGAGAATAAACTCCTGTTTGTTCAAGCAATCCCATTTGTGGTATTTTCCTGTCAGAGCAGCACTAGGTAACCAAAACACTATGTTAATTTGAGTAATAGTAGTATTAACTGGTCTTCCTTGTAGGTGTATGGATATTATCCTATCACTGACAGCACTGTACTTCAGGATAGATCATGAGACATTCTTTGTGACGATAAATGGCACACCATTCTTCAACTTGTCATTTCCAGCATAGTAGATCATATAGTTGTATGATTCAAAATGGCCCAAAGTAGCACAATTCAGCTCATTAATGCCTAGGATATCAATCTCATGTGTTCCATTTCATTTTTGACAGCTTGCAATTTTTATAGGTTCATACATCATACATTCCATGTTCCAATTATTAATGGATGTTTGCAGCTGTTTCTTCTCATCTTGAGATGTGCCACATCAACAAATGGAGGTCCCAAAAGCTCTACTCTATTTACATTATTAAGGTCAACTCTCCTCTGAGGAGGCAGCTCTTCCTGAGTTGTATTTTGAGTGTCCTCCAACCTGAGGGGCTCATCTTCTGGCACTACATCAGACAAAGTTTCAAGGCTATTCACAAAGTTTTCCAGTAATACATCAGACAGTGTTTCAGTGCTATTCATAAGGTTTTCCTCAGCCAATTCTTTGAGAAGTGAATGACCCCTTCCTCCTTCTGAGTCTGTTTTAGTCTGGAAGCTTTGTTGAAACCTGTTCACCATGGTTGACCCTGCTGGTATTCAAAATACCAGTGGCATAACCTCTAGCCTCCCAGCAACATGCAAGCCACCACAGTATGACAAAGTGACAGACGAGTGGTGAAACAGATGCTGAGTTGGCAGAATAGAGAGGTGGACAAAATTTGGATCTTGCTGATATGCTTGAGGGGTTGCCCCACCTTAGGACTTCATTTTTTGTAAGTCAATGAATTCCCACACTGTTTAAGCTATTTTTGTGGAGTTTTCTATTATTTATAGCCGAAACATCTCATCTAATATATTGCTGCACCATCCATTTCATTCTCTGTGCAATTTTTTATGACAAATATTTCTGTACTTCTGGACTATCATTGTGTTATAAATTGAATTGTGTCCCCCACCAAAATATGTGTTGAATTTCTGGTCCTTGTACCTGTGGATGTGATCTTGTTTAAAAAATACACTTTTGTTAAGTTAATGAGTTTACACCAGAGCAGTTGTTAGGTGCTCTCAAGTGAGCTCAGACTCACAGTGACCCTGTTAGAACAAAACACTGCTGAGTCCTGTGCTATCCTCACTGCAACATCCCATCATTGCAACCCCTTTGTCAGTCCATCTTGTTGAGGGTCTTCTCCTTTTTCACTGATGCTTTACTTTACCAAGCATGGTATCCTTCTCCAGGGAATGGTCCCTCTGACAACCTGACCAAAGTAAGTGAGATGAAGTCTGGTCACTCTCCCTTCCAAAGAGCATTCTGGCTGTACTTTTTCTAGGGCAGATTTATTCTTTCTTCGGGCAGTCCGTGGTATTTTCAGTATTCTTTGAGAACACCAAAATTCAAATGTATCAGTTCTTCTTCTGTCTTCCCTATTCATTGTACACCTTTCACATGCATATGAGGTGATTGAAATTCCGTTGGTTTGGTTTGGTGCACCGTAGTCTTCAAAGTAACATCTTTGGTCCTTAACACTTCAAAGAGGTTTTTTTTTTTTTTTTTTTTTAACAATTTTTATTATGATTTGAGTGAAAGTTTGCAGAGCAAATTCATTTTCCATATAAGCAGTTCATGTACACTTTGTCTCATGACATTGACTGCAGTCTCCCATAATGCAACAGATTTCTTCCCACTTCCTCCACATAGTTACCTCTTCCCTGTGTCCTTCCCTCCCATGCACTGCTGCCCCCTGAGCTGTCTCCCTGTCCATACACAGCCCTTCTATTCTCCCATGATTGATCTCTCCAAGGTGTGTATTTACCTAATGTAAATGTTCAGCTCATATGTCTGTCTTTTGTTTGGCTTGAAGCCAGAGGAGTGGGTTCAATTCCAGACCTGAAAGACAGCAAGGGGCCATAGTCTCAGGGGTTCCACCAGGCTCTATCAGACCAGCAAACCTAGTCCCCCCCACCTTTTTTTATGATTTTGAGTATTGTTCCACATTGTTCTCCCACTCCATCTAGGATCTCCTACATAGATGCCCCTCCAAGTGATTGATGGTGGTAGCTGGGCACCATCTAGTTCTTCTGGTCTCATAGTCATATAGGCTGAGGCTTGTGTGGTGTACCAGTCCCTTGGACTAATTGTTTCCATGTGTCTTTGGTTTTCTCCATTCTTCTTTGCTCTGGACAAGGAGAGACCCACTGTTGCATCTAGATGGCTGCCTGCAAGCTGTTAAGATCTCAGCCACTACTTACCAAAGTAGGATGTGGAACAATGTTTTTGGGTAGTATGTTATGCCAATTGAGCTTGATGTCTAAAGGGGTCTTTTGCAGCAGATTTGCCCAGTGCAATATGATGTCTGATTTCTTGACTTCTGCTTCTATGGATATTGATTATGTCTAAGTAAAATTAAATCCCTGACAACCTCAATCTTTTCTCCATTTATCATGATGCTTGTTATTAGTCCAGTTGTGAGCATTTAGATTTTCTTTATGTTGAGGTGTAATTCATACTAAAGGCTGTAGCCTTTAATCTTCATCAGTGAGTGCTTCAAGTCATCTTCACTTTTAGCAAGCAAGGTTGTGTCATCTGCATATCACAGGTTATTAATGATTCTTCCTCCAATCTTCTCCATGTAGTCCAGCTTCTTGGATCATTTGCTCTTTATACAGATTGAATAAGTATTGTGAAAGGATACATTCCTGACACATACCCTTCCCAATTTTAAACCATTCTTTTTGCAATATTAATGTTTTATGTTGTTCTGTTGGAACAACTGCCCTTTGGTCTATGTACAGGTTTCTCATGAGCACAATTAAGTGTTCCAGAATTCTCATTTTCCCCACTGCTATCCAAAATTTTTATGTTCTACACAATGAAATGCCTTTCACCAACGTCTGCAGTCTGGAATTGAACAAACATGCAATCAAGATGTATTGAAAATTATTGGTGATTGGAATGCAAAAGTTGGAAACAAAGAAGAATCAACAGTAGTTGGAAAATAAGGCCTTGACGATAGAAAGGATGCCAGAGACTGCATGATGGAATTTTGTAAGACCAACCACTTATTCATTGTAAATACCTTTTTTCAACAACATAAATGGCAGCTATACACATGAACATTGCCAGATGCAGTACACAGAACTCAGACTGACTGCATCCGTGAAAAATGCCTTTGCATAGTCAATAAAACACAAGCAAACATCTTTCTGATATTTTTTGCTTTCAGCCAAGATCCATCTGACCATCAGCAACGATATCCTTTCCACGTCCTCTTCTGAATCTAGCTTGCACTTCTGGAAGTTCCCTGTCAATAAACTGTTGTAACCATTTTTAAATTATCTTCAGCAAAATTTTACTTTCATGTGATATTAATTATATTGTCCAAAAAATTTCCACATTCTGTTGGGTCACCTTTCTTTGGAATGAGCACAAATATCAATCACTTCCAGTCAGCTGGTCAGGTAGCTATCTTCCAAATTTCTTAGCATAAATGAATAAAAACCTCCAGCACTGCATCAGTTTGTTGAAACATCTCAATGGGTATTCTGTCAATTCCTGGAGCCTTGTTTTTTGCCAACTCTCTCAGAGCAAACTTCTTCCTTTAATACCGTTGGTTCTTAATCATGTGCTACCTCCTGAAATAGTTGAACATTGACCAATTCTTTTTTGGAACTCTCATACACTGCTGGTGGGTCTGTAAAAATGGTACAGCCACCGTGGAAATGGTATCTTCAATTTCTTCTTTGGCTTTACTAGTTGGTGCATAAATTTGCATAATAGTAGTATTAATTGGTCTTCCTTATAGGCAAGGTGGTGGTGGTGGTGGTGGTGGTGGTGGTGGTAGTGGTGGTTGTGGTGGAGAGATTGGAGAAGGATTGGAAAACTGATGCCAACAATGGAAAAGGCTATGCAAAACAGAATTCCAGAGGAAGCACTGAGCAGCTGTGGGTAAGTGACTCAAACAAAAACTAAAGTTCTTTCCCCAAGTATTCATCAGTTCCTAGAAATACTGTACAGATTCCACTGTAATTTTGTGATTAATTAGATAAGCTCTGTCCTTCAAAAATGGTATGACTGGATTGTAAAGATCATAACTTTACTAATTAATCATTCTATGTGCCTTGGCAAATCTCCTCCATAATTCATACACCAAGATGTATGAATTGACCAGCCTGCTGATCAATCAGTAAGTCTGCTCAGAGTTCTGTCAAGTGAGTTGAATTATTGATTTATACATAAAATAATGTGCTGCCTGACTTTGATATTAAAAAAAGGAGCTAATTTTTCAAGAGTGTGCTAATTCAATATAAAATAAAAAAGAGCATTGTCTTGCATTTAGAGATATGTGATTTAAGGACCTAGCAATTACACTGCTTCCAAAAGTTTAATTCCTCTGATGGGCAAGACACTATTTAATTCATATGGCTCCAAAACTGACCTTTTGGTGAAAAAATGCCCCAGATAAATTGAGAAGCCACTAGATTTATGCGCATTTCTTAAGTCAGATAAATTAGTAGGGATGAGAAATAGAATCATTGTATCATTTTTTGCTATGATCCAATGCTTAGTGGATGTGGTGTATGTGAGTGTGCGCACTTACATGGTTATACAGCTTCCTGTAAATCAAACTCAAACAAAGTGAACCATGAATGCTAAACTTGAACCAGCCAGGTTAATTTCCTAAATAATTAATCGAATTGTTCATTATAATAATTTCATTGGCGTCTGTAGGCGATACAAATTGTTAATGTGCTTGCCTGCTAACCTAAAGGTTGCCAGTTTGAATCTACCTAGATGGAGCTTGGACAAAAGTTTGGGTGATATACGTCCTGAAAATCAGCCATCGAAAACTCTGTGGAGCACAGTTCTACCCTGCATGTGGAATCTCAATGATTCAGAGGTTTTAATTTTTTTAATAATCATGATCTGAGTTATATTTCATATTTATTCAGTTTTCATTTCATTTTCTTCTCCTTTCAGCTCTCTTCTCTCTCTCTCTTTTGTCCCTATTTCTTCTCTGTTTACAACTGAAGTTAAGCATTTTTATTTCTCTCGTTTTCACTCATTCTTTCAATCATTTATGTAGTCACCAAGTATGTATTAAATGTGCTATTGTGCTGGGCCAGGTGCTGGGAGTTCAGTGGTAAATAAACTCCAATTCACAATAAACAAATATATACATAATTTTGGTAAGGGCAATAAAAGAAACAAATAAGTTGGAATGACATTTAATAATGGTAGATGTACTCTGGGAAGTTCTCTTTAATGAGGAGTTATTTAAGCTTAAACATGGAAAGTGAGAAGGGGTCTGCCGTGTGAAAAGTAGGAGGAAGTGTGATTCTGTCATAGGGAACATGACACAGGCTCTCAAGGGAAGAGTCGTGTGCTTGCTTCAGGTCAGCCTGACTGGAGTCGGGAGGGTAAAGAAGGAGTGAGGTTGGGGAAAGCAACAAGGGCCAGGCTGGATCTTGCAGACAATTTTAAGGAATTAGGATATTATTTGAAGTATAAAGGGAGGTCACTGAAAGATCATCAGGAGAGTAACTTGGTCCAATTTATAAGGTCTCTGAGTGGAAGCAAGGAGATCAGTATGGAGGTTCTTGCAATAGTTTAGAAGCAAGTTGATGATGTTATTGTTATTTGCTGTCGAGTCAGACCCGACTCATAGTGACCCCTCCTTGGGTTTCCGAGGCATTATCACTACGGAGATAGATTGTCCAACCTTCCTTGCGAGGAGTGGCTGGTGGGTTTGAACCACCAGCCTTCTGGTTAGCAGTCAAGTGCCTTAGGCAGTATGCTACCAGAGCTCCTAAGTTAATGGTGACTTGGACCAATGTGGTGACAGAGGGAAGAGGGTAAGTCAAGAGATTTGAGGTGTGATTGGGAGATAGAAATAAGTAACATACTGAAGAATTAGATTTGAAGAATCAAGGTTGATGCTGAGATTATTGGTTTGTCAAATGGATAGATAATGGTGCGATTTACTGGGATGGTAAACCAAACCAAACTCACTGCCTTCCAGTTGGATCTGACTCATAGCGATCTCTCCTTGGGTTTCCAAGGTGGCATAACTGCAGAAGTAGATTGACCAACCTTCCTTCCAAGGATTGGCTGGTGGATTTGAACCACCAACTTTCTGGTTAGCAGTCAGATGTCTTAGGCACTACGCCACCAGAGCTCCTGGGATGGTAAAAGATGAAGAAAAAGTTTCTATTTATTTATTTATTTTATGGGAGACAGAGAAAAATGTGTGTGTGTGTGTGTGTGTATGAATCATGTATAGTTACCAAAAAAACACCAAACTCACTGTCGTTGAATTGATTCCGACTCATAGCAACACCTCCTTGGGTTTCCCAGGTAGTATCTCTATAGAAGTATATTGCCCAGTCTTCCTTTGGAGGAGTGCCTGGTGAGTTTGAACCACCAGCCTTCTGGTTAGCAGTCAAATGGCTTAGTCTCTATGCCATCCGAGCTCCCGTATTCAGTTTTAGACATGATATATTTGAGATGGTTGTGAGTTATTTGAATGTAAAATTGGGTATGTGGAGTTCAGGGTAGAGGTGTGTGGGCAGGAGATATGAAATTTGGGAGTCATCAACATGTTGTTCTTAGGTGCTGCTGAGTTGGTTTTGACTCATAGCAACCCTATGTACAACAGAATGAAACACTGCCTTCCTGACAGTTGTTGCTATGCTGAGCTCATCACTGCAGCCACTGTGTCAATTCATCTCATTGAGGGTCTTCCCCTTTTTTGCTAGCCCTCTACTTTACCCAGAAATGATATCCTTTTACAGGGAGACTAGTTCCTTCTGACAATAGGACCAAAGTATGAGAAATGAGGTCTGGCCATTCTCATTTCTAAGGAGCAAATCTGCTGCAAAAGACCTCTTTAAAGTGTTTATGAGCAAAGATGACACTTTGAACCCTAAGCTGTGCCTGACCCAAGGCATGGTATTTTTAATAGCATCATATGCATGGGAGAGCTGAACAATGAAAGAAGAACTTTGATGCACGTGAATTGTGGTGTTGACAAAAAATATTGATTGTACCATGGACTGATAGAAGAATAAACAAATCTGTCTTGGTGAAAGTACAGTGAGAGTGGTCCTTAAAAGTCATCAACTTAAGGATGATATTTCCACACTAGGAAATACATGAGGTCACTTGGGTGGAGACTATAGAGAAATAGAAGAGGGTCCAGACATGAGCCCTGAGACTTCCAATATTTAGACATTAGGGAAAACAGGAAGAATCTGTAATAGAGTTTGAGAAGAGGCACCAATGAGGCAGGTAAAAACTGAGAGAATGATGCCAATTAGGAACAGCTTTGGGAGAGTGGTCAGTGAGGACTGCAGAAGGTGAGGGCAGGACAGTCCACCAGATAGGGCATCACAGATGTCACTGCTCACCTAGCCAAGAGCACAAGACTCCCATTTTGCATGTTAATTATGTTTTATAAAGAGTGTTACTATTGTGTATCTTAGTAAGGGAGAAGGAAAATTAGTAAGCAGGATCCCAATATTTTCATGATTGTTACTGGTTTTATCCGGATTAGGAAGCATTATATAGAGCTTGTTTGCAATATACATTAATTTTAGCAATTGTGGAGGGGTATTGAATCTATTTAAATATAGGTATTATAGTTAAACCTGTAAGAATTATTGTTACAGACAGAATAAATTATATACATATATATAAATTTATATACAGTAAATTACATACAAATTATATAAATTATATATAATGTAAAATGGTAATATAAGAAAAATCAAGCAGTTGGGAGATGGGCTATGGGATGAAATATAGCATGTAATGCTATTATGTCATATATATGCATTTATGTATATGTGTTATATATGTATGTATGTGTATATATATGTATATATGTTACAACTATATGTGTACAACTTAACAATATAGAATTTGGTTGATGGTTCAAACCCACCAGCCACTCTCCTTGGAAGGAAGATTGGGCAATCTGCTTCCATAGAGATAACGTCTCCTAAGCCAAGGAGGGGTCGCTATGAGTCAAATCAACAGGACGGCAGTGAGTTTGGTTTGGTTTTTCGGTTTTATATGATCTTAAGTATTTTAAAGAAATCAAGAAAAAAAAGTATATTTATATAGTATTTCATGTTTAGCCACATAGTTACTATCTCCTGTGGAGTCAGGTGACTATGTAGTGTCACTTCCTTTCCTCCTGAAGGACTTCCTTTAGTATTTCTTGTTAAGCAGATCCACCAGCAAAAAGTTTTTTTTTTTTTTTAATCTGTCACTGTCTTTATTTCAACTTTATTTATTTTTTTAAACAGCTTTGTTGAGATTTAATTCACATTCCCTACAATTCACTCATTTGAAATGTATGATTTAATAGTTTTAATATATTCATAGATATGTGCAACCATCACCATGGTAAATTTTAGAGCATTTTCATCACCATGAAGAGAAACCCCACACACTTTAGCTATACCTCCTGTCCTAGGCTGAGTTTTCTAGAAGAGCAAACCAGTGAAGAGTATATATAAACAAATACATACATACATAGATTTAGTTCAAGGAAATGACTCATGCAATTGTGGAGGCCGGCAAGTTCCAAATCTGTGGGGTAGGCCTCAGACTGGAGGCTTCTCCCGATTCATGTGGTTGCAGGGGAATAAGGAAGGGAATAAATATACTTGGATGCACACACACATGTATAACAAAACAAGGAAGAAATACTAAAAACAATTACTGTCCTTATTTCTGTAACTGGTCACATGGTTGTAGCTGATATTTAGAACTACCTTCTTCCACCACCCATTCCATATTCCCATAGGCAATCCTATGTGGGATACCGTGACGATGTGTAAGGCATTCTATAAGTCAATGGATGGTAGTTTTGGCAGAAGCATTGTGTTCAGGGAGGGCAAATCTATATGCAGGGTAAATGTCTATCCCAATAAGGAAAAAACAGTGCCCCTTCTAAGATGGAAGTATTCCAATGTAGTCAACCTGCTATCAGGTTGCTGGCCGATTGCCCCTAGGAATGGTGCCATATCAGGAACTGTGTTGGTCTATGCTGCTAACAGACTGGACACTCAACAGTGGCTATAGTCAAGTTGTTCTTGATGAGTGGAAGTCTGTGCTACTGAGCCTGTGAATAATCTCCATCCCAGCCACCACAGGCACTTTGTTTGTGACAGTGGCTAGAAAAAGAAGCTGACTAGTATCCATAGAATCCATCATTCTAACCATTTACTTGTTAAAATCTTACTCTGCCAAGGTTACATTTGGGTGAGCATTTATATGAAACACAAATATCTTCACTTCTTTGGCCTGTTTAGAGAGGTCTATCCATATACCTCTTCCCCATATCTTCTTGTCACCAATTTTCCAAACATGTTCCTTCTGAGCCCTCCACCATCCAGCCAAACCATAGCTCACAGACCATAAATCAGTATATAAGCTGGATATCTTGCCTGCCAAGCAAAATAAACAACCAGGTGCACTTCTTGAAGTTTTGCCCAATGGCAGGATTTCCCTTCACCACTCTCTTTCAGGGAGGTCTCTGAAAGGGGCTGTGGTGCTGCTGCTGTCCAGTTCAAGTGGTGTCTGCAGATAGTACAGAACTATCTGTAAACCAAGCATGAATTTTCTCTTCCTTATAGTCAACTGATCATAAGGAACTCCCCATGAGGCCATGGATGCAGACTGAGGCAAGGAAGGTAATGTGACAGGAGTGGGACCATGGGCATTTGGACCACTTCCACAAGTAACTTACTTGTGCCTTCAGGTCCTGCTCAAGCCCAATCTCATATATACTACTTCCATTTAATAATGGAGTGCTACTGTGCACATCCAACTTTGTGACCGTGTGGGTTAAGCAATGCCCAGTTCATGGTGGGCAACTTGGCCACATAGTGACTTGGTGGCCCATGGCTAAGCATTTAGTCTTTACTAAGGTCCAGTAAGAAGCCAAAAGCTGTTTCTCAAAAGGAGAGTAGTTATCTGCAGAAGATGGCAGGGCTTTGCTCCAAAATCCTAAAGGTCTGAGCTATGGCTCACCAATAAGGGCCTTCCAAAGATTTCAAACAGCATGTCTATCTGCCACTGACACTTCAAGCACCATTGGATCAATTGGATCATACGGCCCAAGTGGCAGAGCAGCTTGCACAGCAGCCTGAACTTTTGCAGAGCCTTTTCTTGTTCTGGGCCTCACTCAAAACTGGCAGCTTTTTGAGTCACTTGATTAGTAGGCTGGAGTAGCACACCCAAACAAGGAATACATTGTGTTGTCTCCAAAATCCAAAGAGGTTCATCAGGTGTTGTTCCTCCTTTTTAGTTGTAGGAGGGGCTACATGAAACAACTTATCCTTCACTTTAGAAGGAATATCTCAATGTGCACCACAACACTATCTCAATGTGCACCACAACACTGACTGTCCAGAGATTTCACTGAGGTAGAAGGTGCCTGAATTTTTTTTCAGATTAAATTCCCACCCTCTAGAATACAAATATCTTACCAATAAGTCTACAGTCCTTGGGATTTCTTCCTTACAAGGTCCAATCAGCATAATGTTATCAATGTAATGGACCAGTGTGATATCTTGTGGAAGGGAAAGGTGATTAAGGTCCCTGCAGGCTAAATTATGACATGTTGTTGTTGTTATGTGCCATCGAGTTGAACCTGACTCATAGCGACCCCTCCTTGGGTTGCTGAGGCAGTATCACTATGGAAGTAGATTGCCCAACCTTCCTTCTGAGGAGGGGCTGGTGGATTTGAACCGCCAGTCTACTGGTTAGCAGTCAAGGGCCTTAGGCATAGTGCATGCTACCAGAGCACCAAATTATGACATAGGGTTGGAGAATTGATATATCCTCAGGATAGGACAGTGAAGGTGTGTTTCTAGGCTTGCCAGTTGAAGGCTAACTGCTTCTGGTGATCCTTTAAATAGGTATGGAGAAAAAGGCATTAGCCAGATGAATAGCTGCATAGTAGGTACCAGGTTGTTGTTGTTGTTGTTGTTATGTGCCGTCGAGTCGGCCCCGACTCATAGCGACCCCTCCTTGGGTTTCCAAGGCAGTATCACTACGGAAGTAGGATTGCCCAACCTTCCTTCCGAGGAGTGGCTGGTGGGTACCAGGAGATGTATTAATTTGCTCAAGCAATGAAACTACATCTGGAACAACAGTGGCAGTTGGAGTCACTACATGGTTAAATTTACAATAATCCACTGTCATTCTCCAAGATCTATCTGTTTTTTTGTATGGGCCAAATTGGCAAGTTGAATGGGAATGTGGGGAATCACCACCCCTGCATCCTTCAAGTCCTTGATAGTAGCCCTAAGTTCTGCATTCCCTCCAAGAATGTAGTATTGCTCTCAGCTTACTATTTTCCTAGGTAAGGGCAGTTCTAATGACCTCCACTTGACTTTTCCTACCATAATAGCCCTTACTCCACATGTCAGGGATCCAGTGCAGGGGTTATGCCAGTTGCTGAGTAGGTCTATTCTAATTATACATTCTAGAACTGGAGAAATCACTACAAGATATGTTCAGGGACCCAATGGATGTACTGTGAGACAGCCTTGAGCTAAGACTCCATTAATAATCTGACCTCCATCTGCCACTACTCTGACTGGTGGGCCACAGTGACATTTTGTGTTTCCTAGAATTAATGTCTATTCAGAGCCAGTGTCCAGTAATGTCTAAAAAGTGTGATCATTTCCTTTTCCCTAATGAATAGTCATTCTCATCCAAGACCATACATCCCTTTAGAGAAGGCTGGGAGAAAGATTAATAGTATATAAATTTTGGCAGTGTATTGGGAACCTTCCTCAAAGAGACCCGGCCTCCCCTTCACTCAGGGTGTTGTGGGTTTATAAACTGACTTAAGTCTGGAAATTGGTTGAGGAACCATGACTCTTTATTTTGATTCAAGTTAGACTGTCATTCACTTGACCTAGTATTCTTCTGCTTGTACAAATCAAGTAAATATTTAGTAAATTTCCCATCTATTTCACTCCTAGGGACACCATAACTTAGTAGCCAATGCCATAAGTCTGTATGAGTCAGACTTTCCTGATTATTGCTTTGATTTTCTGTCCTCTATAGTAACCAAGGGAGCCCGGGTAGCATAGTGCCTAAGGCACTTGACTGCTAACCAGAAGGCTGGTGGTTCAAACCC
>NW_006921682.1:6235592-6240193 GCF_000298275.1 Orycteropus afer afer | reverse complement strand
GGGTTTGAACCGCCAGCCGTCTGGTTAGCAGGCAAGTGTCTTAGCCACTATGCTACCAGAGCTCCCTGATAAAGTAGAGGGCCAGCAAAAAAGAAGACCCATAACAAGATGGATTGACACCAAGGCTACAACAATGGGTTCAAATAAAGCAATGATTGTGAGGTTGGTACAGGGTGTGCAGTGTTCTCTTCTATTGTACATGAGGTTGCTATGAGTTGGAACTGACTCAATGGCATCCAAAAGCACCGCTTAATCCATGCTTCAGTGAACCAACCAAATTAATTATTAGATCCTTTCCTAACCTCTCAAGTTGAAACATTGAATTAAGGATCTGTGCTTAATGAGCCCATATCAATAAACTCAGACTGATCCAAATTTATGTTCCTTGCACCATTATCCTACACCATTAATAGCCATTTCAACACATATTCCCCAGGTTTATGTTTCATATATATTAGAAAAACCAAGCAGTTCTTTTGTAATGTAGTGTCCCTCCCCCTGGGTTATATGTATACTTTACATGTTAGGGCTCACTGGGATGTAAATCTATTTTTGGTCTAGAAGCAAACATGGGTGCTAGGGATGGGTCCTGGGACATTTAGCAAAGTCTTGTAAGGCATTTTTCTCAGCCTATGTCCCAGTTAATGCCTCAGGTGATATCTTAGGCAAAGATACATCAGGCAAAATTGGATTAATCTCATCAGATAGAGGTGGTAGGGATAATGATTTCACTGGGGAGGGTGACATAGCAGACAAAGATGGAGTAATCTCTTCAGATGGGAGTAAAAGGGCTGCCTCTGTTGTCAGGAGTGATTCAAAGGGATATAGGGGTTCAGTGTCCCCAGCTTACTGATTATCTGCCCATATATCTCCATCTCAACTTTCAAGATCCCATTTCTTCCCAATCAATGCTCTCACTTTAACTTCAGACACCATTAGAGGTTGGAAATTCAATTGGCTTTGTAATTCAATCACTGTTACAATACAACTCTGGGTTTGGTTTTATAGGGCTTGTTTTCTGGGCATCAGTGTCAACTTTCAGGTCTTGCATGCTCCACTTGAGCTGTGATTCTGAAGTTTTGAGCTCATCTCTTTCTTTCAACACTTTGTCTAATCAAAGTAGGACCAAACAACCAGCTTCTTTATACTTATTATAAAATTATAGAAAAGTATCAAATATGCAATCATCCAGAGCCTTGTCTCTCACAAATATTTGATTCACTGGTGGTGATATTTTGCATGTTTCTATTGCCATCTCATGCCATCAAAACCAAACCAAACTCACTGCCACCAAGTCAGATCCTATTCATAGTGACCCCTCCTTGGGTTTCCAAGGCAGTATCACTATGGAAGTAGATTGCCCAACCTTTCTTCTGAGAAGTGGCTGGTGGCTTTGAACCACCAGCCTTCTGGTTAGTAGTCAAATACCTTAGGCTCTATGCCACCAGAGCTCCTACCTCATGCTATGGATTTGCCTTATAAAAGATGTATTTTTTTTCCAATCTTGTTTCTTCTCCATTCTCCATACTTTCTAAATATTACTCTCTAGAAATACTGCCTTAAGTTCCCATTGCTTTTATTCTTTATAACGGATTTCTTATTATGGCTTCAAAGCTTGTGCATGAACTGGTTTCTGCTTGTTACTGTAGCCTCATCTCCTTTATTCTCTACACTCAGGCCACCATCAATTTCTTTTCATTCCTACCAGAAACCATGTATGCTGTGACCTTTGTGCCTCTCACTAGAATATTATCTTCCTCTCTTTTCACATAGAGAATTACTTATTCTTGGTCTATGCCTCTTCCTTAATACTTTGGTATCACTGTACTATTGGTTGTTTGCAAATCTCACTAGATTGAGGGCAGAAGCTGTGGTCTTATTTTGTATACTATTTTATCTTTAGCACCTGGCACAGTGATGAATAATTGACATGTAGGAAACTATTAGAAATGATTTAAATGTCCTTGGCTACCCTTATATACATATTTCTGGAATAATCTTTCTGCCTTGATTTCTTCAGTCTGAGAGGTTGCTTTCAGGTCAAAGTACATGTGGCAGTTAAAGTTGTGTGTCAGGTTGGTTTGGCCATGGTTTTGAGTGGCTTGGCAGCTGGATGTAGTTATTCCCCATGTTGAGACTGTAATCTCCTCCATGGTAGATTCTGCTATGAGACATTAATCAGTGGAAAGGAAGCTGCCTTTGGGGTATGGCCTGCTTCCAGTATATATGAGAAGCTGTGAGAAAGTTCTATAGCTTTTGGCACATCTGGACCCTGCATTTGGCTGAGTCTTGGACTGCTGTGTTACCTACTCATCTTGGGATTGTGCCTGGACTTAAACCAGTGGCCAGCCATGTTGCCTGCTGATATTGGGACTGTTCCATTTTACCCTTCAATCTTGGGTTCATCAGCCTCAGCAGCTAGCAGCTTCATGAGTCAGAAAAAGCCTCCATCTCCAGCGGGCCTAGAACAAGAGGCAGAGCTGAAACCCAAGGTTGAGGGGCCTTCATCCAGCCTCTAAAGCTACAATTTTGAACTTGGACTTCTAACTCTTAAACTGTAAGAGAATAAATTTCTGTTTGTTAAAGCTGTCGCCTTGTGGTATGTCTGTCATAGTGGTACTAGAGTACCAAGAAGGCACTCTGGTAGTGTAGTGCCTAAGGCATTTGACTACTAACCAGAAGGCTGGTGGTTCAAACCCACCAGCCACTCCATGGAAGGAAGCTGGGCAATCTACTTCTGTAGAGATAACACCTTGAAGACCCAAGGAGGGTTTCCTATGAGTCAGAATCAACTTGATGGCAGTGAGGTTTTTTGTTTGTTTGTTTGTTTGTTTAGAGTACCAAGACAGTACCCTGAAGGGAAATCCAGTAATTTGATAAAATTGTGACATATTTATTTCCAGGTTTTCTTCTTTGTATTTAACATAGGTGAAATGATATGGTATATACAATGCAATGTTCTCCCTCTGTGGAGAATATATCTAATGGGTAAAATATATGATACATTGCTAGCAATAATGGTAGCTTTCTAATGATTATTGGATGAGATAGGATCTCACTATGTAATATTCCTGGGATTTCAAGTGATTCCACCCTTTTATTTCCTAGTGATCCTGTGTGCACCAGGTTGTCCTGACACTTATTTTATCAGAGTAATTTCTTGAATAGAGAAGTGGGTCCTACATGTAGGTTGGCAAACTGCTGCTAGCTCCATCAGTACCATCTTTTAAAAATATGTATTATTAGACTTCTCTCTTGAAGATTCAGATTCAGTAAGTTTGGTTTGGAGCTCAGAAATCAGTGCTATTACTAATTAATGTACACACATTTACCAAATAGTTGGTAGCTGCCTAGCTTTGTTCTCAGATTCTGGGATACAGGGTGCAAAGCAGATAAAGATCCCTGTCTTCAAGGAGTTTACATTCTAGTGGCTAAAAATAATAATCTCTCCAGATGAAGCTAATGCTCAGTGAGATTTGGGAATTCCTGTCTCTATAACACCACTTCTCTAATGGAGTTCTCCACCAGGTCACTCACTAAAGCATACACTTTTTATGTTTGACAGAAGAACTTAGTTCCACTGAATCACTGATTTTCTTTTAAAATTATTGTTTTTCTGTGTTCAAATATTTTAGCTGAGTATTCTAGCTCTTAACAATTGGGACTTAGGCTTTCTTTCCAGTTTTATCTCCTACCATGACCCCTATCCTGCTCCACATTTGCACCAAGGCACAGCCTTGCCATATATGCCCAGCACTTTCCAAGTGTCTACCTGTGTTCATTCTGCTCTGTCTTCCTAGGATGCTGTCCACTGAGTGAAGCCCTGCTCTCCCCTGAAGGCCCAGTTCCAACCTCACCTCTGCCATAAAGACTTCATAGGTCTATTCAAGGGGAATGTTGATACTTCTCAACTCTCTTTGTGTTTGCTTATCTTAGCTTCCTAGTGCTGCTGTAACACAAATACCACAAGTGGGTGGCTGTAAAGAACAGAAATTTATTTTCTCATAGCTCATGAGGCTAGAAGTCCAAATTTAGGGAGTGTCTCTAAGAGGAGGTTGTTCTTTGTCTATTTTAGCTTCTAACAGCTAGCAATCTTTGGAATTTCTAGGCTTGTGGATTCATCTGTCCACGTTGTAAGATAGTGTCTATTTCTTTCCTGTGTCTATTTGTGCTTCTGGATCTATGCTGCTCTTTATATAACTCAGAAGTGATTAGGTTTAGGATTAACTTTATGTAAGTATAGCCTCAAATGATTGATTACATTACATAGATTATATTATGGAAAGTGATTATATTACATTATATTAGGTGTTAGATAGTTATATTACAACCACAAGTATGTTGTTGTTGTTGTTAGGTGCAGTCAAGGTGTCTGACTTATTGCAACCCTGTGCACAGCAGAACGAAACACCACCCAGTCCTGTGCCAGCTCCATGATCCTTGCTATACTTGAGCCCATCATCGCAGCCACTGTGTCAATCCATCTCATTGAGGGCCTTCCCCTCTTTTGTTGACCCTCCTCCTTACCAAGCATGACATCCTTCTCCAGGGAATGGTCCCTTCTGACAACATGACCAAAGTAGGTGAGATGAAGTCTGGCC
>NW_006921682.1:6233224-6235077 GCF_000298275.1 Orycteropus afer afer | reverse complement strand
ATTGCCCAACCTTCCTTCCGAGGAGTGGCTAGTGGGTTTGAACCACCAGCCTTCTGGTTAGCAGTCAAGTGCTTTAGCCACTATGCTACCAGAGCTCCTACATGTAAGTATAGGGATTAGAATTCCAGCATATATTTTAGAGGCACAGGATTTAATCCACAACAGTGCTTTAGTTATATTATTGGTTTAATACAATGAATCTTAGCAAAGTCTGTGGTAAACAAAACCCTGGGTAATTTGCTAACAATAAAACAAACTGGTTTTCTCTTTTGCATCTATGTCAGTCTCTCTGTGCTCAAGGGAAAAACATAACAACAATATCATCTCAAAACTTACTGAAAAAGAAAGTGAAATTCTTAGCTCTGAAGCCCTTAAAATCATGAACTGCCACCTTCACCACCCAAACAATTGAGAATTGACATTTAGAAAACAAGGGCACAGCTGAAGGGATAGTTTTCTATATATTCTTCCTGTCCACGACTGATTGCATCAGTTTCCTTCTGTGTTTTCTGTGGAGTTTTGCCTTCCTTGTTATGTTACTTCTCTTTATTCCAAAAGCCCCTTTCTGCCAAATAATGTCTGGCAGGGGATACATAATACTGCCCTCCACCTCAAAAAAAAAAAAAAAAAGGAAAAGGAACAAGCTATAGAAACAGGTCATAAAAAATTTCAAGGCCCTGTTGAGGTAGAGAAATTGCTAAATTGGAGGCACTACGACTATGTAAAGGAGCTCTGGTGGTGTAGTGCCTAAGGCATTTGACTGCTAACCAGAAGGTTGGTGGTTCAAACCCACCCCCTACTCTGCAGAAGGAAGACTGGGCAATCTACTTCCATAAAGATTTACCGCCTTGGAAACTCAAAGGGGTTGCTATGAGTCAGATTTGACTCGATGGCAGTAAGTTTGGTTTTGGTTTATGACTGTGTATGGATTATACCTCAACATAAAGAAAACAAAAGTCCTCACAACTGGACCAAGAAGTAACATTATAATACATGGAGAAAATATTGAAATTGTCAAGGATTTCATTTTGCTTAGATCCACGATCAATACCCATGGAAACATCATCAGTCAAGAAATCATATGACATATTGCACTAGGCAAATCTTCTGCAAAAGACCTCTTGAAAGTGTCAAAAAGCAAAGATGTCACTTTAAGGACTAAAGTGTACCTGTGGTAGTTAAGGTTGTAAGTCAACTAGGCTGGGCCTGGTTGAATGGCTGGGCAGCAAGATGTAGTTATTCCCCAGTGAGATTGGTAATTAACTCCATGGTGGAATCTACGGGAGCAGCCAAATAGCTGCTTTAGAGATGTGGGCTGCTTCTAGTTATATAAGTGCGGTGTAGTAAATTACCTGGTATGGCTTTTCTAGCCATAAGTCTTTGTAAACTCCATGGTGGAATTTGCTGTGAGAAATTGAGTAGATCCTGATTGTTAAAGTCTTCCACCTGGGGTATTTCTGTTGGGAGCAGCACAGAGTAATTTTCTGGGAAGCTTGCTGTCTCTCAGGTGTATAAAATTCTGATGTGGGAATTGGTTGGTTCAGCTTCAAAAGGAGCCCTCCTAGAGGCAGAAGGAATCTCTCTGACTGCTGGCTGAGAAGGACATGCTGCTGAAAGAAACACACTCCTGAGAGACATGCACTGCTGAGAAAGAGACGCAAGAGACACACATTGCTGACGGAGACACTAGGAGACACGCACTGCTGGGAGAGAGACTGTGAGAGACTGTTGGCTGAGAGACAGTGGGCTGAGAGAGACTGAGTGTTCTTCCTGAACTTGAATTGTAGCCTGGTGCTTCCCTATTAAACTCCATAATCTGTGAGTTCTGTGTGGCCACTGCAGTGAATTATTGA
>NW_006921682.1:6225661-6229666 GCF_000298275.1 Orycteropus afer afer | reverse complement strand
GAGGCCTTCAACGAGATGGATTGACACAGTGGCTGCGATGATGGGCTCAAATATAGCAGGGATTGTGGGGCTGGTGCGGGATCGTGCAGTGTTTTGTTCTGCTGTGCATGGGGTCGCTATGAGTCGGAAACAACTCGACGGCACTTAACAACAACAACAACAACAACAACAACAACCTTGGGTTTGTCAGCCTCAGCAGCCAGCTGCTGCCTGAGAGAAGAAAAGCCTCTAGCTTCAGTGGGAAGCAAGAAGCAAGAGGCAGAGCTGAAGCCAAAGGTCGAGGGGCTTTCACATAGCACCTAGGGCCTGGCACTTTGAACTTGGACTTCTACCCTCCAAACTGTAACAGAATAAACTCCTGTTTGTTCAAGCCCACCCATTTGTGGTATATTCCTGTCAGAGTAGCACTAGGTAACCAAAACAGTACCTGACCCAAGCTATGATACTTTAAATTGCCACATATGCATGTGAAACCTGGACAGTGAATAAGGAAGACCAAAGAAGAATTGATACCTTTGAATTATGGTGTTGGCAAAGAATACTGAAAATACCATGGACTGCCAGAGGAATGAACAAATCTGTCTTGGAAGAAGTACAGCCAGAACGTACCTTAGAAGTGAGGATGGTGAGACTTTGTCTCATGTACTTTGGACATGTTATTAGGAGGGAGCAGTCACTGGAGAAAGGCATCATGCTTGGTAAAGTAAAGGGTCAGTGAAATAGAGGAAGACATGAAATGAGATGTATTGACACAATGACTGTAACAAAGTGCTCAAACATGGCAACCATTGTGAGGATGGCACAGGACCAGGCAGTGTTTTGTTCTGTTGTACACAGGGTTGCTATAGATGGAACTGACTTGATGGCACCTAACAACAACAACATGACTATGAAGTTCCAGAGCTTGAGAATGTTGATAGAACTGGTATTTTCCTTTGTATAATATTTTTGCTGGCTGGGGAATGGAACGGTCTAAATGAAACAATTTTATATCTATTGGGTATAGCAATAAGACTGTTATCTAACACTAAATGCTATTTAGTTGGTAGTCACATATCTACAACATGTCTTAGTTATTCTAACTCATTGTAAGACTCCTTCATATATTTCAGGCTTTTGAAGGCTGAACTCCAAACAATAAGATAAAGAAATAATACTGTTGCAGAACCCAAGAATTACAAATGGTTCTTCAGTATTGTTGTAACATCTACCCAATGTGAGTGTGGTTTAAGTTACCTGAGTTGTAGTTAAAAATGTGTAAGAATGGTGTTTTAAAAATTAATCTTGTGATTAATTGACCTATAAGTCAAGAAAGTGTTTTCCAAGAGGTATCTCCAGTCAGCCTCAAAGTCTTTAGCTGTCAGCCAGCAGGAGGCTATGAGAGCCTGGATGTTTTGATGAAAGGACTATGAAAAAAATTAAAAAGCCAAAATCTGAATGCATCACCCTTTTGAAATAAAAGTATGATAAACATTCTAACAATATCTCTCAGTGCAAAAAAAAAAAAAAAAGGAGAGAGAAAAAGAGAAGAATTTTCTAGTAGAATATTTAGAAATTCTAAGACATGTATTTTTTGGGCTCTACTATAAAAGTTAAAGATAACTACTAGAGTTATTTTTTACCCCCACAAATGGTGTATTTTTTTTGTAGGTGAATCATTTTGAGAAAATGTCACTGTATATGAACTTTCAAAGCTATTTTCTGAAGTGTTAAACTTTTTTTTTTTTTTTTACTGAACACTTTGTTATAAAGAAAAAATCACCTGAAGAAAAATAGATGATTCTTTTTCATAATCTTATTTTCAGTGTGAGTTGAAAAGACTGTCTTCAGTTTTCACCTCCTCAGGTGTTTTGGCATCTTGCTTGTCTTGGCTTTGTCTATCACTCTATTTTATTTATTATGAGTAGAGAGGGTTTGGTTTCAGTGTGTGATACATGTCTTTTGTAGAATATTTGTGAAACATGACAAATAGAAAGTGTTATAAAGCTTTACTTTGTTTTTTGCTGAGAGGATGCTGGTAGGCAGAACAATGTTTTATTCTTCAAGTATAAAGCTAGCCTTGGTAAGCAGAACAGGAGGCATATGATCTCTAACAAGAAATTACTTGCAAAATCAACTTAATTTTGGAATCATGAGGATGAAAGTAATATTAGAATGTCTTCTAAGCCGGATCCTGTGTTCAGGTAGACATAGCTTAAGCAGCCTCCTCCTTTGCTTTTTTTATTTTCCTTTTAAGGATCCCTTGTGGTGCAACAGTTAAATGCAAGGCTGCTAGCTAAAAAATCAGTGGTTCACACCCACCAGCTGCTCCTCAAGAGAAAGATGTGACAATCTGCTTCTGTAAAGATTATAGCCTTGGAAACCCTGTGGACAGTTCTACTTTGCCCTATAGGGTCACCGTGAGTCAGAATCGACTTGATGGCAATGGGTTTGGTTTCTTCTCCTTTTCCGTTTCCTTCTATGTCTCCCTGTCTTTCTTCCACTCATAGAATCACCTTATAAAAGTTTTTTAACTTCTTTCCAGATTTCCCCTGAGTTAGAATTCAAGGGAGAGGCCCCTGGCTCAGGGATCACAAGATTTAAACCCATTTCAGGTAGAGAAGCCCTCTTAAACAAGATCACAGACCAGTATGAATTCCCACCAAGCTGACTCTGACTCATGGCGACCCTACATTTTTCAGAGTAGAACTTGCTGTATAGGGTTTTCATTGGCTGATTTTTCAGAAGTAGATGACCAGGCTTTTCTTTCCAGGTGCTTCTGAATGGACTTGAACCACCAACCTTTCTGTTAGCAGCTGAGTGCTTTACCACTGCTCCACCAGGGGTTCTAGCTAAATGTAACACCATCAGAAATTAGCATATATTTTAAAAAAATCGTTAGTAGTTTCTGAGAAGTACTTTCTTATAGTTTTTGCTTTCTTATAATATTTTCAGTACATAGTTCCTATGGAGATGTATTTTTCCCAGAATCACCACCAGAAATGACTCATCTACACTTTCAAATCTCCTGGAGATACTGTGACTACATTCTTATGATTTTTGGCCAATTCTAGGGCAATGTTGATGATTTTCACTTCAAAGGTAAAAAGACTTCCAACAACCTTTGAGTACCTGTCAATCTTTCCCTTAAATTTTCTTTTTTTTTTAAATTGTGATTTGTGTAAAAATTTACAGAGCAAATACACTTTCCATACAGAAGTTCACATACACTATGTCTCATGACGTTGACCACAATTTTCCAAAATGCAACAGTTCCCCTCCTGCTTCCTCCTGATAGTTACCTCTTCCCTGTGTCCATTCCTCCGTGCACTTAAAAGCTTGCAAGCTTTTAAGACCCCAGTCACTACTTGCCAAAGTAGGAGGTGGAACAATGTTTTGTGTACTATGTTATGCCAATTGAGCTTGATGTCCGCTATGACTATGGTCCCGAGCCCACAGATTCAACTACTCGGTCCCTCTGGGTAGCTGGCTGTGACCAAGCAGTGACTACAACCTTGCCCCTTGTCAGCTCTACTATACACCTAGGAATTCAGATCATACACATAAACTCATAGGACTGTTGTCTGCCAAACCTATACATGTTCTTGGGTACACTCCCCACTTCATAGAGATACCTACTAGTTCAGCCTATCCACCCATCTATCTACCCATATACCCATGTTTGCCTTCACTGAAAATGCCGTACTATATGTGCAAAAGGGTTCATCTTTGTTGTCTGTACCTCCCACGTACCTCTCTATGTCTTTCTTTTCCTCAATGCCACTATAATGATCACTCACATTTGGTACATTGCCCTTCTGTTCACCCAAATAAACACTTATCTCTATCTATCTAACAGTGTTTCCCTCCCCTCCCCTCCCACCTCTGGTAACCAACAAAGAACATGTGCTTCCATAGAAAAACATTTCCTTGACTTTTACAATAACAGACTAATACAATATTTGTCCTTTTGTGATTGACTTATTTCACTCAGCATAATGTCCTCCAAGTTCATCCACGTTATGC
>NW_006921682.1:6222383-6223097 GCF_000298275.1 Orycteropus afer afer | reverse complement strand
AAGTGGTGTATTAAAGTCTCCCACTATGACTGTGGAGTCATCTATTTGGCTTTTCAGCTCTTTCAATGTCTGATTTATGTAGTTTGGGGCTCTTTCATTGGGTCCATATATATTCATTATGGTTATATCTTCATGTTCACTTGATCCTTTAATCATTATATAATGTCCTTCCTTGTATCATATTATGGCTTCTGTCTTAAAGTCAATTTGATCAGAAATTAATATTGCCACTCCTGCTCTCTTACAGTTGCCATTTGCTTGATATATGTTTTTCTAACCTTTGATTTTTAGTCTATTTTTGTCTTTATCTCTAAGGTGTGTCTCTTGTAGGTAGCATACTGATGGGTTTTGTTTTCTTATCCAATCTGCAACTCTCCGTCTCTTGAGAGGTGCATTTTATCTGGTAACATTCAGTATAATTATTGACACATATGATTTTGTTGCTGTCATTTTGTTATGTGTTTTTAGATGGTGTCCCTGGTTTCTTTGCTCCATATTGTTTTCTGTGCTGAGTTCATTATGTTTATGAATCGTGTTATCATTTCCTTTGTTGCTTTTTAGTATATGCTGAATATTTGTGCTTGTCCTCTTTTTTATTGTCATTTGAAGGTTTATCATTTTTCTTCGAGGTTACCCTATGATTTATAATTTTCTCCCCAAGTTTAGAACAGTCCATTCTATCTTGCAACTCTCTTAACTTCCTCACCATTTAGA
>NW_006921682.1:6220891-6221655 GCF_000298275.1 Orycteropus afer afer | reverse complement strand
CTTCCAATGTGTTATCTATTTCTGACAATTTAGTATTAATCTTCTGGATTTCTGTCTGTAGATGTAGAATCATTTCTAACTTTTCATTTATTTTGTCATTTTGTTCTTGTATTTTCTTCCAAAATTCTTGTAAGGTTTTTTCTGTGTTTTCTTTTGTCTCTCTCTCAATCCTTTCAAGATACTTAAAGACAATTCTTTTGCATTCTTTATCAGAGAGTTCCAATGCTGCTGCTTCTTCAAGGATGTGTTCTGGGTCTGTATCCTGCTCCCTTGTTTCTACCACTTTGTCTTGCTTCTTTGTGTGGACTGTGATGGTCTATTGTCTCCGAGACATCGTGGCATTATTGTATTTAGATCTCTGTTAACTGTTTGTGAAGAGCAGCCAAGTGTGATTCAGGCTCTTGTTGGTAGTTTTTTATCATTGGCCCTTTGGTGGAGAAGGAGGTAGTGGCTCTCATTTAGTAAGTGAAATTGCAGGAGGTGTGGGTGTAGTTGTGTCTTATGAGGACTGTTGCTATCTCCAACTCAGTTAGACAATAATTAAAATAATGATCAAAAAACTAATAGCACATGGACAAAATACACACCATGTAATACCACAGGAACAGTAACCAAAAAAAGAAAAAAGGGAAAAAGAAGAAGAAAAAACAAGAAAACCTGCAATATCTGGGGATAGGGCCCTAAGAGAAAAAAGGTAGAGAAGGAGAATAATGGAGAGAAAAATGCAAAAACTAAAAGAAGGAATGGGGTTAATTATGAGAAAA
>NW_006921682.1:6216539-6218854 GCF_000298275.1 Orycteropus afer afer | reverse complement strand
ATCCTTCCCTTCAAGGCTCAGGGGTCCAGGATTATCTTCTGTGTCTGTGTTAATTGGTTTCCCTTTTCTTTGTTGAAGCGGGTCTGTGCAGTCTTTCTGCCTAGTCCGCCATCTTACTGGAACTCCCTCCCTTAACTTTTCTTGACTATTTCCTTGAAAGTATCTTATGAAGCAGTGAAATCTGTTCTTTTGTATTTACCATGATGTTCTTCCTTGGTTTCTTTGAGAAATGTTGACTGCTGCCACTTGCACAATTTTTGTCAGAACACAAAATCAATGGAAGAAGGGCTAGAGCAGAATAACAATACACATAGCAGAGTTCAGTTAGTTCAGAATAGACACTCACTGAAATGTTACAGTGTGGTCTGATACAGCTTTTTGGCTGAGAGTGGGCAGTCTAGGCAGCTGGACCAGTTCTCATTACCTATGAATGTACTAGAACATACAGAGTGTTGGACAAACATAAACTGTAGACTAAAGCCAGTTGCTTACATTTTTTTCAGAAAAATATGTCAGAATCAAGCAGTTTATGACAAATCCATACTGATCAGTGGTGTGACAAATGACAGCATTATAAAGATCTCATAGAGCAGCTTATTGTATCTTTCAAAGCAAGTCGTTGGCACAATGTCAAAGAATGATTCCAGTTAAGCCATTTTATGACACTGAAAATGATGTGGTACTGATACCTAGCTCTCTGAATGTTGAGAAAGAATTGTCTTTTTACTTTCAAGCAATTACCCATAAAAATCATCCTTTGAAATGGAACCTTTGAGAAATATTGGGTGACAAAATTGTGATATTATACTCTCACAAATTCTGAATAGATGATGTTTTAAGTTTCCAACTTGGGACAGAAACATATACTCTTTGTAGATAGATGAGTTTAGTGTAGCCACATGTCATGATTAGAAAACTGAAAAATATTTTTTCATGGATGAGTTTATTTTATTGAGAAAATAAAAGCAGGAGCTTCTCCAACATAAAAACAAATTGGACAATGAATCTGAAGTTTCTATACAATGTAGCATGGCAAAGTATTCCTTAGGATTTGTACTATAAATGAAAAAAAAAAAAAACCACTTAAATTTAAATGCTGTTAGTTTTTGGTGAATCCTTCATGATAAAGTGATTGTATTATTGTTAGTTCCATGAGTCCATTCAGACTCATGGTGGTTGTGTTACATACCCTTTAGTAACCAAATAGACTCATAATGTGAGTTGTTCCAAAGCCAAACCAAAGCAAACACATTGCCCTTAAGTCGGATCCAACTCATAGTGACCCCTCCTTGGGTTTCTAAGGTGGTATAACTACAGAAGTAGATTGCCCAACCTTCCTTCCGAGGAGTGGCTGCTGGATTTGAATGGCCAGCCTTCTGGTTAACAGTCAAATGCCTTAGACTCCACGCTACCAGAGCTCCTTTATTTATAATTATTAAATAAAAATTAAACATAATAGCAGAGTATATAAAGTAAAATATTAAACAAGGTCCTACCACCTCCCCTTCAACTTTTATTTTGATTCTTAGTTGTTCCTTTGCTATATTTCCAAATGACATGCTAATGTCACTATTTAGTGATTTTTTTTTTTTTGGAAGACAAGGATTTGGTACTTTTATACCTCCACTCCTCTGCATATATAAAATTTCATCATATAATTTTATATATCACTTTTTTGGTAAATCAATATTGATATTTATGTTATTAACCAAAAACCAACTCACTGCCATTGAGTCAGACCCAAATCATAGCAACCCCTCTTTGGGTTTCTGAGGTGGTATCTCTATGGAAGTAGACTGCCCAACCTTCCTTCTAAGGAGTGGCTGGTGGGTTTGAACCACCAGCATCTGGTTAGCAGTCAAATGCCTTAGGCACTATGCCACCAGAGCTCCTGTTTGTTATTATGAGTATGTAAAATTTGTTCATAGCTGAGCTATGTAGTGCAACGTGATTTCTTTTAATTCTTTGTACTTTTTGTTTCTAGAGATTAAATATATCCTCTGTTTTAAATTTTCTTATTTTTTATTTCCTCACAATTTAGACTCAGTTATGTCTGTCAGAAGTATAAATTTCCTCACAGTACATTCAAACACAGAATATTTCTTCCTTTCTTTTTTCTTGTTGACATCCTTCTGTAGCCCTGAATTCGCCTTCCCCAATTTGGACTGATTTTTTCCAGCTGGACTTCTGAGTATTGATTTTCCTCTCACTATCATCCTGGAAGAGGCCGTCCACTTCTGAAAGAATTGGCCAGGGAAAACCTTATGAATAGCAAAGAAACACTGTTTGGTACATTACCGTGCAACTTTAGGAAT
>NW_006921682.1:6211686-6214904 GCF_000298275.1 Orycteropus afer afer | reverse complement strand
GGCTGGTGCGGGATCGGGCAGTGTTTCGTTCTGCTGTGCATGGGGTCGCTATGAGTCGGAAACGACTCGACGGCACTTAACAACAACAACACATCATCCTGGAAATTCCCTTTTCCTCTTTCATACATTGAATCCCCATGTTTACCCTATTATGGTCAAGAATATCCTCAAGAAACTTTTAGAAAAAGGATATATTGTGGGTTAGTTTTTTGAAAATTGCATTCCTCCTGTCCCATGCTAGAAATATTTTATCCTTAGAATTTCTAGGACACCTTTTCATCCTCTCATAGCTTCTAGTATTGCTAATGATAAGTCTGAGTCCATTCTTATACTGATTCTCTGCATTGAACCTCTTTGTCTTCTGGAAGCTTTTAAGATCTTTTCTTTTTCTCTAGGCTTCTGAATTTTCATGATGGTGTGCTTTAGTGTACTTTGTCGTCCACTGTGCTAGGCATTTGGTGGATATATTCAGTTGAGAAATTCATGGTCTTCAAGTCTGGAACATTAAAAGAACTATTTTTTAGATAAATTCTTATGTCTATTTCACCTTCACCTTCTTTTTTAAGAAAAGAAAAAACAAAAAGCTCACTGCCATCAAGTTGATTTTGACTCATAGCAACCCCTTCTTGGTTTTCTGAGGCAGTATTAATACTGAAGTAGATTTACCAACCTTCCTTCCAGTAGCTGGTGAGTTTGAACCACCAGCCTTCTGGTTAGCAGTCAATGCCTTAGGCACTACACCACCAAAGCTCCGCCAGAGCTCCTAAGACTTCCTATTTCTCTTCTTCTTTACTTTTATTACTAGATTGTGCTTCCCACATTTAATTTCTTTTTCTTTTTGCTCTCATGCTGTCCATTGAATTCTGGTGTCATGAAAAGCCCTCTATCACTCATCTGTCAGTTTGTTGTACTATGCAGGCTTACATGTTTCTTTGATGCTGGAAGATATGCCACCAGTAAGTCAAATACCAGCAGGGTCACCCCTGGTTGGCAGATTTCAGCAGAACTTCCAGACTACGATAGACTAGGAGGAAGGACCTGGCAATTTACTTTTGAAAAAATTGGCCAGTGAAAACCTTATGAATGGTAGTGGAACACTGTCTTGATATAGTACCAGAAGATAAGCCCCTTAGGTTGGAAGGCACTTGATATACAACTGGAGAAGAGCTGCCTCCTCAAAGTGGAGTTGACCTTAATGACATGGACTGAGTAAAGGTTTCAGCACCTTTATTTGCTGATGTGGTACAACTAAAAATGAGAAGAAACAGCTGCAAAGATCCATTAATAATTGGAACATGGAATATACAAAATATTAATCTAGAAATATTAGAACTCAAACTCACTGCCATTGAGTTGATTCTGACTCATAGCGACATGCGCAGGGCTTCCAAGTCTAAATCTTTATGGAAGTAGATGGCTTTATCTTCTTCCCATAGAGAAGCTGGAGGGTTTGAACTGCCAACTTTCTGGTTAGCAGCCAAATTTCTTACCCACTGCACCACTAGAGCTTAGGAATATTAGAAGGTGTCAAAAATGAAATGGAACTCATAAAGATCAATAGCCTAGACATTGCTGTTGTTGTTTTTGTTAGGTGCTATAGAGTGAGCTCTGACTCACAGTGACCCTGTGTACAACAGAATGAAACACTGCCTGGTCCTGTGCTAGCCTCACAGTCCTTGTTATACCTAAGCCCATTGTTGCAGCCACTGTGTCAATCCATCTCATTGAGGGCCTTCCCCTTTTTTGCTGATCCTCCACTTTACCAAGCACGATATCCTTCTCCAGGGAATGGTCTCTTCTGACAGCATTACCAAAGTAGGTGAAATGAAGTCTGACCATTCTAGCTTCCAAGGAACATTCTGGCTGCAGTTCTTCCAGAACAGATTTGTTTGTTATTTTGGCAGTCCATGGTACTCTCAGTATTCTTTGCCAACACCACAACTCAAAAGCAACAATTCTTCTTCAGTTTTTTTAATTCATTGTCCACCTTTCACACGCATATAAAGTGATTGAAAACACCAGGCTTGGATTAGGTGCGCCCTACTCTTCAAAGACTCACTGCTGTGGAGTAGAATCCAACTCATAGCCCCCCCTCCTTCGGTTTCCCAGGCGGTATCTCTACAGAAATAAGATCACCCAATCTTCTTTCCGAGGAGTGGCTGGTAGCATAGTGCCTAAGGCATTTGACTGCTAACCAGAAGGCTGGTGGTTCAAACCCACCAGCCATTCCTTGGAAGAAAAATCGGGTAATCTACTTCTGTATTGATATGCCTTGGAAACCCAAGGAGGGGTTACTATGAGTCAGATCTGATTCAATGGCAGTGAGTTTGGTTTTTGAGTCTTCAAAGAGACATCTTGCTGTTCAGCACTTTAAAGAGGTCTTTTGCAGCAGATTTGCCCAGTGTAATACATCGTCTGATTTCTTGACTGCTGCTTCCATTGGTGTTGATTATGGAACCAAATAGTATGAAATCTTTGACAAGTTCAATCTTTTCTCCATGTATCATGATGCTGCTTATCAGTCCATTTGTGAGGATTTTTGTTTTCTTTATGTTGAGGTGTAGTTCATAATGCAGACTGTAGTCTTTAATCTTCATCAGTAAATGCTTCAAGTCATCTTCACTTTCAGCAAGCGAGGTTGTGTTAACTGCATATTGCAGGTCATTAATGAGTTTTCCTCCAGTCCTGATGCCTTGTTCTTCTTTATGTAGTCCAGCTTCTTGGATTATTTGCTCAGCATGCAGATTGAATAAGTATCATGAAAGACTGATGCACTCCTCTCCTGATGCATTATCCACTTGTTCTGTTTGAATGACAGCATCCTAGTCTATGTACAGGTTCCTCATGAGTACAATGAAGTGTTCTGGAATTCCCATTCTTCTCAATGTTATCGGTAATTTGTTATGAGCCACACAATCAAATGCTTTTGCATACTTATTAAAACACAAGTAAACATCTTTCTGGTATTCTCTGCTTTCAGCCAATATCCATCTGACATCAGCAATGATATTCCTCATTCCACATCCTCTTCTGAATCTAGCTTGCATTTCTGGAAGTTCCCTGCCAATATATTGCTGCAACCATTTTTGGATTATTGTCAGTAAGATTTACTTGTGTGTAATATTTTTTTTTTCTTTTTTAATTTTATTTTGATTTGGGTGAGATTTACAAAGTAAATTCACTTTTCATACAGCAGTTCACATATACTTTGTCTCATG
>NW_006921682.1:6178375-6199673 GCF_000298275.1 Orycteropus afer afer | reverse complement strand
ATTTTGGTATGTTGTGTTTTCATTCTCATTTGATTCAAGGAATTTTTGAATTTCAATTTTGATTTCTTCTCTTACCCAGTCTTTCTAATCAACACATCTTGAGGACATAGTCGGGCAATTTCAGACTGCAGAAGTTGCTAAAAATCTCAATTTCTTCATCTTTGGATTTGGTGGTTGGTGTGTAAATTTGAGTAATAGTAGTATCAACTGATCTTCCTCATAGGGATATGGATATTATCCTATCACTGGCAGCATTGTACTTCAGGACAGATCTTGAAACATTCTTTGTGGTGATGAATTCCACACCATTCCTCTTCAAGTTCTCATTCCTGGCATCATAGACCATATGGTTGTCTGACTCAAAATGGCCAAAACCAGTCCATTTCATCTTACTAATGCCTACGATATCAATCTTTATGCATTCCATTTCATTTTTTGACAAGTTACAATTCTCCTAGATTCATACTTCATACATTCCACATTCTGATTATTAATGGATGCTTGAAGCATTTTCCCCCCATTTTGAGTCATGCCACGTTAGCAAATGGAGTTCCCAAAAACTTACTCCATCTATGTCATTAAGGTTGACTTTACTTTGAGGAGGCTGGTCTTCCCCAGTTGTATTTTGAGTGCCTTCCAACCTGAGGGGCTCATCTTCTAGCACTATATTGGACAATAACTCAGGGATATTCATAAAGTTTTCCAGTAATTTATCAGACAGTGTTTCACTGCTATTCATAAGGTGTTCACTGGCCAATTCTTTGAGAAGTGGATGGCCTGTTCCTTCTTCCAAGTCTTCTTAGTCTGGAAGCTCTGTTGAAACCTGTCCACCATGGGTGACCCTTCTGATATTTGAAACACTGATAACATAGGCTCCAGCCTCACAGCAATACTCAAGCCACCACAGTACGACAAACTGTGAGTGGTGGATCCTAGACATTAGTGAGCTGAAATGGGCTGGTATTGGCCATTTTAAATTGGACAAACATATGGTCTACTATGCTAGGAAGGACAAATTGAAGAGGAATGGCATCACATTCCTTGTCAAAAAGAACGTTTCAAGATCTATCCTGAAGTACAAAGCTGTCAGTAATAGGGTAATATCCATATGCCTACAAACAAGAGCAGTTAATATGTCTATTATTAAATTTTAGACACCAACCACTAATGCCAAAGATGAAGAAATGGAAAAGTTTTACTAGCTTTTGCAGTCTGAAATTAATCAAATGTGCAATCAAGATGTATTGATAATCACAGGTATTGTAATGCAAAAGTTGGAAGCAAAGAAGAAGGATCAGTAGTTGGAAAATATGGTCTTGGTGATTGCAATGTCCCTGGAAATCACATGATAGAATTTTCACAACCAATGATTTATTTATTGCAACTACCTTTTTTTCAAGAACAAAAATGGTGACTATGCACCGTATATACATCTGGTGAACCTCACCAGATGGAATATATAGGAATCAAATCAACTACATTATTGAAAAGAAAAGATAGAAAAGCTCAATATAATCAGTCAGAACAAGGCTCAGGGCTGACTGTGTAATAGATCATCAATTATTCATATGCAAAGTCAAATTGAAGCTGAAGAAAATTAAAACAAGTCCATAAAGCAAAAGTACAACCTTGAATATATCCCACCTGAATTTAGAGACTATCCCAAGAACAAATTTTATGCATTAACAGTAATGACAGAAGACCGGATGAAATGTGGGATGACAGTTGAGGACAACATATATGAAAAAAGTAAAATGTCATTAAAAAGACAAGACAAGAAAGAAAGAAAAGATCAAAATGGATGTCAGTAGAGACTTTGAAACTTGCTCCTAAAGGCAGAGTAGTTAAAGCAAATGGAAGAAATGAAGAAGTAAAAGAGATGAGCAGATTTCAAAGGGCACTTCAAGAAGACAAAGTAAAGTACTATAATGAAATGTGCGAAGACCTGGAGTTAGAAAACCAAAAGAGGAATTGTGCTACGTTTTTCAAACTAAAAGAATTGGAGGAAAATTCCAACCTCAAGTTGCAATATTGAAGGATTCTATGGGGAAAGTATTGAACAATATAGAAAGCATCAAGAGAAGATGGAAGGAATACACAGAGTCACTGTACCAAAAAGAATTGGTCAATGTTCAACCATTTCATGAGGTAACACATGATCAAGAGTATTGAAGGAAGAAGTCCAAGCTGCACTGAAAGGCAGGGGTATCTTTGCTGATGTCAGATGGATCTTTGCCAAAAGCACAGAATACCTGTGCTTTAATGATACTTACCTGTGCTTTATTGACCTGAAATCCCTGTGTTGAACCTCCTCGACTCAGAAGACAAAGAGAGAGCTATAACTCTTTGTGAGAGAAACAGTGGTCACAGTACCAGGATACTCAGCAGGAGACCTGACAGAGGACAGTGGAGTAGGCTTCTGAGCCCATGGAGCCAGAGCCTTTGGGCAAGAGGCTTGCCGATGGAGTTGGTTGCCTCCAGGCTCTTGGTGAGGCTAATTTTGCTGACCCAGGGAACTAGAGCTGAGTTCCTCAAGGCCGAGGCTTACTGGTGGAGTGGGGTGCATCTAGGCATTTATCATCAGAGATAAAAGAGCTTTGTAACACTTGCTTAAGCAAGGGGGTGAGAGGCAGAGAGCTAGAGAGAGAGGTGCATCTGTGAGTACTGCTGTGAAAAGGCTGCCTGATCAAAGAACTGTATCTTGAGTCATTTCTATAATCATGAGTATTGTCTGTGACTTCTGTATGGCCATTGCAATGAGTTAAATGAACCCAGCAGAGAAGTAGAGAATGCTGGGAGAGGGACAGATGATGTCAGAATTGGTAACAAGTATGAATGGTGGAGGCATGTCTGACCTCCTCTCCTGGTAGGAATCAGCCTTGGTCTATTGATCTTGATCCTCCTGCCCCCTTGTGAAGTTAGAGGAAGAAAGATATTACTTCCATACCATTTTATACAGTTGGCATCAGATGCTGGATTTATTACAATGGCTCCTGACTCATGGAGCATGGGACTCTGTAAGAGAAAGAATGAAGGGGAATGGGAAGTGAAACTTTTGATTTTTAGATGGTTACTTTGGTTGCTGTTACTTGTAATGGCTGAAAGGAAAGTAAAAGATGTAATACTGGAGCAGCAGATAGGATAGCAGAAGTGGAGTGACTTTGGACAAAAGTCAGGCTGTATAAGCAAGATGATTGATAGAGGGCCAGGATCTACTGGTTCTACCCAGCCAGTGCCATATACATGTGAATAGGAAGACAGTCAATGGGTGGCAAAGAGAAGATGAAACGAATGTTTTAAAAAGTGTTATGTGTTTACTCAAAATCATTTGGAGGAAAAAAAAGGTGGGGACCAGGTTTGCTGGTCCGATAGAGCCTGGTGGAACCACTGAGACTATGGCCCCTAGCTGCCCTTCAGGTCTGGAATTGAACCCACACCTGTGGTTCCCAGCCAAACAAAATACAGGCATATGAGTTGGACATTTACCTCAAGTAGATACACTCCTTGGAGAGAACAATCATGTGAGAAAGAAGGGCTGCTTATGCATAGGAAGACAGCTCAGGGGGCAGGAGTGTATGGAGGGATGGATACTGGGAAGAGGTAACTATGGGGAGGAAGTGGGAAGGGAGCTGTTACATTGTGGTAAACTGTGGTCAATGACATGAGACAAAGTACATGTGAACTGCTGTATGGAAAGTGAATTTGCTCTGTAAATCTTCACCCAAATCACAATAAATAAATAAATAAATAAGTGTTATGTGTTTAATGTTTTTATCTGAATGTTCTATGCATACTGAATGTTTCTCCTACTTAGTGTTGTAGAATAGACCTACATGTGTGCTAGAAATGAATTTTGAGTGTTATAGATTACAGAGCGTATATAACTTCACTTTCAGCCAATATTTGATTAGATATGCTAAAAGGGGAACTAGGAGTTACCTGGAAGAAACACAGGTTTTTTTTTTTTTTTGTTTTGTTTCAGGAGTATTGGGGGCACAAACCTGAACACAACCCAGAAAAATTTACATTTGAGAAATGTACAGACCTATGCAGAACTACTGAGAGAATGGGAGCTTTGCATTTGAAGGAAGGACCTGCAGAAAACAAACAAACAAACAAAATGATTGCTTTGCTTTTTGAATTTTGAGCAAGCAGTTTGCTGTTGGATACATTTAGGCAGGAAAAGCCAATGGTCATCCAAAGAACCCCCTTCTGGGACTGGAAGTTAAAGAGAGCTAGAGAGTAGGCAGCCTGGTATGAGTACCTGGAGTGACCACCTGTGCCCACTTGACTGAGTGAAAGTAGGGGAGGTGCAGCAATGAAGAGATGGCTGAGTTTCAATATGTTCCATTGACATCTTTTACCTAGCCCACAGAGGCTAGGGGTGAGAGCAAGGGAGGGCAAGAACAGGAGCAGGAGCACAAGTGTGAAAGAACTGGCTGGTTTGAAGTGCCTAGAAGTGTGTGAACTTCCAAGCTTACAGCTTATACCCACTGACCTAGCTTGCATGGCTAAGGATGTATTGATCAGAATCCCACCAAATAAAGAAAAAGAATGTTTGACACTGCTAGCTGGTGTAAATTTCTGCAAATTGATGGCTTGCTCTTGACTGGACTTTGCTTATGGATGCAGATGCTTAAAATTCCAACCAGAACAGAAAGTTCATCAGATCAAGGAATATACTTGTCTCCTCATAGTACTAGTTTGACAGGTATGGGCAATTTAAAAATTAGCTATGTAAAACAGGAGGAGTTGGAGATAAAGGTGTGAAATGTCTGGCTTACATACTTTCATGGGTGTGATTACACTTAAAATGATTGGGAGAGGGAAGGGCCAATGGCTAGAAAAGCAAGGGGGTGGCCTGTGGTGCAGTGAATGATTTCTTTCCATACTCTTTGTAACACCCAGCACATGACTGGTGAGATATGCAAACATGAGATGCTTTTGGCCTGCCAAGAGGATTGGATATCTTGCTGATAATGTAAATAAGGTGCATGGCACGCTTGTGGGGATGGGACCATGCAAATAGTGTGTATAGAACCCTAATGTAGGGATTAGTCAATTTTGTCATCCCTAGGCTTAAAATGAGCCATCCCAGATGTGGGAAGGGAGGTGTTCTGGTTACCTAGTGCCGCTCTGACAGGAATATATCACAAATGGGATGGCCTTAACAAACAGAAGTTGATTCTTACAATTTGGAGGCTTTAAGTCCAAGTTCAAGGTGCCAGGTCTAGGGGCTGGGTGAAAACCCCTCAACCTTGGGGTCCAGCTCTGCTTCCTGCTCCTGGCCCACTGGAGCTAGAGGCATTTCTTCACTCAGACAGCTGCTGGCTGCTGAGGCTGAGAAGCCCCAAGGTTGACAAGTAAAAAGGCACAGTCCTGATATTACCAAACCACATGACAGGCCATTAATTCAAGTCCATGGTAAGTCCCAAGGTCGGCAGAGCATGGCAGGCTGCTGAGCAATGACAGAGCTACATGCAGGGTCAAAGTGCTATAGGCTAGAGACTATTCCCAAGACTTCTCCTTATATATAGGAAGCAGACCACATCCCAAAGGCAGGTACTCAGCTGCTTGTGGTAGATCCCACCATGGAGTTGATTGCCAGTCTCATCATGGGGAATAATTACCACCAGCTGCCCAGTCACTCAACCAGGCCCAGCCAAGTTGACCCACAAACATAACTACCACAGGAGGGAAATCTCACTACTATCAATAAAGAATAGCTAGGAGTGGAATATATCCTTTGGACCCAAGATCCCTGAGCTGAACCTCCTCAAACCAGGAAACAGAGAGAGAGCTATAACACTTGTTGAGACAGTGAGAGATGGTGAGAAGCAGTGGCAGAGAAATGAGGCAACAGAACCTGGAGGGCAGGAGGCCCAGCAGGAGATAACAAGGTGTCAGAGTGAGAAAGCTGAGCACCTTTAGGTAAGAAGCTTACTGGTGGAATAGTGTGCCTCTAGGCACTTAGTTGCAGAGCTGAAAGAGCTTTGTAACACTTGCCTGGGCAGGACAGGGGCCAAAGAGCTACAGGGCCAAGAGGCTGAGGGCCAGAGAGAGATGTGTGCCTGTGAGCACTGTTGAGATGTTGCTCTGAATGAACAACTGTATTGTAAAGCGTATCTGATACTGAATTGTAATCTATTACTTCCCTAATAAATCCCTTAATTGTAAGTATTGTCCATGAATTCTTTGTGGCCATTGCCACATGAATTATCAAATCCAGAAGAGAAGTAAAGGGTGTCCTAGGAGGGGCAGTTGATGTCAGAATTGGTAAAACATTTGGAAGAGGAGGCATGTCTGACTTCTGCCTCATAGTAATCAGTCTTGAACTAATGATTTGGATCCTCTTCTCACCTTCTAAAGTTAGAGGAGGCCAGATGCCACCCCAAACCAGTGTTACACTAAGTCAATAGATGCACACTAATTGCCAGGGGCTCTATTGATTTGTTCCAGTGAAGATACCACATGCAGAATTGCAGCAGTGATTGGCATTAACATCTGCTACTGTTTGTGATAATCTGCCCAAAAGGAGAGTGAAAAGGTATTGTGTTAATTACTACCCCAAACCTCTGAAATATTTATAGATGTCACTAATTGCTGCAATTTCCCCAGGTATGTAGTATTGTTCTCGGTTTACTATCTTAAAAAAGAAAAGGCCTTGGTCGTGCATTGGTTAAGCACTTGGATGCTAACCAAGGATGCGGCAGTCTATTTTTGTAAAAGATTTACAGTCTTGGAAACCCTATGGGGCAGTTCTACTATGTCCCATAGGGTTGCTGTGCATTGAAATTTGATTTGATGGCAGTGGGTTTGATTTTTGGTTTATCTTGGAAAGGACTGAGTCAATTCCAGGAGTTTTGTGTCTGCCCTTCTTATCTGAATAGCTCTCACTTCATAGCCCAGGAAACCTAAATGCGAATTCTACTGGTTATAGATGGTCTCTGGGTTATAAATGAGATCCATTCCTAAATGTGTCTTTAAATTTAATTTGTAGGTAAGTTGGAACAGGTGCATATGGTTCTTATCTAGCCTTACTGTAGTGTAGGAAGAAGGAGCTCTCGTAGCACAGTGTCTAAGGCATCTGACTGCTAACCAGAAGGTTGGTGGTTCAAGCTGCTCTATAGAAGGAAGATGGGGCAACCTGATTCTATAAAGATTTACCACCTCAGAAACCCATGGGGGTGGCTGTGAATTGGAATTGACTTGATGGCAGTGGGTATGGTTTAGTTTTTTTGGTTAGTGTAAGAAAAGGCTGAAAGCCTTTTCAGTTATTGAAAAGCTGCACATTGAAGCAATTTAATGTGATTGTGATGTAGAATTTGTTGCTGGCAGGTGCTGGTTTTGTTTTAATTTGAGGGCAGATTTTGTTGTTGTTGTTGTTGTGTGCCATTATGTCATCTCTGACTCATGGCGACCTTATGTATAACAAGAATAAAACATTGCCTGGTCCTGTGCCATCTTCACAATTCTTGCTATATCTGAGCCCATAATTACAGCCACTGGGTCAATCCATCTTGTTGAGAGTCTTCGTCTTTTTTGTTGACCCTCCACTTTACTAAGCATAATATCCTTCTGCAAGGAATGGTTCCTTCTGACAACATGACCAAAGTAGGTGAGACGAAGTTTGGCCATTCTTGCTTCCAAGGAGAGTTCTGGCTGTACTTCTTCCAGGGTAGACTTGTTAGTCCTTTTAGCAGTCCATGGTACTCTCAGCATCTTTTGCCAACACCATTACTCAAAAGTATCAACTCTTCTTTGGTCTTCCTTATTCATTGTCCAGCTCTCACATGCATAAGAGGCGATTGAAAATACCATGGCTTGGTTTAGGTGTACCTTAGTGTTCAAGGAGATATTTTTGCTCTTCAGCACTTCAAAGAGGTCTTTTGCAGCAGATTTGCCCAATGCAATATGTCGTCTGGTGTCTAGACTGCTGCTTCCATTGGTGTTGTAGAACCAAGTAATATTAAGTCTTTGACAGCTTCAATCTTTTCTCCATTTATTGTGATGCTGCTTATTGGTACAGTTGTGAGGATTTTTTTTTTTTTTCCTTTAGATTGAGGTTTAATCCGTACTGCAGACTGTAGTCTTCAATCTTCATCAGTAAGTGCTTCAAGTCATCCTCACTTTCAACAAGCAAAGTTGTGTCATCTATGTATCGTATATTGTTAATGAGCCTTCCTCCAATCCTGACGCCATGTTCTTCTTCATATAATTTAGCTTCTTGAATTATTTGCTCAGCATGCAAATTGAATAAGTATGGTGAAAGGACACAACCTTGACACACTCCCTTCTTGATTTTAAACCATGCAATATCCCCTTGTTCCGTTTGAACAGCAGCCTCCTGGTCCATGTATAGGTTCCTCATGAGTATAATCAAATGTTCTGGAATTCCCATGTTACCCATAATTTGTTATGATCCACACAATCCATTGCTTTTGAATAGTCAGTAAAACACAAGTAAACATCTTTCTGGTATTCTTTGCTTTGAGCCAAGATCCATCTGACATCAGCAATGATAACACTCATTCCACATCCTCTTCTGAATCCAGCTTGCATTTCTGGACATTCTCTGTCAATATACTGCTGCAACTGTTTTTGAATTATCTTCAGTAAGATTTTACTTGCATGTGATATTAATGATATTGTTCGATAATTTCCACATTCTGTGGGATCACTTTTCTTTGGAATGGGCACAAAAATGGATCTCTTCCAGTCAGTTGGCCAGGTAGCTGTCTTCCAAATCTCTTGGCATAGCCAAGTATGTGCCTGCAGTGGGGCATCCATTTGTTGAAACGTCTCAATGGGTATTCCATCAATTTCTGGAGCCTTGCTCTTTGCCAATTCTTTCAATGCAGCATCGACTTCTTCCTTCAATACCATTGGTTCTTGATCACATGACATTTCCTGAAATGGATGAAGATCCACCAGTTCTTTTTGGTACAGTGACTGTGTATTCCTTCCATCTTCTTTTGATGCTTTCTGCATCATTCAATATTTTGCCCATAGAATCTTTCAGTATTGCAATTTGACACTTAAATCTTTTCCTCAGTTCTTTCAGCTTGAGAAGCACTGAGCGTGTTTTTCCTTTTTGGTTTTCTAACTCCAGGTCTTTGCACATTTCATTATAGTAATTGGCTTTGTCTACTCGAGCTGCTCTTTGAAATCTTCTGTTCAGCTCTTTTATCTTGTCATTTCTTCCATTTTCTTCAGCTACTCTCCATTCAAGGGAAAGTTTCAGAGTCTCTTCTGACATCCATTTTAGTTTATTCTTCTTTTCTGTCTTTTAAATGACCTCTTGCTTTCTTCATAGATGATGTTCTTGATGTCATCCCACAATTCCTTTGGTTTTTGGTCACTGTTGTTCAATGCATCAAATCTATCCTTTAAATGGTCTCTAAATTCAGGAGGGATATAATCAAGGTCATATTTTGGCTCTTGTGGACTTGTTTTAATTGTCTTCAGCTTCAACTTGAACTTGAATATGAGCAGCTGATGGTCTGTTCCACAGTCAGCTCCTGGCCTTGTTTTGGCTGAAGATATTGAGCTTCTCCAGCACCTATTGGCACAGATGTAGTCAATTTGATTCCTGTGTACTACATCTGGTGAAGTCCACATGTATAGCCACTGTTTGTGTTGCTGAAAAAAAGATATTTGCAATGAATAAGTAATTGGTCTTGCAAAATTCTCTCATGCAATCTCCAGCATCATTTCTATCACCAAGGGCAGATCTTCCAACTACCAGTGATTCTTCATTGTTTCCAACTTTCGCATTCCAGTCACCAGTGATAATCAACACATCTTGATTGCATGTTTGGTCAATTTCAGACTGTAGAAGTTGGTAAGAATCTTCAGTTTCCTCACCTTTGGCTTTGGTGGTTGGTGCATATATTTGAATAATAGAAGTATTAACTGGTTTTCCTAGCAGGTGTCTGGATATCATCCTACCACTGACAGCATCGTACTTCAGGATAGGTCTTGAAACATTCTTTGTGATGATGAATGCTACACCATTCCTCTTCAATTTGTCATTCCTGGCATAGTAGATCATATGATTGTCTGATTCCAAATGGCCAAAACCAGTCCATTTCAGCTCACTAATGCCTAGGACATTGATCTTTATGCATTCCATTTCATTTTTGAAAACTTCCAATTTTCCTAGATTCATACTTTGTATATTCCATTTTCCCATTATTAATGGATCTTTGCAGCTGTTTTATTTTATGTTTAGTAGTGCCACCTCGGCAAATGGAAGTCCCAAAAGTTTTACTCCGTCCATATCATTAAGGTCCTTTACTCCATCTATATTATTAAGGTTGGCTCTACTCTGAGTAGGCAACTCTTCCCCAGTCATATTTTGAGTGTCTTCCAACCTGATGGACTCATCTTCCAGTGCTATGTTGAACAATGTTTCAGTGCTATTCGTAAAGTTTTCCAGTAATTTATCAGACAGTGTTTCACTACTATTCATAAGGTTTTCATTGGCCAATTCTTTGAGAAGTGGATGGCCTCTTCCTTGTTCCACATCTTTCCTAATCTGGAAGTTGTGCTGAAACCTGTCCACCATGGGTAACCCTGCTGGCATTTGCAACAGTGGTGGCATAGCCTCCAGCCTCATAGCAACAGAAGAGCCACCACAGTATGACAAACTGACAAGTTCGTAGTCTTCCTTAGCTGTTCAAACCGGTCTAATCACTTCCTGGCCACCCCTTAAAACTGCCCCCAAAAGCCCCCAGCACCTGGCTCTGCTTCTGGGCCACCCCTTATCACCACATTTACATAACATATATAAGGGCAAATTTACAGAACATTAAAGGGCTAGTATGAGTTGTCTCTAAGTCAGATGTTCACAACCCTGGGACTTATTATATACTCTATATTCTGTAATTGGGAAATTACTGATAGGATGGGTCTCTGGTCCCATTGGATCCATTGGGAAATCCATTAAAGCTAAGATTCCACTTATCCCCTACCTCCTTATGCTTTCACTCTGACTGGTGGACCACAGTGGTGTTTTGGATCTCTAGAGAGTAGGGTCACTTCAGAGCCAGTGTCTTATAACTCCAGAAGATCAAATATTTTACCTTCTCCAATATCCATACAAACAAACAAAAAAACTCACTGCCAATGTGGTAAATATTTATGGGAGTAGATTGCCCAGTCTTCCTTCTGCAGAGTGTCTGGTGGGTTTGAATCACCAACCTTCTGATTAGCAGTCAAATGCTTTAGGCATTGAACAACCAGAGCTTCTTTCCCCAAAGTCCAGTTACTCTCAAATATCTGTAGGTACCTACAGGAAAGGCTTAAGGGATGATTTATAGTAAATATATCAGGGGAGCTCTGGTGGCATAGTGCCTAAAGGCATTTGACTGCTAACCAGAAGGCTGGTGGTTCACATTTACCAGACACTCCACGGAAGGAAGATTGGGCAATCTATTTCCATAGAGATACTGTCTTGGAAACCCAAAGAGGGGTCACTATGAGTCAAATGTGAGTTTGGTAGTTTTGTTTGTTTATGTTATTTAATCTGTGGCTACATTGTAGGACTTATTATTATTATTAAAGTTCTTGCTAAGTCAAGGAGCCCTGGGCCTTTGAATTTATTACATCTGGGAACTATTAAGTCAGTTCCTCACTATAAGTTATGTTAGATTTCTGCCTGGCAGATGTTTTTCTACCTATAAATGTAAAGCAGCTCCCTTTGTAGAATTCTGATCCATTCCATTTGTAGGGATTCCATGCTCAATTGAGGAGCCTGGGTGGCACAGTGGTTAAAGTGCTTGGCTGTTAACTGAGAGGTCATGAGTTCAGACCCATCAGCCATTCCACAGGAAAAAGATGTGGCAGCCTGCCTCCATAAAGATTTACAGCCTTAGAACACTATGGGGTAGTTCTACTCTGTTGTATAGAGTCCGTATGAGTTGGAATCAAATCAATGACAGTGGTTTGGCATTTTTGGTGCATGATCAAGTTACCTATTCCACAGAGTTCTGTGGGTCTAAATGCTCTGAAACCAGATATTTACTATAAATCATTCCTTAAACCTTTCCCAGAAGTGCTTACTTTGTCTCTGATGGTGAAGATTGCCTCTTTTCTCTACTATTATGTAATCCTATTATTTCCACTGAAATTATATATATATTTTTTTCTTCCTGAAACCAAAGAGCATAGTTAATTGCAGCATCTCCTACTGTGATCATTGGCTTATAGAGAACAGTTACCATGGAGCTTTTCAAAGATGCTAGTCACCTTGCCCCACCAGTAAATATCTCCTCAGCCATCAATAACTATCTTCATTTCCTAATATCTTGGTGAAGGGCATGTCCTCACATCCTCCTGGAGTGAAGGTTAGGGTTAATTGTGTTAATTATAGCAGATACTGTCCTCACTATCTGTGTTCTGTTAGGACAAAACTCTCATTATGAACTTATAGGCCAAAAAAAAAAAAAAAAAGATTAGGAGGCTTGTTTCACAGATTCAGTCTTTGAATTTTTCTCCCGCCTACCCCAGGAGAAGGCAGCATCTTTCAGATGAGGAGTAGGAAGGTGTTACTCTTCCCACTCCCAGCCCCCCCCCTTTTTTTTAATAGTATTTTATTGTGTTTTAGGTAAAAGTTTACTCAGAAAATTCCAACCAAACCCACTGCCATGGAGTTGATTCTGACTGACTATGGTAGTTAAGATTGTGTGTCAACTTGGCTGGGCCGTGATTTTAAGTGGTTTGGCAGCTGGATGTAATTATTCCTCCTGATGAGACTATATGTTCTATAATCAACTCCATGGGGGAATCTGCAATGAAGTTGCCTTCAGGGTATGGCCTACTTCTAGTATGTATGGAGAAACTTTGGGAAATGTCTCTAGGTTTTTGACATTCTTTGGATCCTGCATTTGGCCAAATCTTCATCTCTAGTTCTTAGACTTGGGTTGCCTGCTGATCTTGGGTTTGTCAGCCTTAGCAACCGGCAGCTTCATGAGTTAGGAGACATTTCTAGCTCCAGTGATATTGGAGCAGGAGGCAGAGCTAAAGCCCAATGTCAAGGGGCCTTCACCCAGCCCCTAAAGCAAGCACTCTGAGCTCAGACTTCTAGCCTCCTAAACTGTGAGAGAATGAATTTCTGTTTGTCAAGACCATCCACTCGTGGTATTTCTGTTATAGCAGCAAAAGAGAACTAAGACGATGCCCCTATAGGACAGAGTTGAACTTTCCTTTAGGGTTTCCAAGACTTTAAATCTTCAAGGAAGCAGACCACCTCATCTTTTTCCCATGGAGCACCTGGTGGGTTTGAACTGCTGACCTTTGGTTAGTAGCCAAATGCTTTAACCATTGAGCCACCAGAGCTCCATACATAGAAAATTAGGTTCCCATTCAGTATTTTTATACAAATTTTTCTGTGACATTGGTTACATTTTTCATAATGTGTCAGCATTCTCATTATTTCCATTCTGTTTGTTCTGTTTTCATTAATCTGGCTTCCCTGCCTCTCCTTACCTTCTCTCTTTGCTTTAGGGTAAATATTGACCATTTGGTTTCATGGTGGTGTTGTTGTTAGGTGTTGTTGAGTTGGCTCTGACTCATAGTGACCATATGTACAACAGAATGAAACACTGCCCAGTCCTTATGAATGGCAGTGAAACATTTCTGAAATATTTGGTCTCATACAGTTGAAATAATCAACTACTTGGTCTTGCTCTAGGGGCTGGGTGAAGGCCCCTTGATTATTTCAATGATATGAGACTGAATATATCAGACAGTGTTTCACTGCTATTCATAAAGACTGGGCAGTATTTTGTTAAGGGAGCACAGTACTCACAGGTGATACAGATTATTTTATAAACTAATCTATTATTTGGATGAAAGGTGATCTCTGGGAGTGGCTTCTGTCCAAGTTCAAAGAGCATTTTAGGGTGATAGTTCAAGTGGTGGCTAAGGCACTTGACTGCTAACCAGAAGGCTGGCGGTTCAAACCCACCAGCCACTCCTTGGAAGGAAGGTTGGGCAATCCTACTTCCGTAGTGATACTGCCTCAGAAACCCAAGGAGGGGTCGCTATGAGTCGGGGCCGACTTGACAGCACATAACAACAACAACAACAACAAGTTCAAGTGGTTCCTCTAGTCTCTCTCAGTCTAGTAAATCGGGCCTTTTTCAAGAAGTGAGTTTTGTTCTATATTTTTCTCCCGTCCTATCTGAGACCTTCCACTGTGCCCCTGCTCAGAATGGTTGGTAGTGGTATCAGGGCACCATCTGGTTTCTCTAGTCTCAGGCTAGATGATGCTGTGTGATGGTTATGTTTGTATGTTAACTTGGCTATGCCTGGTTGAGTGGCTGGGCAGCTGGATGTAGTATTCCCCATGATGAGACTGGTAATCAAGCAACTCCATGGTGGAATCTACTTGTGAGCAGCTGAGTAGCTGCCTTTGGGTATGTGGTATATAAGGAGAAGCTTTGAGAATGGTCTCTTGCTTATGGCGTGCTTGGACCCTGCATGTAACCATGTCATTGCTCAGAAGCCTGCCATGCTCTGCCGACCTTAGGTCTTACAATGGACTTAAGTAATGGCCTGCCATGTGGTTTGGTAACATTGGGACTTTGTCTTTTGACTTGTCAACCTTGGGGCTTCTCAGCCTCAGCAGCCAGCAGCTGTCTGAGTGAAGAAAAGCCTCTAGCTCCAGTAGGCCAGGAGCAGGAGGCAGAGCTGGGCCCCAAGGTTGGGGGGCTTTCACCCATCCCCTAGAGCTTGGCACCTTGAACTTGGACTTAAAGCCTCCAAATTGTAAGAATAAACTCCTGTTTATTAAGGCCATCCCATTTTAGGCATATTTCTTGTCAGAGTGGGACTAGGTAACCGAACACTTGTGGTTCATGTGGGCTACTAGTCCTGGGGACTAGTTTCTTCTTTGAGTCTTTGGTTTCCTTCATTCTCTTTTGTTCCAGAGTAGTAGAGACCAATAGCTGCATCTGAGATGGCTGCTTTAGTACTACTCTTAGGGAAGGCTCAGGAAGACTTGGAGATTCAAAGTTCTTAGCTTCATTTCTGACTGCTTGAATGACCTTTACTAAAAAAAAAAAAAAAAAAAATGTGGCTAGGGTGTTTGAACTTTTCTAACTTCACAAGGGAGAAGGAGAATCAACATCAACAGACCAAGGATGATTCCTATGAGGTAGAGGTGAGACATACCTCCTCTCGAGGAAAAACCAATCCTTACACCAGCTGTCCCTCCCATGGCATTCTCTACTTGTCTGTTAGATTTGATAACTTGCTGCAGTGGCCACAGAGAACTCACAGACCGAAGCTCACAATGACAAGGTTTATTAGGGAAGTAACAGGTTACAATTCAGGATCAGAAATGACTGAGAGTACAGTTTTTTGATCAGAACAGCTTCTTCTCAGCTGTGCCCGAAGGCAGTCCTCTCTCTGGCCCTTGGCCTTTTGGCCCAGTTTTGATTAGGCAAGTGTTAACAAAGCTCTTTAGCTCTGCTAATAAATGCTTGGGGACATCCACTCTGTCAGGAAGCTTTCTGAGGGACAGTGCTCAGCTTTCATGCTGTGTAGATCAGCACACCCACTATAACCACTTACCTCCATGGGCCAGGAAGCCCACTGTGCCATCTCACACCAGTCTCCTCATTCTGCTCCCACTGTTTCTCTGCTGTTGCTTCTAGTGGTCTTGTATTGTTTCTAGTATTACAGCTCTCTTTCTCTCTGTCTCCTGGGTCTAGGAGCTTCTCAGCACAGGGAGCCTCAGTTCAAAGATATACTCTCCTCCTCCCATCTCTTCTTTTTGGTTTAGTGAGGTTCTCCCTTTCCATCTCTGGGATGGCTCATTTTAAACATAGCAGGATGGCAAAACTGGCCAATCCCGTAGTTAGGGTTCCATACATCTTATTTGCATGGTCCCACCCCCACAAGGGCACCATGTACCTTATTTGCATTAGAAGCAAGCTGTCCAATCCCTTTGATGTGCCTTGAACCCTATTTGCATAGTCCCACTCAATCATTTTGTGAGAGTTACATGAGTATGGTGAGAAAATCCATATAGAAGTGATCCATCACATCACACCCTCTCATATCTCAGGCTCCCAGTCTTTCACACCAATAAATACCCTTGTCTTAGTGAAGATATAAGATAAGGCTGAGCATTTAACAGGTGTTAGAACTCTGTTGTTAGTTCCCATGTATTTGATTCTAACTCATCACAACCTTATGTATAACAAAAAGAAACATTGCTTGGACCTGCACTATCTTCATGATTGTTGATATATTTGAGCCTATTGTTGTGTCTATTCTATATATTTTAAGCCTTCCTTCCATGACCTGTGGGACATATATCACCCACCAGGTTTTCCTGTCACTCAGGTTTCTTGGGACACTGCTATCCCTGTTATAGTCTGTGCTACAACCTGGCAGAGACATGTATAACTTTATGAATCTGAACAAAGAGGCCTCATCTTACCAATCCTAACACCAGAGTCCACTTAGAACATATGTTTCCTGCATAACTGTGTAAAAATCCATATTACATCACAATTTGTTTCCTCTGATTTCAGCATATCTTCCCTTACTGAAACATGATATCAACATAAAATTCAAATTAGAAAATAATTTGGTCATGAAGACATTAAAATCAGGCCTACCCTTGGTCCTTAGCCTTATCTTTTCTGTGACTGCATAAAATGAGAGACTTTTTAAACTCTGACATTGAAGCTTTCTAACCCTAACACTTGTGTTTTAAGTTGGATGCCCACAATCTCAAAATTCTTCTTTTTTCCTCTGTATGCTAAGACCATCAGCTAGCCTCACAATTTTATTATCACCCTACAAGCTTTATAAGCACTGTCATTCCTATAGCATATCCTAGGCATTTTATTTCTCAGTACCTTGCTTTCTAACTGCAGTTCATCCCTTGCTTTTCGTTGTTTTCAGTTGCTGTTGAGTCGATTCCAACTCATGGCGACCCCATGTGTTTAGAGTAAAATTGCTCCATAGTATTTTCAGGGATGTGACCATTCAGAAACAGATAGCCAGTCCTGTCTTCCAAGCTGCCTCTGTGTGTAGTAGACCACTTAAACATGTGTGCCACCCAGGGACACTTTCATCCCATGCTACTTCCTATTATAACTTGAATAATTGTGATGTCAACACATACCATGTATTACCCGAGTCTCACTTCCTTTTAATAAGGAGGTTATTGACGAACCTCTCAACTACATGGTAACCCAATATCATTTTAAAAGTCATTTCCTAGAAAAAAGGCCTCAATTACTCTATCAGTCAGGATCCTGTCAGAAAACAAATGGCACATTCAAAATAGTTTTTTTGAGGAGAGTTTAATAAACAACTATTGCTAAAAGTGTGCATACGGTTTAAGGAAACTGTGGTAGTTCAGTTTGTGTGTCAACTTGGCTGGGTCTGGTTGAGTGGCTGGGCAGCTGGATGTAGTATTCCCCATGATGAGACTGGTAGTCAACTCCATGGTAGAATCTACTGGGAGAAGCTGAGTAGCTGCCTTAGGGAAAGTGGTTTGCTTCCTGTATATAAGGAGAAGCCTTGGAGAATGGTCTCTAGCCTATGGCACACTTAGACCCTGTATGTAGCCATGTTGTTGCTCAGCAGCCTGCCATGCTCTGCCAACCTTGGGACTTAAAATGGACTTGAATTAATGGCCTGCCATGTGGTTTGGTAATATTGGGACTGTGCCTTTTCACTTGTCAATCTTGGGCTTGTCAGTCTCAGCAGCCAGCAGCTGTCTGAGTGAAGAAAAGCCTCCAGTTTCAGTGGGCCAGGAGCAGGATGCAGAGCTGAAGCCCAAGGTTGAGGGGCTTTCACCCAGCCCCTAGAGACTGGCACTTTGAACTTGGACTTAAAGTCTCTAAACTGTAAGAGAATAAACTCCTGTTTGTTCAGGCCATCCCATTTGTGATATATTCTTGTCAGAGGGGCACTAGGTAACCAGAACAGAAACCAATAGAGGATAACACAGTATTTTGGGGCTAGTAATTGTGGGAAGTTGATACCATCCTGGCCTCAAGAGACAAGGGGAAGTGTGATTATAGAACCTGATCAGGGACACTCTATGCAGAAGGCTGCACGACAGAAGCTGTGGCCTCTGGGAGAAGGTGGCAGCCAGTTCAAAGCAATCTGGGAGTGACAGAATTGAAAAAATAAATCCCATGACCTCACTTTCCTTCTCTCCTCTGATCTCCTCCCAGTGACTTCTATGGGTCAAATGCAATCAGAAGTCAGAAGGCAAAGGATCCTATTGATGCAGCCTGTTCTGGTCAGCTTCCTGGGACTCACAATGGGGTGGAGAATGGTTGTTTTTGTTAGGTGTTATCAAGTTGGTTCCAGGTCATAGCAACCATGCAGCTAGGTCCTGCACCATCCTCACAATCATTGCTATGTTGGAGCCCCTTGTTGCAGCCACTGTATCAATCCATCTCCTTGAGTGCCTTCCTCTTTTTCACTAATCCTCTACCTTACCAAGCATGATGTCCTTCTCCAGAGACTGGTTCCTTCCAGTCACATGCCCAAAGTACATGATATGAAGTCTTGCCATCCTTGCATCTAAGGAGTACTCTGGCTGTACTTCATCTGAGACAGATTGTTTGTCATTCTGGTAGCCCATGGTTTATTCAATATTCTTCTCTAACACTATACCGAAGGCCATCAATTCTTTGGTCTTCCTTATTCATTGCCCAGCTTTTGCATTCACATGAGGTGAATGAAAATACTATGGCTTGGGTCAGGCACATCTTAGTCCTCAAAGTGACATCTTTGTTATTAACACTTTAAAGTAGTCTTTTGCAGCAGATTTACCCAATGCAATGCCATTTGATTTCTTGACTGCTGCATCCATGGGCATTTGTTATGGATCCAAGTAAAATGGAATCCTTGACAACTTCAGTATTTTCTCCATTTATCTTGATGTTGCTTATGGGTCCATTTGTGAGGCTTTTTGTTTTCCTTATGTTGAAGTGTAATCCATACAGAAGGCTGTAGTCTGATTTCATCAGTAAATGGTTCAGGTTTCAAGATTGTTTTATGAGCATACAGATTGAATAAGTATGGCAAAAGGATACAACTCTGACACACACATTTCCTGATTTTAAGCCAAGCAGTACCCCCTTGTTCTGTTTGAATGGCTGCTTCTTGGTCTATGTGTAGGTTCCACAAGTAAGTGTTCTGGAATTCATGTTCTTTAGAATGTTACCCATAATTTGTTATAACAAATTACAGAGGAAAGTAGAAAGTAAATATAATGGGGCAAATGGAAGATAATCAGCATAGAGACTAGCCAGGGCTTCATATAACTTTTTCCCAGTTCAATCATGTCTGATGAAGTGAAAGTAGAATACACCCAAATTTGTAAAATATGGGTCTACAGGAAAGATAACCAGAATGGAAAAAAATATGAGTAGATGCCCTGCTAGAAACTTAATCTCCTTCCTAGAAAACAAAGAGTGTGCACTTTGCCTAGCAACAAAATCACTGGACCAGTAGAGTCAGAAACAGCAGTGCCTGGCCCAAAGATGGCGATGAGCACCACCACTTGGTGTGTTGCTCTCTGTAGTCCTGGCAGTAATCCAATATGGCACATCAGGCTCTTGAAAGGGCTCACTATGTTATTTCTGAGTTTCCAATTTCAGAGTTTTGACTCATTATTTTCCCACCATTTCAATATTTGTTCCTGTACACTTAACATTTTACAATTTCAAGTTTGCTGTGTTGGGCATCACTGAACAGTGACATTATAGGCTGTCAAATAGGCACCTAATTTACTGAGTAAACTTTCACCAAAAACACAATAAAATATTTAAAAAAAAAAAAGAGAAAAGAAAGAATGAGACCCTATGGATAGTTCTACTGTGACATACGTGAGGGTTGCCATGAGTTGGAATCTACTTGACAGCAACTGATGAGATAGAAATAATTAGGCAACCAAATGGGGGTTGAGAGAAGAGACAGATTGAGAGATATTTGAATACTACCATTGTTTGGGTGGATTGGACTGAGGTGAGAAACATATAATGGCACACAGATTTCTGGTTTGTATGGGTGGTCAGATGATAATGTTTTTAACTATGATAGGGAATATCAGAGTTGTTGTAGGATTGTGTTGAGAAGATAAACCCACTCCTTACTTATTGACATGGTTAAGTACCAAAGACCAGATTTTTATGCAAAAATCAACATTGTGCAAAAGTGGAGGATGACCACATCAGATCATAAAATGGAGGATGACTGTATCATTATATATCTGCCAAATTATATCATTACACATCTGCCAGTTTAAATCATTATATAACTGACAAATATCAACATCATATAACTCCTAATTACATCATTACATAACTGCCAAACCACTGAGAATTATGGTCCAGCCAAATTGATATATAACCTTAGCCATTGCAATCAGCATTACTCTCACCTCATACCTTGGCAGCATTCCTTACTTCGTTACTGCCAGACCTATGTCCTAGGTCAGATAGTAGGTTTGTTACTATTTTTGTAAACGCAATGTGTTGGATAGTGAGATAGTTGATAAATGAGGAGAAGGTGCACTCTGTTGTGCCTAGGCCAAGTTTAGAGGTACTTCTGAGTCATTCAGGTAACAATATGGAAAAGACAAACTTTGAACTCAAGAGAGAGGGTTTGGGGACTCAGGAGAGAGTTCCAAGATGTTGATTTGGGTTCATGAATTTGAAGCTGTTTTTCTAAGGTGGCTAGACATTGTCATAATCCTAAATCTCTTAAAAAATGTACTAGCTATAGAGCCATTTCCAGCATCTATTTAAGACATGATCCATGTTTTGCCTCCAATTTAAACTGCTAGGCCTATTCCTCTTTAAGCCTATTCACAATGTATAAGAAGCAAGTAGCTACTAATTCCTTTTAGGATAGCGTCTAAAAAGACAAGGATTGGGGAAAAAGGCAAGATGGTGGACTAGGCATAAAGACTGCACAGACCCTCTTCAACAAAGAAAAGGGATAATCCTGGACCCCTGAGCCTTGAAGGGAAGGATATAGAACTGGACTAAACCCCAGCTAGCAGAAGAATTTGTGTGAAAATACCAAAAAAGGAGACATACAGAGCTGCAGTCTGGCAGCAATCCTGAGCAATCCTGATGGCACAGACCCTTGGAGATTCCCGAGTGATGGCAGGACCTAAGAATTAACCTAAAAATCACCCTGCTAGCCAGGGACTGCACGGAGGACTGTGCACGGTGGCTGGGGAACAAACGGAGAAGGTGAAGAGAAAGGTGGACTGAGCTGTGGACTTTTGCCGGTCCGGAGG
>NW_006921682.1:6159291-6175266 GCF_000298275.1 Orycteropus afer afer | reverse complement strand
AAGGAAGGTTGGGCAATCTACTTCTGTAGTGATACCGCTTCGGTAACCCAAGGGGGGGTCGCTATGAGTCTGGTCCGACTCGATGGCAGAGATATGACAAACTAAAATATCACACACATCTTGGGTGAGGGAAGAGAACATTCCATTTCCCTTTCAAAACGGAGAGGAAAAGTACACTCTGGAGAGATACCAGGGGCACACTTTGGCTTGCAGTTTTGTCTTGCTCTAGCCCAGATGGTAATTTCTGAGAGAAATACAATGGAGAGCAGAGCTGCCTCCTGAGGGCAGGCTGGAAGGGCAGATCCTGCCAAAAGCTGCAGGGTTCAGAGTGACACACTCTAGTGTGTGACACAGCTGAGGCAGGAAACCTCCCTCCCTCAAGGATTGTAATTCGCGGAGACTTTTCTGTCTTTTGTCATGTTAAATGGTGCCTGCCAGCTTTTCTTCAGAGAGACTTGAGTTTAATCTGTGAGTAAAATGAGCATTCACTCCCCTTTCCCAGGCTGCTCTTAAGGAACTCAGGCTTTGTTAAGAGGACCCCACGGGGAACTCCTCAGGCTCAATTTGAAATTAATCTTTATTTTTGAATCACTCACGCCTTTCAAGCTTCCTGGGGAGAATTCCCACTTCCTGGGAAGAAGCAGCACTCTGCCCTATTTACTGCATGGTTCTAAATCCTGTATGTACTTCTCCTGTTTGCTGTGGCTTTTACATGTTGCTGTTATGTGTCATCGAGTTGGTGGCTTTTACATGATATAGTCTAAAGTTCTCTCAGACCTTGGTAAGTAACCAACCTCTATGTCTTTCAAACCCACCAAATGTTAATATCAATTCAGCCTCCCAAGAATGCCCTGGGCAACATATATAAGAAAGAGAGTGAGAAGAGAATCTATCTGCAGCAAGAAAAAAACAAACAAAAAACCCCCTAACTTTCCAGCACCCTCTCAGGGTCATTGGAAGGTTCAGTTCCCAAGGGCTTTGGGACTTATCTTTTCTTGGACGTACACTTTGGTTTCTGAGTTGATTTACTAGAAAAGCCTTCACCAGATGTGATGCTGCTCAGGCCATCTGCTTTAAAATTTAATGTGCTCCTTGCCTCACCAGACTTTGTGAGCTGTAACAATGCACTGTTTGAGGTCACCTTCACCTGCCCCTGTTCGTTGCTTCAGAGCAGCAGTGGCAGCAAAAACAACACCTTTATTCTTATGGTGGTCATCTAAAATAGATTTAAATAGCATTTACTATTAAAAAGGCTTAAATTGGACAAACTTCCCAAGGAACTTCTTCCTACGAAGCCAATGAAAATGAGGGGACAGGGAATTCAGAGTCTAATTTTTATCAGCACTTTCCAGCCTCAAAGTTACCGTCTATCTTTAGGCCTCTTATGGTTTCTCAGAGGCTCAGAATGGCTGGCATTTCTGCTAACCAGTTGCTGCTGAGGTCTTTCTAATTCATGGTGACCCCATGTGTGTCAGAGTCGAACTGTGCTCCATAGGGTTTCCAATGGCTATTTTTTTTTTTTTTTTTTAAAGTAAATTGCCAGGGCTTTTCTTCAACTGTCAACATATTGTATGTTCACTACTTGCAAAACCCAAAGGCCCCTGGCATTTCTGAAATGTAAATATAAGGGCAAAGCTCCTGTTATTATATCTTTTGGTATAAGAAAGTAGAGTTCCCTATATTTTCTTACACCTAATGTAATAGGTTGTTGTTGTTGTTGTAATAGGTTGCAGCAGTATTTTGACAGAGAACTTCCAGAAATGCAAGCTGGATTCAGAAGAGGATAGGGAATGTCAGATGGATCTTGGCTGAAAACAAAGAATACCAAAAAGATGTTTACTTGTGTTTTAAGGAGTATGGAAAATAGTTCGATTGTGTGGATCATAACAAATTATGGATATCATTGAGAAGAACTCCAGAGCACTTAATTGTGCTCATGAGGAAACTGTACATAGACCAGGCAGCTGTCATTTGAACAGAACAAGGGGATAGTGTATCATTTTAAATCAGGAAGGGAGTACATCAGGGTTGTATCCTTTCACCATACTCATTTAATCTGTATGCTGAGCAAATAATCTGAGAAGCTGGACTATATGGAGAATGTGGTATCAGGATTGGAGGAAGACTCATTAACAACCTGAGATATGCAGACGATATAACTTTGCTTGCTGAAAGTGAGGATGACTTGAAGCACTTACTGATGAAGATTAAAGACTACAGTCTGCCGTATGGATTACATCTCAACATAAAGAAAATGAAAATCCTCACAACTGGACCAATTAGCAGCATCATGATAAATAGAGAAAAGATTGAAGTTGTCAAAGACTTTGTATTACTTGGTTCCACAGTCAACAACAATGGAAGCAGTAGTCAAGACATTAGACAATGTACAGCACTGGGCAAACCTGCTGCAAAGGACCTCTTTCAAGTGCTGAAGAACAAAGATGTCTCTTTGAAGACTAAGGTGTGCCTAACCCAAGCCCCGGTGTTTTCGAATGCTGCATGTGCATGTGAGAACTGGACAACAAATAAGGAAGACCGAAGAAGAGTTTATGCTTTTGAGTTGTGGTGTTGGCAAAGGATACTGGAAGTACCATAGACTGCCAAAAGAACTAACAAATCTGTCCTGGAAGAAGTGCAGCCAGAATGTTCCTTGGAAGCAAGAATGGCCAGAGTTCATCTCAATTACTTTGATCATGTTGTCAGAAAAGACCATTCCCTGGAGAAGGATATCATGCTTGAAAGTGGAGGATAGACACAGTGGCTGCAACAAAAGGCTCAGGTATAGGAAGCATTGTGAGGTTGGCACAGGACTGGGCAGTGTTTCATTTGTTGTGTATGGAGTTGCTGTGAGTCAGAGCTGATTTGATGGCACTTAACAACAACAACCACCATGTGCTAGGGGAAAAGGAGACCCCAAATTCAAACAGGTTCAGTAAAGAAACTTTTATTAAGTTTTAGACAGGACAAAGACAATAATCCAGGATGAAGGAATCCATCAGCATATACACATTACAGAAGGCTGAATGGAGTCCACTGAGTCACAGCCTTGGGGCTAATTGTACATGATTGAAAACAAAGGGAGTCATCACAAAATTAGGATTGGTGGCATATCAATTCATCACTGTTGCAGGCAAGACTACAGAAATGGGGAAAGGAAATGACTGAGATACACACATAATTAAAGGTTAAAAAGAGTTACAAGATTGGTTCAGGGCCTTGGCTACCTAGGTAGGTGGTGGTCTGGATATGAATCATGACCATGTGGCCTGAATCATAGCCACAATGTGGCTACAAAACAATACTAGGGCCCCAATCTTAATTTAAAGTAGAAAAGGACACACTCAGGTAAGTTCACTAGTTCTCTGTGTGAGCAGAGTCTACTTTCAACCACACTGTTCCTGAGGGCAAACTGCCCCTACCTAGGCTTGTCCAGGAACTTGTCTACACATAGCCACAATGTTGGTTTAAGGATCTGAAAGAATTCAAAAGACATCTGAAACTTATATCAAGCCTCAAAATGGAGGTAGGGCTCCCACTGTAGACCACAGTCCTCCACAAACCAACTGCTTTAGAATTTAAGCTCTAATGCATTAGAAATCGTCAATGCTTTCTCTGAGAAGACTGCCAGCATTACAAATGTTGTTGTTATTTGCTGTCAAGTCGGACCCAACTCATAGTGACCCCTCCTTGGGTTTCCGAGGTGGTATCGCTACGGAAGTAGATTGCCCAACCTTCCTTCCAAGGAGTGGCTGGTGGGTTTGAACCACCAGCCTTCTGGTTAGCAGTCAAGTGCCTTAGGCACTACGCTACCATAGGTCCTTACAGGATGATAGGTGGATTTTGTCACTAGAGACCCTTGTTTATGATATCCACTATTTCGTAGGTAACACAAGCAAGCATTATTTTAATAAAATATGTTAACGAATAGACATAGCAATTTACCAAAAATAGAAATTAAGGGCATGACTGTATTACAAACTATAGCGCTGCTTTATTAAAAAAGTGCTTGTCCTTGGGGCCCCTTAAAATAATTTAATTCTTTGAAATTGATTTACATACATTGAAATATATTTAACATATAAAGCAAGAGTTACTTCTGTTTTGATACTCATCTTGTGAAAAAATGGATTGTGTACTTTTAAGCCAAAAGAAAGAAAAAATGACTTACCTTCTTGTTGATTGTAAGGGCAGCAATACTGAAAAATAACCTCATTGTTGTATGCCCAATACTTTGACATCTAAAGGAATCCCTGGATGGCACAAATGTTCAATGATTCTATTACTAGCTGAAAGGTTGATGGTTGAAACCCACACAGAGGACCTTCAGAAGAAAGGCATGATGATCTGCTTCTGAAAAGTCACAGCCTTGAAACCCCTACGAAGCAGTTCTACTCTACAATACATGGAGTCACTGTGACTCAGAACAGACTCAACAGCAGCTGGTTATGACATCTCAAATAAAATTTTATGTTCACTAGCTAACAAGTTGTAAAAGAAATTTCTTTTTCTAGGCTCCTCAGACAATAATAGTTCAAATTAAGGAGTTTTTTTTCTATTTTTTCATAAACAAGCTTAAAGATCCTACCTCCTTACTGGGAAGTGGATGAAGAAAAGTACCGGAGTACACTTTCCTCCAGGGACACCTGCCTGTACTGGGTGAGGAGGGGTTGGCCTGTGAGTGGTTGGGAGAGTCCCAGAGATATCAGCATGCTCATTCATGGAACACATGAAGAGGACCCAGCTGCATGTAAGCAGCTGGCAGAACAAAAATCATGGGTGTCTCATCATCTCATATGACAGTGATACCTTTACAATTAAATGGGAAATATGGAACGTATTGAGTTTGTGGAATCGTTGGGTGGCACAAATAATTAAGCACTCAGCTACTGTGATAGAGCTTAAATTCTGAAACACTTGGTTTGTGGAAGGCTGGTCTATGGTGGGAGCCCTAACTCCATTTTGAGTCTTCACAAAAAAAGTTCTGAAGCCATTTGGGTTCTTTTTGACATTTAAACCAGCATTGTGACTATGCATAGACAAGTTCTAGGACAAACCTAGAAGGGACAGTTTGACCTCAGGAAAGGTGGTTGAAAGTAGATTATGCTCACACAAAAAACTAAGGAACTTGCGTGGATGTGTCTTTATTTAATTTAAATTAAGGTTGTTGTTGTTGTTGTTGTTATGTGCCGTCGAGTCGGCCCCGACTCATAGCGACCCCTCCTTGGGTTTCCGAGGCAGTATCACTACGGAAGTAGGATTGCCCAACCTTCCTTCCGAGGAGTGGCTGGTGGGTTAGGGTCCTGGTATTGTCCTGTAGCCAGGTTGTGGCTATGACTCAGGCTGAATGGTAATGAGTCATATCACAGGGCAGTTCTCTGTATGATGACCTTCATCCTGCCTCATCTTTAACAAATGTCCCTTAGAAATGATACCATCTTCCCCAAGCCAGGAGACAGCTTATGTTTGTCTTGGAGTTTCGATTAGAGTCCTAGAAAATTTGAAAGAAGTCTCAGGCTAATAGAAATCTCTTCTGGTGAGAGAATTTTATATATGATAAGAAATAATCTAGAACACTGAGTTTGGGAGACCTTGGTTACATGGAAATATTATAGTCTGATTTATCGATGAAGAGAGAACTGTGACTTGAGCATTCACAAAACTAAAGCAACAGAGACTGTGGGATATTCAGTGTTGTAAAAAGAAATAGAATAACAAATATTTGAAACCAGATTGTGAATTTTTCAGAGGCCAAAATGTTGATCAGTGTACCATAACTATATAGAAGTAATTGTTACCAAAACCAAACCCACTGCCATTGAGTTGATTCTGACTCATAGTGAACCCCATGGGGTCTGAGGTGGTAAATTTTTACAGAAGTAGATTGCCCCATCTTCCTTCCATGGGGTGGCTGGTGGATTTGAACTGCCAACCTTTTGGTTAGTAGTCAAATGCCTTAGATTGTGCCACCAGTAGATATTTTGTAGTCGTGTGTATAATGTGAAGGAGTTCTTGTGGTGCAGTGGGTAACAGAGCAACAGCCAGGGAACCAGGTAAGGGAAGCAACCCAGACCCTACCCCTACCAGCCAGGAAAGCAGGGGAAATAGAAGCCAAAGGGGATGACAGAGCAGAGAAGCAGTCAGGAATCTAGGTAAGGGGAGGGCAGAGAAGTTTCAAACAGCTAAGCAAGACAAACTTATCTATCACTTTGTTGGTACTATTGTGGCTTGCATGTTGCTGTGAGGCTTGAGGCTGTGCCACTGGTGTTTCAAGTGCCAGCAGGGTTCCATATGGTGCACAGGTTTCAATGCACCTTGCAGACTGAGACAGACTAGGAAGAAGGAAGAAGTGGGCAGGGAAAACCTTATGAATAGCAGAGAAACACTGTCTGATATATTACTGTGCAATTTTATGAATAGCCTGGAAATGTTATCTGATACAGTGTGGGAGAAAGAGCCCCTTAGGTCAGAAGGCTTTCAAAATATGACTAGGAAGGAGCTGCATCATCAAAGAAAGACCAACCATACTGATATGGATAAAGTTAAGCTTTCAAGACCTCCATTTGCTGATGTGGCAGGACTCAAATTGAGGAGAAATAGCTGCAAACGTCCTTTAATAATAGGAACATGGAATGTATGAAGTATGAATCTAGGATATTGGAAGTTGTCAAAAATGAAATGGAATGAATAAAGATTGATTTCCTAGGCACTAGTGAGCTGAAATGGACTGGTATTGGACATTTTGAATCAGATAACCATATGATCTACTATGCCAGGAATGACAATTTGAAGAAGAATGGCGTGGCATTCATCATCACAAAGGATGTTTCAAGATCTGTCCTGAAGTACTGTCAGTGATAGGATAATATCCATATGCCTACAAGGAAGACCAGTTAATATGACTCTTATTCAAATTTATGCACCAACCACCAAAACCAAAGATGAGAAATTGAAGATTTTTATCAACTTCTGCAGTCTGAAATTGACCGAACATTAAATCAAGATATGTTAATTATCACTGATGACTGGAATGCAAAAGTTGGAAACAGAAGAGTCACTGGTAGTTGGAAAATTTGGCCTTGGTGACAAAAATAATGCTGTAAATCGCATGGTAGAATTTTGCAAGTCCAACGACTTTTTTTTTTTTTTTTTATTGCAAATAGTTTTTTTCAACAACACAAACGGTGGCTATACACGTGGACTTCACCAGATGGAACACACAGGAATCAGAACTACATCTGTGGCAAGAGGTGAGGGAAAAGCTCAATATCTTTAGCCAAAACCAGGCCGGGAGCTGATTGTGGAACAGACCATCAACTGCTCATATGCAAGTTCAACTTGAAGTTGAAGACAATTAAAACAAGTCCACAAGAGCCAAAATATGATCTTGAATATATCCCTCCTGAATTTAGAGACCATCTAAAGAATAGATTTGATGCATTAAACACCAATGACCGAAAACCAGAAGAATTGTGAGATGACATCAAGAACATTATCCATGAAGAAAGCAAGAGATCATTAAAAAGATGAGAAAAAAAGGAAAGGCCAAAATGGATGTCAGAAGAGACTCTGAAACTTATCCTTGAATGGACTGTTGCTAAAGCAAATGGAAGAAATGGAAAGGTAAAAGGGCTGAACAGAAGATTTCAAAGAGCAGCTCAAGCAGACAAAGCCAATTACTATATGAAATGTGCACAGACCTGATGTCAGAAAACCAAAAGGGAAGAACATGCTCAGCATTTCTCAAGCTGAAAGAACTGAGGAAAAAATTTAAGCCTCGAGTTGCAATATTAAAAGATTCTGTGGGCAAAATATTGAATAATGCAGGAAGCATCAAAAGAAGATGGAAGGAATACACAGAGTTACTGTGCCAAAAAGAACTGGTTGATGTTAATCCATTTCAGGAGGTGGCATATGTTCAAGAACCAGTGGTACTGAAGGAAGAAGTCAAAGCTACACTGAAGGAATTGGCAAAGAACAAGGCTCCAGGAACTGATGGAATACCCACTGAGATATTTCAACAAACGGATGCCCCACTGAAGGCACTCACTCGGTTGTGCCAAGAAATTTGGAAGACAGCTACCTTGCCAACTGACTGGAAGAGATCTATATTTATGCCAATTACAAAGAGAGGTGATCCCACAGAATGTGGAAATGATAGAACAGTATCATTAATATCACATGCCAGTAAAATTTTACTGAAGGTAATTCAAAAACCATTGAAGCAGTATATTGACAGAGAACTTTCAGAAGTACAGGCTGGATTCAGAAAAGAATGTGGAACAAGGGATACCATTGGTGATGTCAGATGGATCTTGGCTCAAAGCAAAGAATAGCAGAAAGATGTTTACTTGTGTTTTATTGAGTATGCAAAAACATTTGATTGTGTGGATCATAATAAATTGTGGATAACATTGAGAAGAATGGGAATTCCAGAACACTTAATATTACTCATGAAGAACCTGTACATAGACCAGGAGGCTGTCGTTCTAACAGAACAAGTGGACACTGCATGGTTTAAAATCAAGAAGGGTTGTATCCTTTCACCATACTTATTCAATCTGTATGCTGAGCAAATAATCTGAGAAGCTGGACTATATGAAGAAGAATGTGGAGTCAGGATTGGAGGAAGAATCATTCACAACCTGTGATACGCTGATGACACAACTTTGCTTGCTGAGAGTGAGGATGACTTGAAACACTTACTGATGAAGATTGAAGAATACAGTCTGCAGTATGGATTACATATCAATATAAAGAAAACAAAAATCCTCACAGTTGGACCTATAAGCAGCATCACGATAAATGGAGAAAAGATTGAAGTTATCAAAGATTTCACATTGCTTGGTTCTACGATTGACGCCAATGGAGGCAGCAGTCAGGACATCAGACGATGTATAGCACTGGGCAAATTGGCTGCAAAGGACCTTTTTCAAGTGCTGAGGAGCAAAGGTGTCTCCTTGAGGACTAAGGTGTGCCTGACACAACCCATGGTATTTTCAATCGCCTCACATGCATGTGAGAGTTGGACAATGAATAAAGAAGACCAAAGAAGAATTGATGCTTTTGAGATGTGGTACTAGAGAAGAATGCTGAAAGTTCAATGGACTGCTGAAAGAACTAACAAATCTGTCCTGGAGGAAGTGCGGCTGGGATGCTCCTGGGAAGCGAAAATGACCAGACTTTGTCTCACCTACTTTGATCATGTTGTCAGAAGGGACCATTCCCTGGAGAAGGATGTCATGCTTGGTAAGGTCGAGGGTCAACTAAAAAGGAGAAGGCCCTCAATGAGATGGATTGACACAGTGGCTGTCATGATGGGCTCAAGTATAGTAGGGATTGCGGAGCTGGCATGAAACTGGGCAGTGTTTTGTTCTGCTGTGCATAAAGACGACTCAATAGCACCTAACAACAACAACAACATGGGTAATGCATTTGGTTGCTAACCAGAAGGTCAGTGGTTCAAACCCATCAGTTGCTCTGTGGGAGAAAGATGAAGAAATCTATTTCAGTAAAGATTTACAGCCTTGGAAACCCAATGGGGATCACTATGAGTTGGGACAGACTTTATGACAGTGGGTTTGGTGTGTAACATGAATGTGTGTGGATGTCTGTAGGTGTGTTTGTGCATGTTGAGAGGGTAGGTAGAGTCTGAGTTAAAAACATGTCATTGGATTTTCTCCGAGTGTAACTTTGTAGATGTGATGGAAGAATTGATTTATTTTTCACTTCTTAGCTTAAGGCATTTGATTGTTAACCAGAAGGTTGGCAGTTCAAACCCACCAGCCACTCTGTGGAAGGACGACTGGGCGATCTACTTCTGTAAACATTTATTGCCTCAGAAACCCAAAGGGAGTCTCTGTGAGTTGGAATCAACTCGATCACAGTGACTTTTTTTTTTTTTTTTTTTTAGTGGTAATACACAACTTTTCTTTAAACATGATCCAGTTTCTACTTGCTTTTCTTACAGAATATTAAGGTTTAACTTCCATTATTTGCTTTTGGATATACGTACCCTTAACCCTGCTGCTTAAAGAATTAGATCCACCTGCAGATGGCTTTCTCCCTTGAAGCCCCTTTGATATTCTGAATTGAGAGGGTGCTGTGTGCCTTCAGGACTTGTATTGTGAAATGCATGAACACAACCTACTATTTATCAGAGGAGAGGGTAACGTTACCAACAGGAGGGTATTTGAAAACTCAAGGAAGCAGAGTGCAGTCTCATAAATCCCATAGATATTCTGTGTCAATTTATTCAATGTGTGAAGAGAATCCAGTGGCATAAAGATACCTATTATGGGCTGAATTGTTGAGGGTAGTGATGGGAGTGAAGGGAATAGTCAGATCCAACAATGTTCATGAGCTTAGGACAGAAAAATTATTGACCTACTCCCCCCACCTCCCCAAAAAAGGGAAAGAAAGAAAAAAGCAAAGGGTGTCTTTCTGGGCCATGTTGGAAGTAAAATAATCAATTTAGCTCCCTGTTGACTTCAGGACCAAGGTGTCCCTTGAAAACCTTGTCATGTGGATGAAGGTGGGCCTATTCAGGATTCTACTGATAATGATTCACATGAGGATAGCTTCAAATGCAAAGTTTACCAGCCAGTTGTTACATGCCATGGAGGCAATTCCAACTCACAGAGTAGAACTGGCCCGTGAGATTCTGTTGGCTGTAATCTTTACAGAAGCAGATCATCAAGTCTTTATTGTACAGAGCCACAGGGTGAGTTTGAACAGTCAACCTTTCAGTTAGCAGCTGAGTGCTTACCTATTTGCACCACCAGTTCTCCTATCTAGAGTTACATATGTTTTGCAGTTACGTTAGTGGTTATATGATGGGACTATCACCAAGTTAATTCTTTTAAATATGGTAATAGCTAATGATCTGCATTCTTTACACAAGGTATCATATCTCAACCCAGTCAATATATATATATATATATATATATTCTTAAAAACACAAAAATTATGGCAACATGAAGCTGGAAGAGATGTTAGATAGGTGATGTGTTTTTTTTTTTTCTTTTAATAATTGAGACAAGAGCAGCCCAGTGAATTGAAACAACCCTCCAGAATCATGTAAGCCCTTCCTATCTGAGCAGAAACCAGAGTCTCTTGACTCTGAGCCTTTTTTTAACCATCCTCTTTGCCATTCTTAAAGTGGAGATTCAGTCACAATGGCATATAGGTGTAGGGTTTTTGCTGTTGTTAGAGGCATTTGGATGCTCCCTAAATACTTGAGCCTTTTCTACACGTAGGACAATGTGCTTGCAGCTGGAAATAAAAAAAAAAAAAAAAAGAGGATATTGAACTTGTCTTTGATGAGAGACAGAGTACAGATAGGTTTAAGAATAAACTAACACATATATGTATAATGATGTGTGGGAGCAAAGGACTGTTTCCTGAAAAACGGCATCAACAACCCATATATTTCTCTTAAATTCTGTTACCTCTGCATTTTGCAACTGACTGGGGATACATGTTATAAAATCAAAGGTCACTGAAATTCATCAAGGTGTTTTGGTTACCTCATCTTCTTAAACTGAAGTGAAGAATAAAACTCATTTGAGTTACTCTAAATCCAAAAATTTTAGAAGGGAATTGGGAGCTCTGGTACCATAGTGCTTAAGGCATTTGACTGCTAACCAGATGGCTGGAGGTTCAAACCCACCAGTCACTCCTCGGAAGGGAGATGGGGCAATCTACTTCCTTAGTGATACTGCCTTGGAAACCCAAGGAGGGGTTTCTATGAGTCAGGTCCAACTTGATGGCACATAACAACAACAACATACTTGAAGTACATGTACATCCAAGAATCAAGTTTGTTCTGAAGTTCAAGGAGGAATAGAATTGGTTTTAAACTCAGGTTTTGGGCAACACTTCAGAGTAGGAATACTTGGGAAGTAAAATAGGAATGAAGGAAAGGCTGCTAATTGACCTGAAGGAAGAAAGGAATTACCTCAGAGGAATAACTGAGATCTTAGAGGTTAGGTCAGGCAGATAAAAAGTATACCTTATCTGTCTACTATAAGGGATGGGGGTAGACTCCTGTTGTTATTAGATTGCTGAATTGCTTGAGGACCATCCAATGTACAATAATTCCAATGTGTATAGTTCCCTGCCTGAATTCTGAACCAATTAAAGAATAAGACAAAAGATCAAGGGAATTTTAGCTTTATTTAGCAGATATTGCAGAATATGGCTAGTATTTCTGGGCAAATAGACATTTAATATTGAACTTCAGAAACAGGCACATTTTTCCCCCAAGCTGACCTGGAACAGGCTTCCCTCTGCCCTTATTCTCCTTCTACCACTCTAAGCAGTAGAGGTGGCTTCTGGAAGGGCAAAATTTACATGGTAATCTGGTGGTGTAGTGCCTAAGGCATCTGATTGCTAACCAGAGGTTGGCAGTTCAAACCCACCAGCCACTCCACAGAAGGAAGACTGGACAATCTACTTCTGTAAAGATTTACTGCTTTGGAAACCCAAAGGGGGTCACTGTGAGTTAGAATTGACTGGATGGCAGTAAGTTTTTTTTTTTTTTGGGTGTGATAGCTGGTGTTCAAGAGGAGGGGGAAGAGATCCTTGAATGCCCATTTCTCCTAAATTCACCTACTTGATAGATTGAGGATAAGTGAGGGGATGGAGAGAGACAAAGTGCTTGATGAAAGGAAAGTTATTATTCCATCCACACAGATTGAGGAGAATGACTGAAGACAAACAAATTTAACTGAGAAAAACTGAGAACTTCTCAGAATGTAAGCTAAAATCCCTCTTCCGGGGAAATTCAGATATAGGAAACCACTTGGTAGGGATAACATTTGTAGTAAAAGTAATGGACAAAATCTCCCCCCCTCCAATAACTGGATTAGCTTTTGTAGGTAAGTGCTGGATATCTCCCATTTGTAGCCCCTGTACCCCAGTCCACTCTCCACCCTTATCCACCACTTTGGCCTTACAAGGAGTTCCTGGGTAGTAAAAATGGTCAACACACTTGGATGCTAACTGAAAGGTTGAAGGTTCAAGTCCACCCAGAAGTATCTCAGAAAAAAGGTCTGGTGATCTACTTCTGGAAAATCAGCCCTTAAAACACTATGGAGCTCGTTTCTACTTTGACACACACGAGGAATTGAGAGCAACTGGTTTCAGTGCCTTAGGAAAGTTGATCTTTATAGACTGCATTGATCTTCACTGGACTCCTGGACACATCAGCAACATTAGTTCTTAAATCTGGATATGACTGTATCTAGCTTGCTGTCAGGGCAAGGGAAATTCAGAGGCTTAAAGAATTCTAGAGCAGAAGTTACCTGCACTAGCCATAAGCCAGAGGGAGAAATGTGTCTTGTTAGGTGCTTTTGAGTCAGATCTGACTCACATCTGACCCTTTGTAAACCAGAACAAAACACTTCCTGGTCCTGTGCCACCCTCACAATCATTGCTATGCTTGAGCCCCTTTCTTGTACCCACTGTCAATCCATCTAGTTGAGGGTCTTCCTCTTTTTTGCTGACCTTCTACTTTACCAAGCGTGATAGCCTTCTCCAGGGTCTGGACTCTCCTTTGAGGTGGCCACTCTTCCCCAGCTGTAGTTTGAGTGCCTTCCAACCTGAGGGGCACATGTTCTGACGCTATATCAGATAATGTTTCATTGCTATTCATAACGTTTTCAGTGGCCAGTGTTTTCAGAAGTGGACCAACAAGTCCTTCTTCCCAATCTGTTTTACTCTGGAAGTTCCACTGAAACCTGTCTTCCATGGGTGACCTTGCTGGTATTTGAAATATCGGTGGCATAGCTTCCAGCACCACAGCAACACACAAGCCACCACAGTATGACAAACTGAAAGACTGGTGGTGGAAACGTGTCTTAGTAATGGAGTCATATCAAGAAAAAGGCAGGTTTGGGAATTCAGAGAACTTGTGGCAATGAGCTTAGCTTGGACAGCTGCCTCTCATGAGAGTGGGGTGCTCTGTGGTAAGTAGAAGCAACTATCCCTAAAGAGGGTTACAATTTAGTATGAGGATACCAGAAACACAAGGCTCAGAGGAAAACTGGACATTAACACACTTTAAAATATGTGGGGTGAGCACTAGGGTAAAAAGGATTCTCAGGTACAACCTGGAGACTTGCAGGTACCATCTTGCAAATTTCTATATTTTGCTGTAAGACAAAAATATTTCAAATGCTGTTTTGGGAGAGAGAGTATAGTATGGATAGGCAGATTATTTCTCCTAGGAATGGGGATGCATAATATTATGATTAGCTTTTAGATGATATATTTCTTCTAATCTGTCAAGTTGATTCGACTCATAGAGACCCCTCCTTGGGTTTTCGAGGCAGGATCTCTATGGAAATAGATTGCCCAATCTTCCTTCCAATGAGCAGCTGGTGGGTTTGAACCACCAGCTTTCTGGTTAGCAGTCAGATGCCTTAGGCATTACACCACCAGAGCTCCATATTCTAATGTGAGTTTGGATTATTTAATACTGCATTCTTGAGAAGGTAATTTTGTTTGGAGTAACTATAGTGGGGACTGGCAATTTGTGTTTTCTACATGCTGTGCAGGGAGCACCACATGTATGTTATTCTGTAATGTTGTGGCTAGGTGCTATGGAGTCAGCTCTGAATCATAACAACCTGTGTATAACAAAATGAAACATTGCCCAGTCCTGTGCTGTCCTCATGATCATTGCTATGTGTGAGCCCATTGTTGCAGCCACTGTGTCAATCCATCTCCTTGATGGTCTTCCTCTTTTATGCTGACCCTCTACTTTACCAAGCATGATGTCTTTCTCCAGTGTTGGTCCCTCCTGATAACAAGCCCAAAGATCTTCCCTTTTAAGGAGCCTTCTGACTGTACTTCTTCCAAGATAGATTTGTTTGTTTTTCTGGCAGTCAATAGTATATTCAATATTCTTTCCCAATACCATAATTTAAATGAGTCAGTTCTTTGGTCTTCCATTTTCATTGTTCAGCTTTCACTTGCATATGAAAACCCAAACCGAACTCACCGCCATCGAGTCAATTCTGACTCATAGACACTTGTCCTTGGGTTTTTGAAGTGGTATCTCTATGGAAGTAGATTGCTCAGTCTTCCTTCTGAGGAGTGGCTGGTAGGTTTGAACCACTAGCCTTCTGGTTAGCAGTCAAATTCCTTAAAGAGGTCTTTTTTTTTTTTTTTTTTAATTGTGATTTGGGTGAAAGTTTAAGGAGCAAATTAATTTTCTGTACAATAGTTCATACACATTTTGTTTCATGACATTAATTGCAATCCCCATAATGTAACAGCTCTCTTGCCACTTCCTCCCTGTGGTTACCTTTTCCCTTTGTCCTTCTTTCCTGTGCCTTCCTGCACTCTGAGCGATCTTCATGTGCAAATGATGCCCTTCTGATCCCTCATGGTTGATTGTTCTAAGGAGTGTACCTACGTTATGTAAATATTCACCTTATATGCCTGTCTATTATTTGGCTAGGAGCCATAGGAGTGAGTTCAATTCTGATATATATACTAGGATATATATAATAGGAGCCTAAGTAAGTTCTAGGCCTGAAGGGTGACTAGGGCTCATAGTGTTGGGTGTTTCACCAGTCTCAGACCAGTAAGCCTGGTCTTGTTTATGATTTTGAGTTTTGTTCCACATTTTTCTCCCACTCTATCTAGGATCTCCTCTTTTAACAACATACAACATGCAGAAGACACAACTTTCCTTGTTAAAAGTGAGTATGACTTGAAGCACTTACTGATGAAAATGGAAGACTACAGTCTGCAGTATGAATTACACTTCAATATAAAGCAAACAAAATCTTTACAACTAGACCAATAAGCAGCATAATGATAAACAGAGAAAAGACTGAAGTTGCCAAAGAGTTCATATTACTTGGTTCTACAATCAACACTAATGGAAGCAGCAGTCAAGACATCAGACGATGTATTACCTTGGGTAAATCTGCTGCAAAAGACCTTGTGATAGTTGAAGAT
>NW_006921682.1:6147694-6155770 GCF_000298275.1 Orycteropus afer afer | reverse complement strand
CTATTGTGAATAATGCTGCAATGAACATGAGTATGCATATATCTATTTGTGTCCTGGCTCTCACTTCTTTAGGATATATATCTAGTAATGGGATTGTTGGATCAAATGAAGATTTTAAAGAGGTCTTTTAAAGGAAATTTGTCCATGCGATGATTATTTTGATTTCTTGACTACTGCGTCCATGGACATTGATTGTTGATCTGAGTAAAATGAAATCCTTGACAACTTCAATCTTTTCTGTTCATCATGATGCTGCTTCTTGGTCCTGTTGTAAGGATTTCTGTTCTCTTTATGGTAAGATGTACCTAATACTGAAAGTTGCAGTCTTGATCTTCATCAGTAAGTGCTTCAATTTGTCTTCATTTTCAGCAAGCAGGAGTTGTGTCATCTGGATATTGCAGATTGTTAATGAATTTTCCCCATCCTGATGCTGCATTCTTCTTTATATTCTCAAATTATTTGCTTAGCATACATTGAATAGGTATGGTGAAGGGAACAATCCTGCTACACACCTCTTCCTATTTTGAAACACAGTATCCCTTTGTTATGTTCGAGTGAAATGTCTCTTGATCTAGGTACAGGTTCTGCATGAGGAAAATTAAGTGTTCTAGAATTCCCATTCTTTGCAGTGTTATCCATAATTTGTTATGATACAAACAGTCAACTGCCTTTGCATACTCAGTAAAACACAGATAATATCTTTCTGGTATTCTTTGTTTTCAGTCATGTTCTCTCTGGTATAAACAATGCTATCCTTCATTCCAGATCTTCTTGTGAATCTGGCCTGGATTTCTAGCAGTTCTCTATCGACGTAAATGCTGCAGCCATTTTAAAATTATCTTCAGCAAATTTTTGCTTGCATATATTAATGATGTCATTCAATAATTTCCACATTCATTTGGATAACCCAGAAAAAGTATAAATATGAATCTCCTCCAGTTGGTTGGCCAGGTAGCTGTCTCCTGACACAGACGAGTGAGTACTTCCAGCATTTTGTGTGTTTGCTGAAACATCTCAATTGGGTATTCCATCACTTCATGGAGCCTTGTTTTTGCCAATGCTTTCAATGCAGCTTGACTTTTCCCCCATCAATCCCATTGGTTCTTAATCATATGCTACCTCCTGAAATGACTGAATGCTGACCAATTCTTTTGGTACAGTGACTTTGTGTATTCTTTCCATTTTCTTTTGATACTTCCTGCATCATTTAAGTTTTTGTCCATAGAATCCTTCAATACTGCAACTCAAGGCTTGTATTTTTAGTTTCAGCTTGAGAAATGCTGAGTAAAATCAGAAAAAAAACCAGTAAGCTCAGGTTTAAATTATTCAAATAAGAAAAGTTATAGTTTCATGTCATCATTCTCGTTAACTTGAGTATAAAAAAGTAGTCATATAAGTTCAATCTTGGTAAGAAGGAAGCAGCTTTAATCTTAGGAGCTTGATTATGGTAAAACCTCCATGTTGGCCTTACCTAAGACAGGTGGGAGTGTTCACCATTCAGACATTTAAATAAAAAGATCCCTGACCAGCAGATGTCTGAGAAAGCAGTACTCATATTACTTAGTTATTGTTTAATATTAAATAGGGATATTATTGAAACGTTATTTTTGACTGATGTTTATATTTTAGAATTATGATTTTTTTCCCTTTCTGTCATATATTTATATTTATTTAAATCATGTTAAAGGAAAAGACATATTCCCTGAAGCCCCTAAAAACCTTTATTACGTTACTTTTCCTTTAAAAATTTTAAATTTGTCTGTCATCAAGTTTATTAATCTTTTCTCTAGGGCTTCTGGATTTTGTACTATGCTTTGAAAGGTCTTCTGCACTCTGCTATATGTGTCTGTGTGTGAGTACATATGTTTATGTTGTTTTTGTTAGCTATTGTCAGATCCAACTCATGGGGAACCCATGTACAACTGAATGAATTGCTACCTGCTCCTGTGCTGTCCCCATGATCAGTTGCAGACCACATGTTGTCATTCATAGAGTTTTCATTGGATGATTTTTGGAAGTAGTTCACAAAACTTTTCTTTCTAGTCTGTTTGAGTCTGGAAGCTGTGCTGAAACCTGTTCAGCACTACAGCAGCGCATAAGCCTTTTTTGACAGCTGGATGGTAATTGCTCATGAGGTGCATTGGGCAGGAATAAACTCAGGTCTCCCACATGGAAGGTGAGAATTCTACCACTGAGCCACCATTTCCTTCCATGTGTGAATACACATATATGTGTATTATATGTATCCCATTTACACACACACACTCACTCACATATACATTTTCATTTAGATTTTTGGTCCATCTTATTTATTATTCTATTTCTCATCTCAAATTATGCTCATCTGCACTGTCTAATAGAGCTTACCAAAAAGTGTACAGAGAAGATGAGTTTGCAGAAAGTTTGTTGGGCAGCAAGATGAACAATGGATTGGAGAGATACAGGTGGGACAAGAATGGGGATAGAATAATCAATAAGGACTGCAGTAATAGTAACAGCAGAGAGGAAGAGAGATTGGAAACATACTCAAGTGGTAGCCTGGAAAGTACTCAGTACCTGCTGGATGTGGGCCAGAAAACAGCTGAGGTGCCTGCCCTGGGTGGTTCACCAGATGGTGGTACCATTCACTGGGAGAGCAAATACCAGCAAAAGAGTAAGTTTTTCAGGAAAGAAAGTAAGTTTGGGAGATGTTAGGTACATGTGCTTAAAAGAAATCGAGTTGTGTTGGGTGAAGAAAGTTGGTTGAATGGGACCAGTAGTAGGTGGCAATGATGGGTAGAAGTTGGCAGTAAGTGAAGGCTGGCAGCAGGTAGAAGGTTTTGTACAGACAGGTGTCTGCTGAGACCCTCGGTGACTGGGACATCACGAGTGAGGGGGTGTGGCAGGAAGGGAAGCTAAGGCTGAGCACTGACCTTCTCCCAACCTACAACTCTACCCTTTAAAAGCCATCATTCATCTGCTTTCTATCTTCTTCTTAACTTAGAAAGTCTAAGGTAAATACATTTTAGGAATAAAGTAACTGTTCTTCAGAAATGCTTTCTTGTCTTGGAGATGAGAGTTGTAGTTAGCAGGGACTATGGGAAACGGATGAAAAACAGTCTTATCTACAACTGTCCTAAATACTGTGTGCCAATGGAGCCCTGGTAGTCCAGTGGTTAAACATTTGGCTGCTACCCGAAACTTCAGTGATTCAAACCCACAAGCTGCTTCATGGAAGAAATATTTGGCAGTCTACTTCTGTAAAGATCACAGCCTTGAAAACCCTATGGGGGCAGTTCTACTCTGTTTTATAGGGTCATTGAGTCAGAATCAACTTGGTGGCAAACACCACCACTGTCACCACCACTATTGTGCACTATACATATCTCTGCAATTCCTAAGTTAGCCACTGGATGGCAGGCACAGTTCATAGAAACAGACAAACCAACACACTAGAAGTTTCTTTTTCTGAGATTGTTAACAGAAGGAGGAAACTGTTACAGAAACCAAGATCGACTTCTACATGGAAATAAGAGGCTAGAAACTTTAAACATTATATTTTTATTGAACAATCAATTTGGACATTTACTGCTCGATATGTGTCTTACACAAGGTCATTTTATTCCCTATTCCTTAAGGACACTTGACAGCAATAAATAAAGATTAAATTTATACAACCAGGTGCCAAATAACCACAATGATAAAATTCTGTTCCTTTTCTAGGGAAGTTGCTTTTCACTCCAAGGTCTCGCACATCTAAGGTACACCTAAGAACTGACGTTAGATGAGAGGCAGGAGGGAACGGGACACAGGACCCAGACTCAGGAGTCTGAGCATCAGCCCTAGGACAAGACCAGTGCTTGGGCCACTATATACACTTGGGGTCTCAGGTTCTTCATCTATAAAATGAGGCTACCAATTATTACTTAGGTTGCGCTGTTGTGGGATGATAAAAGATTGTACGTATAAAGTGCTTGGTTCTCAGCAAGTGCAAGTCATGTTGAAGGTGATGATAGAGAGGAAGAAGAAACAGAAAAGCTGCCAGTCTGGAAGGCCATTTTTTTCCATTGTTGCTGGGGAAACCAGCATTTCTCTATTTAGAAACATTCTGCAAGTGTTAACAATTGAATTGTGTCTCCCCCTAAAAATTTTGTATTGTAAATTCTTACCCTCATACCTGTGGATGTAATCTCATTTGGGAGTAGGATTTTCTTTGTTAAGTTAATGAGGCCATGTCAGTTTAAGGTGCATTTTAGTAGGAGCTCAATAGCCTGTCGTTAGTGGCCAGGGAGTAGGCTTCAACTCAAAGCCACTTCGCAAACATCAGAATGAAATTTTTCCTGGTCCCTCACCATCTTCATGATCCTTGGTATGCTCAAGTTTATTGTTATGGCCACTGTGTAATTTGAGTGCTTTCCAACCTAAAGTGCTCATCTTCTAGCACTATAATCAAGTGCACAAAGGCATGGGAGCAGCATCCTCTTTTGACCTCTAACTTCACAAGGGGGAGACAAAATCACCACCAGCAGCCCAAGGCGGATTACTACGAGACAGAAGTCAGACACTCCATGACTCTCTAACTTATTTGTTGCAATGTGCACAGAGAACTCACAGACAATACTCATGATTATGGAGCTTATTAGGGAAGGAACAGGTTACAATTCAGGTTCAGGAGTGGTCAGGATACAATTCTTCATACAGGACACCTTCCCCTTGGCCATGCCCTCAGTTGTGCCTCTCTTTGGCTCTTGGCCTGTGGGCCTGGCTTCTACCCTGCTCTGGCAAATGTTACAAAGACCTTTTAGCTCTGCTCATAGGTGCATGCCACTCTACCTGCAAGCCTCCTGCTGCCATCTGTCTGCTGGTCTCTGCCATTGTGCAGGGATCTGGGGTCCAAGGATGTGCTCTACTCCACTACTGGCTCTTCTTTTGGTGGTAGTGAGATCCTTCTTTTGCCTCTGGGAGGGCTTATTTTAAGCTAGCAGAGTGATGAAACAGACACAAATTGAGGTTCCACATATCTTATTTCCATGGTTTCACCCCCACACGGTACCATTGCTAACAAGCTATCCAATCCCTTTGGTAGACCACAAGCTCCTCACATTTGCATAGTTCTACCCAGTCATGTGGGAGCTCTGGTGGTGTAGTGCCTAAGGCATTTGACTGGAAGGCTGTTGATTCAAACCCACTAGCCACTCCTCTGAAGGAAGATTGGGCAATCTACTTCCACAGAGATACCCTCTCGGAAACCCAAGGTGGAGTCACTTTGAGTCGAATCGCCTCAAAGGCAGTGAGTTTGGTTTGGTGTTTTGGACACAGTCATCTGGTGGGCACCATGAAGACCATGGCTAAAAGAGCTGTAATAAATAATTCACTGCACCATAATCAGCTAACATTCTCTTGTGATCCATAGGATATTCACTGGCTCATTTTTGAAAGTAGATTGCTAAACACTTCTTCCTAGTCTGTCTGAGTTTGTAAGCTCCACTGCAACCTGTCCACCATGGATGACCCTATTTGCAATACCAGTGGCATAGCTTTCAGTATTATTGCAACACACAAGTCACTCAGAAACCAAACCAAACTCACTGCCATTGAGTCGATACTGACTCATAGTGACCCTCTTTGGGTTTCCGAGGTGGTAAATCTTTATGGAAGTAGATTACCCAGTTTTCCTGCCACAGAGTGGCTGGTGGGTTTGAACCGCCAACCTTCTGGTTAGCAGTCAAATGGCTTAGGCACTATGCTATCAGATACACAAATGGTGGTCAGTAACCAGTAGCTGATAATATCACCCATTATGCTCTGGACATTATACTTGATCCTGGAGGAGGAAACTGTATGGACAACTCTAGTAGTTCTCCTTGAACTTAGATTTAAGTAGGCAATCATATGTTTATGCATACATATAAATTTTTTTTTTAAACTCATGACTCCTTTTAATAAACATAACTGCTGCCTTTTCCACACCCCCCTCAAATTTCACATCCTTTTCCAGATTTGATTACCTGCTTTCTGTACTAACCTCTACTTCAATGTGTGCCCATTTTTGAAATTTTTTCATCTTGCCTTATTAAATTGAGCATTGTTGTTTGCTGTTGCTATGTGCCATCGAGTCGGACCCAACTCACAGCAACCCCTCCTTGGGTTTCCAAGGCAGTATCACTACGGAAGTAGATTGCCCAACCTTCCTTCCGAGGAGCAGCTGGTGAGTTTGAACTGCCAGCCTTCTGGTTAGCAGTCAAGTGCCTTAGGCACTACGCTACCAGAGCTCCCAAATTGAGCATATCAAAATTATGCACATCAACAACAATTACTTTACATTTCATGTCTGGTAAGTTCAATATCTGGATTTTCTGTGGGTCTGTTTTATTTTTTCTTGAATTTTCAGACAATTTAAGTTCAATATCTGGATTTTCTGTGGGTCTGTTTTATTTTTTCTTGAATTTCCAGACAATTTTTGTCTTTTTGTTACTTGATAATTTTATATTGGTTGGGTTCCTGGATGGTGCAAATGGCTAAGTGCTCAACTACTAGCTGAAAGGTTACTGGATTGAATCAACCTCAAGGCATCTTGGAAGACAGGCCTGGTGATTTGCTTCTAAAAGGTCAGGAAGCCGAGTTGAATTACAGCTCAATTCCCCATCCTTTTTACAACCATCTTCCACCCTGGTTAGAGACAGATAAGCAGGCATAATAACTCATTTGCTTAAAAGCTGAGTTAAATGGAAACTCAATTCCCCACCTTTTCTATAATCGTCCCATCCTAGTTGGAGACAGATGAATAGGTATGATAATGTGTTTCCTTAAAGTTATTTTTCAGAAACAACTGATACCAACTTGAAATCAGTTACAACTGGCTCAGATCAGTTTTGGCCCACGGATATGTGCAGTGAGACAAACAGGAATGAAGTTGCTCAGAACTAACATCTCCCTCTCAGCCTAAGCCTTGATCAGCTGGTGACAGGAAGTCAGTGTAACTGATCCGGTGCACAAGTGCACTGCATTAAAAATTGACTGTTCCTTTAAACCAAGGCAAAGGAAACCTCAGCCAATCTCCAGCTAATTCACACCTAAATTTCTGAAATTTATATGAATATGTACAGATCCCTGTCCTGAACTTTACAAAAATTGTACTCCAAACCCCACTTGAGGAGTCAGATTTGGATACTGGCCCCTGTCTCCTTACCATCCACATGGTAATCTTTCTCATCTTTCAAGTACACAGGGTGTCTGAACTGATTTGGCTCAATCGCACACCAGGCAGGGACTCACTTTAGTCTGACTTCAATCACAGCTTTGAAAATCCTGTAGAGCAGTTCTACTCTTCGTACATGAAATTGCCATGAGTTGGAATTGACTTCATGGCAACAACTAACAATAATAATTTTAGATCGAATGTTCTACATGGAGTATGAAAAAATTATAAGGAAAAGTTGACACTCTGGGCAATCTTATTTTTCTCTGGGGTTATTTACTTTTGTTTGTGGAAGATAGGTGAGGGGCTGATGATCTCATTTAAATCAGATATTGAGATGTTTCAAACCTTAGCATCAGTCTTTGAGAGGACTGGCTCGTTGACCACTAATTCTCTCTCTCAGAAGATTCCTCTTTTGCAGTAAAATTCCCATGAAAACTCCATGGTTTGAAGTGGGGCATACAATCTTCCGAATCAATCCTTGTAGTTTACAGAATGCTCAGAATGCTATGTACACACTGGCTTAGGCCTGATTTACCTTAATCAATTATCTATGACAAGCCCCAGGGTTACAGGTGAGGAGAGACAACTCAGGGACGCCCGAAGTAGCATGTGGGAAGAGCAGGAGAAAGGGGATTAAAAGTCAGGAAGCCAGAGAGAAGAGCAGTCAGCCAAAGGGATTAGGTGAGGAGAGGAAACTCAGGCTCACCCAAAGCAGCAGGACCGGAGAGCAGGAGAAAGGGGATAAAAGCCCGGATCCCGGACAGAGGAGCAGTCAGCCCCAGGGACAACTCAGGGACTCACAAAACAGCAGGGCAGAAGAGCAGGAGAAAGGGGATTAAAAGCCAGGAAGCCAGACAAAGGTACAGTCAGCCACAGGGACCCAGTTGGGGGTGATA
>NW_006921682.1:6137381-6144729 GCF_000298275.1 Orycteropus afer afer | reverse complement strand
GAAATAGGGGGAGGCTTTCAACTGTATGGATTGACATGGTGGGTGCAATCATGGGTTCAAGTATAGCAGGGATTGTGGGGCTGGCGCAGGATCGGGCAGTGTTTCGTTCTGCTGTGCATGGGGTTGCTATGAGTCGGAAACGACTCGACGGCACTTAACAACAACAACAACATGACAAGGGAAAAGGGTCTATCCTGAATCCGTTAAAATAGTCTAGTCCCACACTTGGAAGTGAGCTTAATCTACTTCAAAACTGCATGGTGCTTACATAATATCCTGTTGGCACAGTGGTTAAGTGCTCAGCTCTTAACCAAAATGTCAGTGGTTTAAACCCACTAGCCACTCTATGGGAGAAAGATGTGACAGTTTGCTTCAGTAAAGATTGCAGCTTTGGAAACACTATAGAGCAGTTCTCAAAAACAAACAAACAAAAAAAACCCCAAAACGAAATAAACTCCCTGCCATTGAGTCGATTCTGACTCATGGCGATCTCCATTGGTTTCCAAGGTGAGAAATCTTTATGGAAGTAGATTACTCCATCTTCCTTCTGCAGAGCATCTGTTGGGTTTGAACCACCATCTTTCTGGGTAGCAGTGAAATGCCTTAGGCACTATGCCTCCTGAGCTCCCAAAGAGTCACTATGAGTTGAAATTGACTCAATGACAATGAGTTTGGGTTAGGTTGAAGCAATATGGGGACATACCCACAGTTTCCACATGCTGACTGAAAAGAACATTGAACCAAAATGCAGGAAGGCTGAGTTCTAGGATAGACTTTACTGCTGATTTTAGTATACAGGCCTGATCAAGGCATATCCTGTCTCTAAATTTGAAACGCTCAGTAACAACAAGGAGGAGGATTAAATCAGTGACTTTTAGACCATGTTTTATACAGATGTGCCTCTGTATTGACTGTGAAACCCCAGTTCATTTCAACAAAAAAGTCTTATTGTTATTTGGGAGTCTGTGTAAGACTTCATTTGACTAACAGTTTCCACAGTTAAAGAATTATTTGAAAACTAGTGGACCAAATGATTTTAAACATCTTCAACTTTATTATTCTATGGGTGAGAAAGTTAGTGATATAAAAGTATTTTTCTGCTTGTTTTTGAACAAAGCAAAGCAAAAACTCAAAATAAAAACAACTTATTTTTAACCATCACCCTATTAAATCTCTCTAATAAAAAGTCTTTGACCACAAATTTGATTTTTAGGGGAAAATACAAGACAAGACTATATGTTGTCTTAATATGTTTATGTCTGCCTTGGATATGGCATTATAAATAAAAGGTAAATTATGATCAAAGAACTCTCTTTACATCATAAAATTATAAAACATTAGACTTACCTGATTTGGGTAGTGTGGTAGGAAGAATTCTAAGATGGCCTCCAAGGATTCCTGAGCCTGAGGTATACACACCTTCTCCCAATTATTCAGTCAAACACTATTCTAGCTACTGCAGTGAAAGGATTTTGCAGATGTAATTAAGGTCTGAAATCAGTTGACCTTGAAATGTGGAGATTATCTGGGTGAGTTTTACCTAATCACATGCATCATTTAAATTTGGCAAAGCAAGTCAGAGATTCTAAGCATGAGGGGATTTGATGTGTGATAATTTCTTTGTTGGTGGCTTGAAGATGGAGGAGACCACACAACAAGGAATGTGGGCAGTCTCTAGAGCTGAGAGCAGCCCCTGGCTGAAAGCCAGCAAGGAAACAGAGACCTTGGTTCTTCAACTACAAGGAACTAAATTCTGCCACATCCATATGAACTTGGAAGAGGACCTCAACCTCTAGATTAGTATTGCAGTCCCAGCTAACACTTGATTTCAGCTCAGTGAGACTGATTTCAGCCATGCTGAGCCTGGACTTCTGGCCTACAGAAACTGTGAGATGATAAATCTGTGTTACTTTAAGCCACCATATTTGTGGTATTTTATTATTAAAGCTAAGACAAGGGCATCTTAGAAATTCTAAGCTCATTTTAAAGTAAGAAAAATAGTCTCATTTAATTCATGGAAAAAAACCATGCCCACAGAAGTGCAAAGAGTAAAGTGATCTGTTGATGTTTACTCTGCCAGTAAGAGTTGAGAGTAGACAAGTACTATAATAATATTATACTCAGTCTAGACCTCTTTCCAGAAGGCTGGCAGTTCAAACCTACTAGCTGCTCCTTGGAAGGAAGGTTGAGAAATCTACTTCCATAGTGATACTGCCTTGGAAACCCAAGGAGGGGTTGCTATGAGTTGTGTTCTACTGGAGGGCACATAACAATAACAACAACAACAACAATAACAGACCTCCTTCCACTCTAATTTTTACTTCTTGCCTCTTGGTGATATAGACAATGAGATTTTATTCTAACAAAAGAACCTCCTTGCCTTAAAATCTCTCTCCTCTGCTTTCTAGAACTAGAACAGGTCACTTAGGAAAATAGGATCCCTAATCTACTTCTAGGAGCTCTGGTAGCATAGTGGCTAAAGCACTTGACTGCTAACCAGAAGGCTGGCGGTTCAAACCCACCAGCCACTCCTCGAAAGGAAGGTTGGGCAATCCTACTTCTGTAGCGATACTGCCTCGGAAACCCAAGGAGGGGTCGCTATGAGTCGGGGCCGACTCGACGGCACATAACAACAACAACAACAATCTACTTCTAATGGCTTCTGAAGACAGAGACCCATTCATTTCCATCATCATCTCACCCTGAGCTTTAACATCCAAAATTCTAGAAAGATATCCTTCTGGTTCACTTATATTCAGGGTTTATATAAATACGGTCCACAGACCACCTCCTCTTATATCACCTAAGGTGTTTGTGGAAAATGCAAATTCTTGGGCCCCGCTCTGATAGGTTCTGATTCAGTAGGTGATGCTGATGTACATTGAAGTTGCAGAAACACTATTAAGTACTTTTTGTGGCAGTATATGCCCTTTCCTACTTTTTGGCTCCTTAGAGGAGATCAAACACATCTGTTCAGCATTCTATGCATAATAGGCCATAGCATAATTTTGATTACTTCATTCCCACAAGACTCCATTGAGATGGGTTTATCTTTATCATCATTGGAAAGTGTCCAATATTAGGAACCTTATATTCTTACCTCAGCACTTTGCCTGTTTTTGCTATGCTGTTACCACCTCATAACTGTTCCTTTTCTTCTGCTTGCTCCATTAAAAGCCATTATTATCAAAGAAGAAAGGTTATTAGGAAACACCTAAATGAACCCTGTATTTGTTGATTAGGGTTTATTTAATGAATTACCACAAAGTGAGTGGCTTAAAATGAAAACAATTTGTTCTCTCACAGTTCTGGAGGCTTGAAGTCTGAATTTAGGGTGTTCAGAGCACTATTCTTTCTCTGAAGGCTCTAGGGGAACATCTTTTCTTGTCTCTTCCAGCTTCTGGTAGTCCTTAGGTGTTCCTTGGTTGGTAGATGTGCACATAAAGATATCACTCAGATAGAATTAGAACTCATCCTACTCCAGTATTACCTCATGTTAACTGATTATCTTCAAAGATTCTATTTCAAAACAAGGGCACCTTCACAAGTACTAGGGGTTAGATCTTCAATATATCTTTCTGGGGACACAATTCAATGTATAACAGCCCTCAAAGATTAAAACTCTTCTATTGACCATTTGGGGTTTTAATATAAAGATCCTGATAGTTTACTTGTTGAGTACTGTTTTAGACCATGAGTTTTATTTCAGACCATGGTCAAGGTTTTATACTCTCTCTCCTTTAGATGTAAGGAGAAACTCGTCCCCTCTATTTTGTTAGAAATAAGGGTTACCACCATTCTTCCCTGTTAATATTAGGGAATCTACCTCTCATTCCCCAGCTTAAATGATGGGAGTCTTGTCTCTGCTCTTCATTTTTTATTTGGTTGCCTGGTCGTCTAGTTGTGGTTGCTCTTAACATTTATATTTCCCTTTGTCAAGGTTCTTACTCTCTATTTGGGCACATGGCCACAAGTATAGGAAAACCTGCAAAAGCCAGAACCTGTGTAAGGTGGAAACCTGTCAGTGAAGGAAAACTCAAATACTTTTTGCTAATAGAGAGTGATAGAAAAGAGGTAAGACTGCACCCTGTCAAAGGTGTAAAACTTGCAAGACCCAGATAAACAAGGCAGTCCTATTGAATTCTGGCTCTCACAGGTTTCATTGTAGTTCATTGGCGCATTCTACATATAATACAATCGAGTTATGAATTTCAGGGATCTGGATGCCATAAAATGATTTGGACCAAGTGCTGGGGCAGATTACCCAATAAGCAAGGTGTGGTGAATTGCGTGATGTGGCCCTTCTAGCCATTGTCCTCCATTCTGTGATGTATTGTAAATCCTATTATCCATGCTTGTTTGGGGTGGTGTGGTAGTTAGGTCAGGTATCAACTTGGCTGGGCAGCTGGTAGTAGTCATTCCCTATGATGACTGTCGGATCTGTGATGGGATTTGCCTTGAGCTGCTGACTGTTAAAGGCATCCACTTAGGTTATTTCTGTTGGGGCAACACAGGTGGAATATATCTTGAGTCCTGCCTTGCTGGAGGGTGTAATTCAAATCACTACCCTTAGCTTCCTTGAGGGTATACCTACAAATCTCCTGGGAAGGTTCGCCCTCCTCTTGCTCTGGTTTTGTGCTTTGGTGCATCCTCATCTCACCCCTGGATATGGGACAGCAGCCGTCATCTGATCTACTGATCAAGGCTCACCAAACCCAGAGAATTGGGAGGATCCTCCAGACCCACTCATGGACCTGGGACTTGCCAGACTGCCAGCCTCCACCACTACTACGTGAGACGATCCCTCGGGTGTCTCTGAGTTCTGTGAGGCATTACATGGGGGAAATTACTGGGAGGAGGAGGAGGAGTTAACATCTGAAATAATGGAATGGCACAGTTGTTTGGGCATTTGGGATATCTTTAACCTTTGCCTCATGGGGACCGGCCTTATGCTGATCTTTCTGAGAGAAGTAGTTCAAGCACAAGGTAAGCATGGGCTTACCTTGTGCTTGCTTACTAATCTGTAGTGAACAATTTCACATGGTTTTCACCACATCTTTGATGTTCACTATAGATTAGTCTGTAAACACAAGCAACCTTGTGCTTACCTTGCTTATTGGGTTCTCTGCCCTGCCAGGGATTGTAAATTTGAAAAGAGGCTTTGATTCTGTAGGAAGGTGCTGTGGAGTTGAGAGAGAGACAGATGTCAGCCATACCTAGAAGCAGAATCTGATTTGGTGAAAAAATGTGAAATTGTTCACCACAGATTAGTAAGTAAGCCTGTGCTTACCTTGCTCAATGAGGAATCAAACATTGCTTCCAAGACACCTCTCTGTGGACTTGAACCTCCAAACCTCTGAACCTCCAACCTTTCAAACAGTAGCTGAATATGTTAATGGTTTTCACCACCCACGGACTCCAGTGTGAGGTTATCAATGACTGTATTCCATCCCAAGGAGGGAACCTGCCTGCAGAAGGGGAGAATGATGCCAATAAGGGAAGAGAAGCATAGAAAAGCAGAATCAAAAAGAAGGAGAGGGCAGATGAATGGGTGGAAAGTGGAGGGAGATCTTGTGTGTATTTTGCTTACCTTTGGAGTTTCCAATGTCAGTCAGTAAGTGCTTTTTTGTCTTAAACTGGATCAAGTTGAAGTTTTGTCACATTACCACTGATTCTCTTTGACATTCTGCAAAGATAAATTCATTTTCATAGGGTTAAAGTAAGGATAAATTCAGGCCTTTCTTCTTTATGTCACTGTTTTCAAGTGAAGTAGGCACATGCTCCTTTTCCTCCACCCTACCCTGTTATAGAGAAAAGAAAGTTAAGCATTCTCTTTTATGTAGATTGTGTGGTTTTGTTATCACAGATTAGAGAAATCTCAGTAGACAACACTTTTATCTAAGTATTGGCAAAAATGATGGTTTTAGATCAATCATTCCAACTCATAAAAAGGAGCTCTGGTTGTACAGTTGTTAAAGCATTCAGCTGCTAACCAAAAGGTCAGTGGTTTGCACCAATCAGCTGCTCTGTGGAAGAATGATGAGACAGTCTGCTTCCTTAAAAATTTACAGCCTTAGAAATCCTATGTCCTATAGTGTCACTGAGTCAGAATCACCTGGATGGCAGTGAGTTTTTTTTTTTTTTAATTCCAAGTCATCATAGTTATAGGAAGTATTATTCTATATTTAAAATGTTTAGCAACTTTTAGCAAAATATTGAGCAAACCATTTCATTACTTAGGGTGTATTTTAGAGAGTTCACCAGAAAGCCCTGTTTCTTAAAGCTAGATGCATTATGAACCCTTTACAGAGATTTCATTTCTCTCTTTTGCAAAAGTGAGCACATGGTAATACTTGCTTTAATTTTTTCTAGGTTAAAATTATTGTGGCTATTCTCTACAGTGATAACCAGTTAGTACTAAAAGTGCAAAAGAGAAAATAAGATTCTATTCACAATAGCAACAAAAATGAGAATGTCTGTGAATAACACTGAAATGAAATGTGTGGGTCTCTATGGAGAAAATTAGAAAACTCATCTGAGTGATTTGAAAGAATTTGAATAATGTAGACATAGAGTCACTATGAGTTGGAATTGACTTAATGGCAACAGATTTGGTTTGGTAGACATATAATGCATTATTAATGTGAAAATTCCATTTCTTCCTAAATCAACTAATAGTTTTAATGTAATTATAATAAAAATTTCAACAGGTTTCTTTTGGAAATTGTCAGAATCTTTTTTTAACATTCACTTAGGTGAATAAGCACCAGAATGACTAATAAAATATGAAAAATAAATATAACGAGTCCGAAAAAACCTCACTGGATTCTATTTGAAGTATTTATTATCAATTATTATAAAGCTATAGCAAATAGGCATATACAGTACTGGTACATAAGTTAGCAGATGATTCAGAAAAATAATTTATTATAAATAATATTTAATACCTGATAAAGGATGCAACACAATCAATAATAAAGGGTAAGATTATTCAATTTTTACATCCAGAATAATTAGAAAGTAGTGAGTTTAGAACTCTTTCCCTTGCTACTGCCTATATAATTTCTGGCAGATTAAAGCACTAAACATTGAAAACAGCAAACAACATAAAAGTGATAGAGGGAGATATAGCTGAATATCATTTGATCCCGGGATGTTGTTTTTGTTGTTGTTAGGTGCTGTCAGGTTGGCTCCAACTTACAGGGATCCTACCTACAACAGAACGAAACACTGCTAGGTCCTGTGCCATCTTCATAATCCTTACTATACCTAGCCCATCGTAGCCCAATGTGTCAGTCTATATTGTTGAGGGCCTTCCCCTTTTTCGGTGACCCTCCACTTTACCAAG
>NW_006921682.1:6129744-6136345 GCF_000298275.1 Orycteropus afer afer | reverse complement strand
CAAATGTCTAATGCTTTAGCTATCTTTATTTAGTTTAAGTTGTGTTTATATGTTTATATGGCATTTTGATCATGTACATCGAAAGTTCCTAAATCATTAAGGTTTGACTCACCACTTCCAGTTCTCAGAAACTAGACTAACAAAAACTTACTGCCGTGAAGTCGGATCCAACTCATAGCAATCCCTCCTTAAGTTTCTAAGGTGGTATCACTATTGAAGTAGATTGCCCAACCTTCCTTCCGAGGAGTGGCTGGTGGGTTTGAACTGCCAGCCTTCTGGTTATTAGTCAAAGGTCTTAGGCACTACACCACCAGAGCTCCTGAATCTAGACTAAGGAAATGATAAAAATATAGATTTTCACAAAATAAATTAATTTATCATCATTTAAAATTCTGAAAAATGGAAACTATTTAAATTTCCAGTGAATGGGAAATGATTAAGGTAAAATGTGTTATTGTGAGCTCATGTACAGCCATTTAAAATTATGCTTACAAAAAAAATTTTGTTGCTTGTGCTATAATGTTTAGTGAAAAAAATAATATAAATATTTTAATATGTTGTGTTATGTTATGTGCCATTGAGTTGGACCCGACTCATAGCAACCCCTTCTTGAGTCTCCAAGGCAGTATCACTATGGAAGTAGATTGCCCCTTCTTCCTTCCGGGGAGTGGCTGGTGGGTTTGAACCACCAGCCTTCTGGTTAGCAGTCAAGTGCCTTAGCCACTATGCTACCAGAGCTCCCAATATAATATGTTACATAGTTTCAATTATATAATTATGGAAATGCACCCCAACTTTATTATTTATTTATTTATTTTTGCAGTGTTTCCTCCCCTCCCCACCCACCCCTGGTAACCAACAAAGAACGTTTCCTTCCATATATAAACTTTTCTTTGACTTTTTACAATAATGAACTAATACAATATTTGTCCTTCTGTGCTTGACTTATTTCACTCAGCATAATGTCCTCTAAGTTCATCCATGTTATGTGGTGTTTTGCAGATTCCACATTATTCTTTAGTGTTGCATAGTATTCTATTGTGTGTATGTACCATAGTTCGGTTATCCATTCTTCTGTTTATGGCCACCTAGGTTGTTTCCATCTTTTTGCTACTATAAATATTGCTGCAATGAACATGTTGTTGTTGTTGTTATGTGCCGTCGAGTCGGCCCCGACTCATAGCGACCCCTCCTTGGGTTTCCGAGGCAGTATCACTACGGAAGTAGGATTGCCCAACCTTCCTTTCGAGGAGTGGCTGGTGGGTTTGAACCACCAGCCTTCTGGTTAGCAGTGCAATGAACATAGATGTGCGTATATCTGTTCTTGTCCTGGCTCTCACTTCTTTAGGATATGTACCTAGTAATGAGATTGCTGGATCAAATGGTATTTCTAATTTCAACTTTTTAAGGAATCACCATACTGCTTTCCACAGTGGTTGTATCATTTTACAGTTCCACCAGCAGTGTATGAGAGTCCCAATCTCTCCACATCCTCCCCACATTTGTTATTTTCTGTCATGTTGAACTTTGCTATTAGTACTGGGCCCGATGGTATTTCACTGTTGTTTTGATTTGTATCTCTCTAATTGGATCCTAACTTTAAACCAATCCAAACCCATTGCCATTGCAATTCTGACTCATAGCAACCCTCTAGGAAGGGGTATAGTTGCCTTATACGATTTCCAAGGCTGTACTCTTTACAAAAGCAGAATGCCACATTTTTTTACCCTGGAGTGGCTGGTGGGTTTGAACTGCCAGATTTCTGGTTAGCAGCCAAGTGCTTAACCACTATGCCATCAGGGCTCCTTCACCCTACCTTTAGCTTTGGTAACCTTATAATTGAATTAGAAATTATATTTTTATTTTTGCTTGATTTTAAAAATTTATTTTATCTGAATATACCATGAGCACCTGATTGATAAATTAACTGCATTTTGTTTTTTCAGCTATAGACTCATCAGGAATCTACCTCATGTCTGTTTTGGAGATCTGGGCTTTTAGAATCCCATCATAGATTTAAGGGAATTTTAGTTTTTGGTTTTTCTTAAAACCCAAAATGGAAAGGGCTGAAGGGGTTAAACAGGAGAAGAAAGGGATACTAGGGGTGGCCAGGGATGGCCAGGCCTGAGGGAAGAAGTGGAGGGGTTGAAGTGAGAATGGCAAGTTCCTCCAGGGTGTACACCTGTGTCATGTTGCCCCCAGCACCTTGGATATAAAGAATACTGGGGAAAGAGGGCTGGCATAACAGTCAAGTTGGAAGATATGGGAAATATACAGCAAGAAAGACACTGTACCTCATGGATTGGATACTATGCTTGGTGAATGGAAGATATGCTCAGACATGTTTGTAAGGTTTGGGCCATCCCATAGTTAACAAGGAGTCTTTGACTGTTGCAAATGGTTAAGTAGTAGACTACTGACTGAAATGTTGGCAGTTCAAATCCACCAAGAGGCTCCTTGGAAGGGAAAGTCTGGCAATCTGTTTCCAAAAAGTCACAACCTTGAAAATCCTATGGAATAGTTCTACTCTATACACATGGGGTCACTGTAAGTCTGAATTGACCCAATGGTAACTAATAACAACAACATACAGTTAATGGAAGTGATACTTGTAGATAATAAGGGCATTCCTCTAATTTTCTGTTCTTATAATCATTGCAAATCCTTGCATAGTCTTTAAATAGACTGGTTTTGGAAGGGTGGGTTCCTGGAGAGAGAAGACTGGAAACACTGGGATAGGTGGTGGTGGTTTTAACTTCATTGACTTGTGGAGAAGAGGGACCATTAAGTAGGGGTAAACAAAGTCTCAATATAAATATCTATTTTATTATTTAAAAACTCATTATTTCTTAATGCACAAAATTATAAAGGACAAGAAAATAAGAGACCAGGCAACTCCTGGTGACCGAAAAACAGTAAATTTAATACATGAACATGGTGAGATAATTTAAACAGTACATATAGAGACACACACAAAATAAATAAATAAATAAATAAAAGGCTCCTTTCCCACTTACACTCAGTCTCTCTCTCTCTGAAGATTACCATTTGTTATGAATTGCATTGTGTCCCTACAAAAGATATGTGGAGGTACATGGGAAGTGGAGACAACAAAGATGAACCTTTTTGCACATACAGTACTGCATGGTCAGTGAAGGCAAACATGAATATATGGGTGGATAGATGGGTGGACAGGCTGAACTATTAGGTATGTCTATGCAGGGGGGAGTGTACCCAAGGCCATGTATAGGGTTGGCAGACAATGGTTTTTCAAATGTATTTGTGTGTTCTGTAAGAATTCCCAGGTGTATTCTAGAGCTGACAAGGGACAAGGTTGTAGTCACTTCTTGGTCACAGCCAGCTACCTAGAGGGACCCAGTAGTTGAACCTGTGGACTCAGGACCATAGTCACAGGGGACAACAAGCTCAATTGGTGTAACATACTACACAAAACATTGTTCGACCTCCTACTTTGGTGGATAGTGACTGGGATCTTAAAAGCTAGCAAGCTGCCATCTAGATGCAACGATGGGTCTCTCCTCATGCAGAGCAAAGAAGAATGAAGAAAACCAAAGATTCATGGAAACAATTAGTTCAAGTGACTGGTACACCATGGGATCCTCAGCCTGTATGACTATGAGACCAGAAGAACTAGATGGTGCCTGGCTACCACTGTCAACCACTTGGAGGGGGAATCTATGTAGGAGATCCTGTATAGAGAGGGAGAACAATGTGGAACAAAACTAAAAATGATTTGGAAAAAAAGGGGGGGGCCAGGTTTGCTGGTCTGATAGAGTCTGGTGGAAGCACTGAGACTATGGCCCCTAGCTGCCCTTCAGGTCTGGAACGGAACCCACACCTGTGGCTTCCAGCCAAACAAAAGACAGGCATATGAGTTGAACATTTACCTGAGGTAGATACACTCCGTGGACAGAACAATCATGGGAGAAAGAGGGCTTTTTATGTACAGGGAGACAGTTCAGGGGACAGGAGTGCATAGAAGGATGGGAGTGCATAGGGAAGAGGAAATGGGAGGGGAGCTATTGCATTGGGATAAATCGTAGTCAATGTCATGAGACAAAGTGTATGTGAACTGATGTATGGAAAATGAATTTGCTCTGTAGACTTTCACCCAAATCACAATTAAAAAAAAAAAAAAAAGGTGGGGGGAAGAAAATGAAAAAAAGATGAAGTTCTAACTCCTGGTTCCTATGAATGTGACCTTGTTTGGAAATAGAGCCTTTGGATAAGTTATCAGTCAACTTAACATGAGATCATACCAGACTATCTCAAAAACTCTCACTGCCATCAAGTCAGATCCGACTCATATCAACCCCTCTTTGGCTTTCCGAAGCGGTATCACTACAAAAGTAAATTGCCCAATCTTCCTTTCAAGGAGTGCCTGGTGGGTTTGAACTTCCAGCCTTCTGGTTAGCAGTCAAATGCCTTGGGTACTACAGCACCAGAGCTCCCATACTCTATGAGTATAGAGGGTCTTAATCCCATCTGAGTGGTGTCCTTATGAAAGAACAGACACAGAGATAGAGAGACACAGAAGGATGACTGACACTGATTGGAGTAATGAATCTGCAAGCCAAAAAAATGTCAATGATTGTTGTCTTTCACCACAAACTAGGATAGATGCATAGAACAGATTCTCCCTAAAAGCCCTCAAAGGAATGAACATAGGCGACACCCTGAATTTGGACGCTTAGCCTCAAGAATTGTGAGACAACAAACTTCTGTTCTCATAAGCCACTCAATTTGTGGTACTATGTTAGGTGGTGGTGGTGGTGTTAGGTGCTGTTGAGTCGTCTTTGGCTCATAGCCACCCTATGCACAGCAGAATGAAACAACACTCGGTCCTGTGCTAACTCCGTGATCCCTGCTATACTTGAGCCCATTGCCGTAGCCACTGTGTTAATCCATCTCGTTGAGGCCCTTCCCCTCTCGTGGACCATCCACCTTACTAAGTATGACATCCTTCTCCAGAGAATGGTCCCTTCTGACAACATGACCGAAGTAGGTGAGACGAAGTCTGGTCATTCTCGCTTCCAAGGAGCATTCCGGCTGCACTTCTTCCAGGACAGACTTGTTAGTTCTTTCATCAGTCCATGGTCCTTTCAGCATTTTGCCAGCACCACAACTCAAAAGCATCAATTCTTCTTTAGTTTTCCTTATTCATTGTCCACCTCTCACATGCATATGAGGTGATTGAAAATATCATGGCTTGTGTCAGGCACACTTTGGTCCTCAAAGAGACATCTTTGCTTCTCAGCACTTGAAAGAGATCTTTTGCAGCTGACTTGCCCAGTGCTATACATCCTCTGATGTCCTGACTGCTGCTTTCATTGGCATCAATTGTAGAATCAAGTAATGTGAAGTCTTTGACAACTTTAATCTTTTCTCCATTTATCATGATGCTGCTTATAAGTCTAGTTGTTGTGAGGATTTTTGTTTTCTTTATATTGAGATGTAATCCATACTGCAGACTGTATTCTGCTATCCTCATCAGTAAGTGCTTCAAGTCATCCTCACTTTTAGCAAGCAAAGTTGTGTTGTCAGTGTATAGCAGGTTGTAATGATTATCCCTTCAGTCTTGATGCTACGTTCTTTTTCATATAGTCCAGATTCTCAGATTATTTACTCAGCATATAGATTGAATAAGTATGTGGAAAGGATAAAACCCTGACACACTCCCTTCTTGATTTTAAACCATGCAGTGTCCACTTGTTCTGTTAGAATGACAGCCTCCTGGTCTATGTACAGGTTTCTCATGAGTCCAATTAAGTATTCTGGAATTCCAATTCTTCTCAATGTTATACACAATTTGTTATCCACACAATCAAATGCTTTTGCATAGTCAATAAAACACAAGTAAACATCTTTCTGGTATTCTTTGCTTTGAGCCAAGATCATCTGACATCCACAATGATATGCCTTGTCCCATGTCCTCTTCTGAATCCAGCTTGCTCCTCTGGATGTTCTCTGTCAATATACTGCTGCAACCATTTTTGAATTATCTTCAGTGAGATTTTACTTGTGTACGATGTTAATGATATTGTTCTATAATTTCCACATTCTGTGGGATCACCTCTCTTTGGAATGAGCACAAATATGGATCTCTTCCAGTCAGCTGGCCAGGTAGCTGTCTTCCAAATCTCTCTGGTATAGTCAAGTGAGTGCCTCCACAGTGGTGTCCATTTGATGAAACATCTCAATGGGTATTCTGTCATTTCCTGGAGCCTTGTTCTTCTCCAGTTCCTTCAGTGCAGCTTCGACTTCTTCATTCAATACCATTGGTTCTTGAGCTTATGCCATCTCCTGAAATGGTTGAAGATTGACCAGTTCTTTTTGGCACAGTGACTGTGTGTATTCCTTTTATCTTCTTTTGATCCTTCCTGGATCATTCAATATTTTGCCCGTAGAATCTTTTAATATTGCAACTTGAGGCTTACATTTTTCCCTGAGTTCTTTCAGCTTGAGAAATGCAAAGCATGTTCTTCTCTTTTGGTTTTCTAACTCCAAGTCTTTGTACATTTCATTATAGTAATTGGTTTTGTCTTTTCGAGCTGCTCTTTGAAATCTTCTGTTCAGCTCT
>NW_006921682.1:6124528-6129259 GCF_000298275.1 Orycteropus afer afer | reverse complement strand
CCAGTGGTAATTAACACATCTTGATTGCACGTTCAGTCAGTTTCAGACTGCAGAAGTTGATAAAAATCTTCAATTTCCTCATCTTTGGCTTTGGTAGTTGGTGCATAAATTTGAATAATAGTCATATTAACTGGTCTTCCTTGTAGGCATATGGATATTTTCTTATCACTGACAGCATTGTCCTTCAGGACAGATCTTGAAATATCCTTTGTGATGATGAATGCCACACCATTCCTCTTCAAATTGTCATTGCCAGTGTAGTAGATCATATGGTTGTCTGATTCAAAATGTCCAAAACCAGTCCACTTCAGCTCACTAATGCCTAGGATATCAATCTTTATGCTTTCCATTTCATAGTTGACAATTTCCAGTTTTCCTAGATTCATACTTTGTACATTTCATGTTCTGATTATTAATGGATGTTTGCAGCTGTTTCTCCTCAATTTGAATCATGCCACATCAGCAGATGGAGGTCCTGAAAGCTTTATTTTATCCATATCACTAAGGTTTGTTCTACTCTGATGAGGCAGCTCTTTTCCAGTCATATTTTGAATGCCTTCCAACCTAAGGGCCTCATCTTCCTGCACTGTGTCGGACAATGTTTCTGGGATATTTATAAAGTTGCCCAGTAATGTATTGGACAGTGTTTCTCTGCTTTCATAAGGTTTTCCCTGGCCAAGTTTTTGAGAAGTGGATAACCTCTCCCTAGTCTGTCTCAGTCTGTAAGCTGCATTGAAACCTCTGCACCATGTGCAACCCTGCTGGTATTTGAAATACTGGTGGCATAGCCTCAAGCCTCACAGCAACACACAAGCCACCACAGTATGACAAACTGACAGACAAGTTCATCTCTCTTAGCTGTTTGTTACCTCTCTGCCCTCTCCTTATCTGGATCCTTCTGCTTTGTCATCCTTGGCTTTCCCTCCTTCCTGTCTCTGGGGTGGGGCCTGTCTCCTTCCCCTTACCTGGATCCTGCTGTTTTTTCCTCCTGGGCTTTCCCTCCTTTCTGCCTCTTGGGTGGGGCCTGTCTCCCTCCTCTTACCTGTATCCTACCACTTTGTTACCCCGGGCTTTCCCTACTTCCTGCTTCTTGGGTGGGTCCTGTCTCCCTCCCTTTACCTGGAAAAAAATTTAAGCTAGTTAAAGCATGTGTGTGTGTGTGCACACATGCATATGAGCTCATGCTGGTGGGTGGTGGGAACTGAATGCTATATTATATAAATTATCAGGGGAGGCTTCACTAATAAGGAGACATCTGAACTGAAAATTAAAGGTAATGATAAAATTAGTCCTGTGAATATCTGGGGGGAAAGATATTCCAGGCAGCAGGAACAGTTTATGCAAAGACCTTGAGGCAGGATTATACTTGGTGTACTTGAAAAACAACAAGAAGGCTAGGCTGGAGGGGACCAGGCAAATGGAGAGTGTGGAGATGATGCCCAGAGATACTATGACTTTGTAGATCATAGGTAGGACTTTGGCTTTTATTCTAAGATGGGGAGCCAGTGGAGGATTTGGAGCAGGAAAAAAAGAAAAAAAAAAAAAAAAAAAAGATCAGACTTAAACCTTGGAATGCTTACTGTAGCTAAGCTGTTGAGAAAAGACTTTCTGGAGGTAATGACAGAAGCAAGGAGACCAGTAGAAGGCTTTTTTTTTTTTTTTAAACATATTTCAGAAGAGAGATGATGAAGGCTTGAGACAGAATGGTAGTGGTGAAGACGAGGAGAAGGTGATATATTTTCAAGATAGAACCAACAGAATTTTCCAAAATATTTCTTGGAGGGTCTGAGAGAAAGACAGAGGTCTAGGTTCTCTCCAAGATATTTGATCTGGACAAGTAGAAAGGTAGAGAGAGCAGCAGTATACTCAGGAAGATTACAGGAGGTACAGGTCAGAGGAAGTGTGCTGGAAATAAGGATTTGCTTTTAGTCATGTTAAGATATACTTATTAGGACTTCTGGTAAGATGGAGGAATAGGCAGACAAGTGAAACAGACCCTCTATAACAAAGAAAAGAAAAAACAATTGAAAGAGATACAGAAGATAATCCTGGAGCCCTGAGCTTTGAAAGGAACTGTACAGAAGTGGATTAGGCACCAACTAGTGGAAAAACCTGAACGAAAACAGGACCTAAGAATAGGCTCTCTTTGCCAAGGTTGACAGCAACATACGAGAGACCGACAACAGGAAAGGAGATAGGCGGTAAATGTATAAGTGCTATCAACTAGTGAATAGAGGAATACAGCACAGTACCCTGTTTACGTAGATAACATAAAAACAAAACAAAGAAAGCAGAAATCGTGGGCAAGTCACTCCAACATATAATCACCAACTAAATATAAACATAAAAATGTCACAATGCCTTGGACACAACAGAGCATCAGAGCCCACACAAAGAAGCAAGATAAAGCAGGAGAAACAAGGGACCAGGATACAGAACCAAAACACATCCCTAAGGAAGATGCAGCATTGGAACTCCCTGATAAGGAATTCAAAAGAATTATATTTAGGTATCTTCAATGAAATGGGAGACAGATCAAGGAAAACACAGAGAAAACCCTAGAACAATTTTGGAAGACAACACAAGAACAAAATGACAAAATAAATGAAAAATCAGAAATGTTACAAAATCTACACACAGAAATCCAGATGATTAATACTAAATTTTCAGAAATAGATAAGACATTGAATGGACAAAGGAGCAGAATTGAATCAATGGAAGACAGAATTACGGAGATTGAAGGCAAATACCTGAACACTTCCTTGGAAAGGGATCAATCAGAAAAAAGATCAAGACAAAATGAAGAAATACTAAGGTTCATGTGGGATACCATCAAAAGGAATAACCTACTTGTAATCGGAATTCTGGAACACGTAGAGACAAATAAAACAACAGAGAAAATTGTTGAAGATTTGTTGGAAGAGAATTTCCCTGGTATGATGAAAGATGAGAATATATCCATTCAAGAAGTCCAATGAACCCCAAACAGGATAGACCCCAAAAGAAAATCACCAAGAAATATCATCATCAAACTCACCAAAACCAAAGACAAAGAAAGTATCATGAAAGCAGCATGGGAAAAACAAAAAGTTACCTACATGGGGCAATCAAGAAGACTAAGCTTGAATTTCTTGGCAGAAACCATGCCGGCAAGAAGACAACAGGATGGTATATATAAAACCCTGAAAGAGAAAAATTTCCAAACAAGAATTATATACCTAGCAAAATTGTCCCTCAAATATGATGGTGAAATTAGGACATTTCCAGATAAGGAGAAATTAAGAGAATTTGTTAAAACCAGACTAATATTATAAGAAATGCTAAAGTGAGCCCTTTGGACAGAGAAGCAACAACAGCCAGCAACAACTGACCATTAACACACATGATGATATAACCCAGAAACCAACCCAGCTATGGAAGTATCCAAAGTAACTAAGCCTACAAGATTGTAATCAGGGAACCAGAGACATCAATTGACAAATGAGGACGATTACAAACCAAAAAGAGGAAAAAATGTGTTGTTACCAAGCTTCTAGATGGTAGGAAGTCTAGACAATTACAAGATAGAATGGACTGTTCTATACTTGAGAAAAAAATTATAAATGACAGGTTAACCTCAAAGAAAAATGATAAACCTTCACATCAAAAGAAAAAAGAGGACAAGCACAAATATTTAGCAAATACTAAAACAATAGCAATGAAAGAAGTGATAATATGATTCATAAACAAAATGAGCTCAGCATAGAAAATTATATGGAACAAAGAAATCGACACTATGAAAAAGCACATAACAAAAACGACAGCAACAAATTCGTATTTGCTGATAATTGCATATCTGGGAAGGGACTTATCTCTAAAATTTAGAAATCTCCAATGTCTCAACAGCAAAGGGGTTAATAAACCAAATGAAAAATGGGCAGAAGACATGAATAGATATTTCACCAAGGAGGATATTCAGGTGGCTAGCTAATACATGAAGAGATGCTCACAATCATTGGCCATCAGAGAAATACAATTCAAAACAACAGTGAGATACTGTCTCACCCCAGCACTGATGGCAAGGTTCAATGAGACAGAAAATTACAAATGCAGCAGGGATGTGGAGAGATTGGGACACTCATACACTGGTAGCGGGACTGTGAAGTGATACAAACACTGTGGAAAGCAATATGGAGATTCTTTAGAAAGCTGGAATTGGAGATACCATTTGACCCAGCAATCCCATTACTAGATAAATATCCTAGAGAGGTGAGATCCAGGACAGGAACAGATATATGAACCCTCATGTTCATTGCAGCATTATTTACAATAACAAAACTATGGAAACAACCTACTTGCCCATCAGCGGAAGAGTGGATGACCAAACTATGGTACATACACATAATGGAATGTTATGTAGCAATAAAGAATAATGTAGAGTCTGCAGAACACCGCACAATATGGATGAACTTGGAGGACATTATGCTGAGTGAAATAAGTCAAACACAGAAGGACAAATGTAGTATTAGTTCATTGTTGTGGAGGGTCAAGGAAAGGTTTATATATGGAGGGAAACTTTCTTTGTTAGTTGCTGGGGGTGGAGGGGAGGGAAGACTGCCAAAAAAAAAAAAAAAAATGCATTGACCCATGTCACTTTAGTTTCATGTATTTCACTGTACATAAATTATATTTCAATAAAATTGCATTTTTTTTAAAGAGATACCTATTAGATAACCATGTAGAGATGCAGAG
>NW_006921682.1:6116806-6119678 GCF_000298275.1 Orycteropus afer afer | reverse complement strand
AGGTCTGGTACTTCAACTTGACTTAAGGTAGGCCACTGCATAATCCATGCTTCAGTAAGCCAACCAAATAAACTATTAGATCCTTTCCTAACCTCTCAAGCTGAAACATTGAATGAAGAATCAGTACTCAAAGGGCCTAAATCAATAAACTCAGACTGATCCAATCTGACATTCCTTGCACCATTATCCCACACCCACAGTAGCCATTCCCATACATATTCTCCAGGTTTCTGTCTGTACATGTTACCAAAATCCAGTAGGTCTTTTCAGGTGTAGCATACCACCTCCGCAATCACACTTTCTATTTCACCTTTTGGGGCTCACTTGGACTTAACTTTAGTTACAGGTCTAGGAGCAACAATGACTGGTTGGGGCAGTTGCTGAGAACATTCAGCAATGTCTTCCATGGCCTCTGCCTCAGGCAATGACTCAGCAGGAACAGTTGGGCTAATCCCATCAAACTGAAGTGGAGGGGGTAATGGCTTTGCAGTAATCCCTTCAGATGGGAAGGATTCAACAGAATTTACAGGCTCTATATCCTGATCTTCCTAACTATCTTCAGCCCATATGTCACCATTCCAGGTTTCAGGATCCCATTTTTTCCCAATCAATTCCCTCACTTTAACTTCAGACACCATTTTGGGTTGGCAATTTAATTGGCTTTGTAATTCAGCCACCCTTACAATAAGACTCTGGGTTTGGTTTTCAGCAATATCTGCTCTGTTACTAGAAGATATAAGACATTCTTTCAGAGCACAACTGGAAGCACTGAGGTCTTTTATGTGGCACTTAAGCTGAGACTCACCAGCTCTGAGCTCATCTTGCTCTTTCACCACTTTGTCTAGTGTAAGTAGGACCAACCAACCAGCTTCCTTATACTCCTCATGCTGACGAAATTGTAGAAAAGTATCAAATATCCTGTCACCCAGAGTGTCACTTCTCACAAGTACTTGATCTATTGGTGCTATTTCGCGTATTAATGTTGCCACTTCATGCCATGTATTAGCAGGGCTCTCTTTACTAACAGAGGCAGGGTCACTAGTGTCTTTAAGATTAATAAAACTGGAGAACCAATTTAGGAAGCCCATCCTTATGATTTTGTTTCTCTAGACTCACTCCCAGTACCAAATGTGTTAGAATGGGTTCTCTAGAGAAACAAAATCAGTAAAGCTTATATATTTATATATAGAGAGATTTATCTTAGGAAAATGGCTCACACACTTATAGAAGCTGGCAAGTCCAAAGTTCCTGGATCAAACGTCAAGCTGGAGGCTTTTCCACATCAAACTCGAGGCTTTTCCTGACTCTTGCAGCCACAGGGGCTGAGGAGCTCAGAGCTGGCAGGCAGTACACTGGCTGTTGACTGCAACAAATGACGAATCCAAGATCTCCAAGCTGAATGGTGGATTGTTCACTCGCGGACAGTTGTAGGCAGCACAACAGAATCCCAATCCACAGAAGAATGTCTCCTCTCCCAGGATGTCCACAGATATACTGGAAGCAGGCCACATCCCTAGGGAAACTCCCTTTCAACAGATTGGCTGCTCAAAACATAGTCATCTGATCCCATCATGGGAATAACCACACCACTACTGCTCAAACCACACAGAATTGTGGTCCAGTTAAGTTGACACACAGCTCCAACTATCACAAGATGTTACTTAAAGTCATCAGACTGGATGACAGCACCTGGGGAGTGAGTGTAGAAAGAGAAGATATGTATACATGGATGTAGTAAGTATACTCAAAAAACCTTTTAGAAATTCAAGTTTGGTAGTTGGGTGAAGTTAGTATAATAACCAAAGGCAGAAAGAAATAAATTTCAGTGAAAATTACTGAAAAGTTTGAAGGTTTCAAAGTATTAAATGGCTGAAATGGAAAAAAAAAAAAGATGTGAGAACCTTTGGAAACAGTTACCATGGAGATGTCAGCATTCTAGTGTTAATAAATTGTAGGTCAGTTGACTTGAGCCAATTGTGACCTAGGATCCCTGAATAAGAAATGGACTGGTAGCCAAAGCAGACTTTCTCTCTATGGAGTGGAAGAGAATAGCAGCCTCTTCCCAAGGGAAGGAGCCACATGACATCATGGAGAACAAACATAAAATGCAACATGCACTCAAATTTCCTTTGTATAGTCTATTCTTTGCCTGAATCTGACGTGCAGGACATTTCAGATAGAAAAATGTTAGTAGGAGTTTAAGGTTGGCAGGAAGAAGGAAGAATGGAGGTGGTAAGTTGAGTACATGAGTAGCTGGGTAAAGACTGAAGAGAAGAAAAATACCTTTGGTGGAAGGGGATGATTAAAAGGTAAAGGTAAAAGTACTGTTAAATGATGGATTGAAGATCCTAATTTATCTTTCTGCCCGTCCCAAAACCCAAAACCAACCAAAATCACTGCTGTTGAGTCAATCCCGACTCATAGCAACCCCTCCTTGGGTTGAAAGTAGATTGCCCAATTTTTCTTCCTAGGAGTGGCTGGTGGGTTTGAACCACCAGCCTTCTGGTTAGCAGTCAAATGCCTTAGGCACCATGCCACCAGAGCTCCCCTTCCAGTTCCTTCTAAACTGATAGTAAAAAAATAAATAAAACCATAAGATTTTAGAGCATGGGAAAGAGGCAATGGTAGAAGAGAGATGGTTTGGTAGTTAAATTAGGATGTAATTTGGCAGTTATGTAATGATTTGGTCATCCATTTTGTGATCTGATGTGGTTATCCTCCGTTTTTGCATGTTGTTGTTGTTATGTGCCGTCGAGTCAAACCCAACTCATAGCGACCCCTCCTTGTGTTTCCGAGGCAGTATCACTACGGAAGTAGGATTGCCCAACCTTCCTTCCGAGGAGTGGCTGGTGGGTTTGAACTGCCAGCCGTC
>NW_006921682.1:6077317-6116706 GCF_000298275.1 Orycteropus afer afer | reverse complement strand
CTTAGCCACTATGCTACCAGAGCTCCCCCATTTTTGCATAATGCTGATTTTTTGCATAATGAACTAGTCTTTGGAACATAACCATGTTGATTAGTGAGGAGTAGGTGTATGTTAGCTATCTCTGGACTTGTCTGATAACTATCTAAATTCCCTTATCGTCTATATACTGCTTAGCATTGTAGACATTTTTGGAAACTATCACACCAAGTCTTGAGGAACTTTAAGATTCAAAGGTTGGTAGAAAAGAATGGAAAGAGTCCCACTGGCATAATTGTTGAGTGCTCAGCTACTAACTGATAGGTGAGTGGTTGAACCCACCCAAAGACTCCATGAGAGAAAAGACCTGGTGATTTACTCCCATAAAGACTATGACCTAGGAAATCCTATGGGGTAGTTCTACCCTCTCCCATAGGGTTGAGGAATGGAAACAACTCTATGGCACACAACAATAGAGAAGGATGGAGGATGGAGTGATGGTCCAGTGGTAAAATTCTCTTCCATGCTTGCGACCTGGATTCCATTCAGGCTGGTCCAATGTACCTCTAGAAGGAAGACTTGGTGATTTACTTCTGAAAATCAGCCAGTGAAAATGGTGTTGCCATGAGTCAGAGGCTCATACATGGCAGATAACAATAACAACAGAAATAGAATGAGTCTACCAAGCATATATTCCTCACAGGATAGTTACAGCACAGCTTTTGAGTTAAGCCATGATTTAGTGTTTACATCATTAGAAGTGCATAATGCAAGGTATTTTTGCACATTTCATTAAAATACTTTACTTGGTCTTCTTGACCACTCTCTGAAATCTTCTGTTCAATTCTTTTATTTAATCATTTATTTCATTCACTTTAGTTACTCTCCACACAAGAGCAAGTTTCAGAGTCTCTTCTGACATCCATTTTGGTCTTTTCTGTCTTTTTAACGACCTTTTACTTTTTTATGTATGATGTCCTTAATGTCTCCCACATACTCATCTGGTCTTTGGTCATTGGTGTTCAATGCGTCAAATGTATTCTTGAGGTGGACTCTAAATTCATTGTGGAATATAATCAAGGCCATATTTCGGCTCTCACTGACTAGTTTTTAATTTTCTTCAACTTCAATTTCAACTTGCAATGAACAATTGATATCCGTTCTATAGTCAGCTCCTGGCTTTGTTTTAACTGACGATATTGAGCTTCTCCATCTTCTGTTATCACGGATGTAGTCAAGTTGATTCCTGTGTGTTCTATCTGGCAAGATCCACATGTATAAAACCAAAAAAAAAAAAAAGTCAAACTCACTACCATCAAGTTGGATCCAACTCAGTGACTCTTCCTTGGGTTTCTGAGGTGGTGTCACTATGGAAGTAGATTGCCCCATCTTCCTTCCGAGGAGTGGCTGGTGGGTTTTAACTGCCAGCCTTCTGGTTAGCAGTAAAATGCCTTAAGCACTATGCCACCAGCCTTAATATTGTTGAAAAAAGGTGCAATGAATAAGTGGTTGGTCTTGCAAAATTCTATCATACAATCTCTGTCGTCATTTCTATCCCCACGGCTATATTTTCCGACTACCGGTGATTCTTCTTTGTTTCCAACTTTCACATTCCAATCACCAGTAATTGTCAATGCATCTTGATTGCTTGGTTGGTCAATTTCAGACTGTAGAAATTGGGAAAAATCTTCAATATCTTCATCTTTGGCTTTAGTTGTTGGCGTGTAAATGTGAATTATAGTCACATTAACTGGTCTTCCTTGTAGGTGTATGAATATTCTATCACTGACAGCTTTGTGCTTCAGGATAGATCTTGAAATGTTCTTTTTTGATAATGAATGCAATGCCAATCCTCTTCAATTTGTCATTCCCAGCATAGTAGACCATATGATTGTCTGATTCAAAATGGCCAACACTAGTCCATTTCAGTTCACTAATGCCTAGGATATCAATCCTTATGCATTCTATTTCATTTCTGACAACTTCCAATTTTCTTAGATTCATTCTTCATACATTCCGTGTTCCAGTTATTAATGGATATTTATAGCTGTTTATTTGAGTTGTACCATTTCTCAAGCTGAAAGAACTGAAGAAAATGTTCAAGCCTTGAGTTGCAATATTGCAGGATTCACTGGGCAAAATGCAGTAAACATCAAAAGAACATGGAAGGAATACACAGAGTCACTGTACCAAAAAGAATTGGTTGATGTCCAACCATCTCAGGAGGTAACATATGATCAAGGACTGAGAGTATTGAAGGAGAAATCTGCACTGAAGGAATTGGCAAAAAATAAGCCTCCAGGAATTGATGGAATATCCAACGAGATGTTTCAACAAACAGGTACAGCTCTGGAGGTGCTTACTCATTTATGCCAAGAAATTTGGAAGACAGTTAGCCAACTGACTGGAAAAGATCCATATTTGTGCCTATTCCAAAGAAAGGTTATCCAACAGAATGTGGAAATTATCAAACAATATTATTAATATCACATGTAAATAAAATTTTGTTGAAGAAAATTGAAACAATGATTGCAGGAGTAGTATATTGACAGGGAACTGCCAGAAATTCAAGCTGGATTCAGAAAAGGATGTGGAAAGAGGGATATCATTGCTGATGTTAGATGGATCTTGTCTGAAAGCAAAGAATACTAGAAAGATGTACCTGTGTTTTATGGACTACGCAAAGGCATTGGATTGTGTGGATCAAAACATATTATGGATAACACTGCAAAAAATTGGAATTCTAGAACACTTAATTGTGCTCATGCCAAACCTATACATAGACCAAGAGGCAGTTGTTTGAATAGAACAAGGGGATACAGCATGGTTTAAAATCAGGAAAGCTGTGAATTAGGGTTGTATCCTTTCACCATACTTATTAAATCTATATGCTGAGCAAATAGCCCTAGAAACTGGATTATATGAAGAGTAATGTGGCATCAGGATTGGAGGAAGACTCCTTAACAACCTGCCAAATCCAGATAACACAACCTTCCTTGCTGAAAGTGAAGATGACTTGAGACACATTACTGATAAGATCAAAGTCTTTAGCATAGGTTATACTTCAACATAAAGAAAATAAAAATCCTCACAACTGGACCAATAACCAACATCACAATAAATGGAGAAAAGATTGAAGTCAGAAATTTCATTTTACTTGGGTTCACAATCAGTACCCATGGAAACAGCAGTCAAGAAATCAGACATTTTATTGCACTGGGCAAATGTGCTGCAAAAGACCTCTTTAAGGTGTTAAAGTGCAAAGATGTCATTTTGAAGACTGAGATGAGCCCCACCCAAGCCATGGTATTCTCAGTAGTCTCATACACATGTGAAAGTGAGACAATAAATAAGGAAGACTGAAGAAAATTGATGCATTTCAATTGTGGTGTTGGTGGAGAATATTGAAAATACCATAGACTGCCAGAAGAATGAACAAATCAGTCTTGGATGAAAAGCAGCCAGAATTCTCCTTACAAGTGAGAATGGCTAGACTTTACCTCACCTACTTTGGTCATGTTGTCAAAAGTGATCTGAAGAAGGATATCATGCTTGGTAAAGTAGAGCGTCAGTGAAAAAGAAAACCCTCAACAAAATGGATTGCTACAATGGCTGCAACGATGGGCTCATGCATGGCAATGATTGCGAGGATGGCAGAAGACTGGATGATTTGTTCTGTCGTACATAGGGTCACTGTATTTGGAATTGACTTCACAACACCTAACACCATCAACAACAAGAAGGTCAGATATTATAAATACATTTATTTCTTATGCAGTTTTTTTTCCCCCTGAATTTCGTATTGAGTCAGTTTTCTTTTGATCTAATCAGAAATCTTTCTAGAAATAAACCAAGAGAGTGTCTAAAGAATTGAGGGATTTGTCAATAAATCAAATGCTTTGAATAGGTGAAATAAGAAGCTTTAAGTCTCAGCTCTTCAATGAGCAAGTTTTTCTAGAACCTCCCACATACTTCTCACCTCTCCTCCCTCTCAGTCTCAGCTAGGTGTCACACTCTAATGGCCCTTTGCACCTACCTCTGTATAGCACTCAGCACTTTATGCTTTACTTTTCTGCTGATTTCACTGCTGTCCCTACTAAATGCTAAGCTTCTTGAGGGAAGGAACTGTCTTTTCCCTATTTGTTGCTAGGTTTTAGACAGTTGATTCTTTGTATATATCATTTGCATTGTACTTTTTTCCTTAACATGTTTTTCTGAAAAAGTATTAAAAAAGTACTATAGATTTAATTTTGAAATAAAAATATGACACAAATGGAGAATATAAAAGGTAAAATTTCCTCTATAATTCTGCTACCTACATATAACTCTTGAAGGTTTATCTTATTTTACTCTGCTCTAGTGGTGTGGGAGTTCTGGGAGCTCTGGTACCATAGTGGCTAAGGCACTTGACTACTAACCGGTAGGCTGGCGGTTCGAACCCACCAGCCACTCCTTAGAAGGCAGGTTGGGCAGTCTACTTCCATAGAGATACCACCTTGGAAACCCAAGGAGGGGTTGCTATGAGTCGGGACTGACTCAATGGCAGTGAGTTTTTGTTTATTTATTTATTTTGGTTTAGTGTTATGTATGATGTTTATGTTATTAACATTTTTTCATGAAATTTTTAATGATAAATCCATTTCTTAGCATTATAAATGAAGCTGGATGAATTTCTACTCTAGATTTCCAGAAATAAAATTATTTAGTAAAAATGTGTATTTTTGAGATTTTTAATTTATAATATCAAATTAGTTTCTGAAAAGATTAAAGCTGTTTTTTCTATCCATGAGCAACAGAAAAGAACATACATCTTGAGAACACTGAGTATTATAAATAATGTATCCAACTAATTTGATAAAATATCTCTTTATTTGTATTTCCTTGACTATTAATTACAGAAACTGAATGTTTTTCATATTTTCATTATGCTTTTTTATTCTGCTGTATAATTTTTTTCTTCATGTTCTTAGCATAGATTCAAATTTTCTCATTATTACACATGACTCTTTGTCATAAGTGTGGAAATTTGTCTCCTGGTTTATTTGTCTTTTAATTTTATGTTGGAGTCCTTGGTAGTGGAAATGGTCAATGTGATTGTATATTAACTGAAGGGATGGAGGTTTCAGTCCATCTAGATACACCTTAGAAGAAAGAAAGGCCTGTGATGCTTTACTTCTGAAGAAGTAAAATTTTCAAAGGAAAACTCTATGAAACCCAGATCTACTTTGGCACACATAGGGTCCCATGAGTCTCACTGATTCAATGGCAGTTGCTAATTTGATGTTTTCCATGCCATATTTTAATTTTTAAAGAAATTAATTTCATTGAGATAGGTTTTATACAATAAGATGCAGGCATTTTAAGTGTCAGTTCAATGAATTTTGACAAATGTATTCAACTGTGTATCCTCCACCATAACCAAGATAAAGAATATTTCTCTCTCTCCAGTAAGCTCTCTGGAGTTCCTCTGCAGTCAATAAGCATCCCCTCTCTGGCCCTAGGCAGCCCTTGATCTGCTTTCTGTCACTGTAGATTAAGTTAGTCTTTTCTAGAGTTTCATATAAATGGAATTTGGTAGTATGTATTTTCCTGTGGCTTCTTTTGCTTAGAATAGTGTTTCTGAGTTTCCTCCTGGGTGATGTGTGTATCGATAGTTTATTTCCTTTTTTTACTCTGTAGTTTTCAATTATCTGGGTATACCATGATTTATTTAGTCTTTTACCTACTTATGGACATTTTGGCTGTTTTCTGTTTTTGGTTATTGTGAATAAAGCTGCTACAAACATCTGTGTGTCATTTTGTGGAGCTAAGTTTTCATTTCTCTGGGCTAAATACTTGGGAATGGAATTGGTTGGTCATTGGGTAAGTGTACATTTATAAGAAACTACCAACTCTTTTCCAGGGGACTGTACCATTTTTCATTCCCACCAGCAACCCATCAGTGTTCTAGTTGCTGCACATCCTCACCAATACCTTGTATTATTGGTCTTTTAAAGTTTAGTTTCTGGTGGATGTGGAGTGCATCCTTTTGTAGTTATAGTTTGGATTTCCCTAGTGGCTGAAGATTGAGCATGTTTGAGTTTAACTTGTTATTCTTTAAGGATCCTTGGTGGTAAGGGATAAGGCATTTGCCTGCTAATCTGAACATCAGCAGTTCAAACCCACCAGCCGCTCCATGAAAGGAAGATGGGGCAATCCACTTGTGTAAAGATTTACAGTCTTGGAAGCCTAATGGAGGTTGCTATGAATTGGAATTGACTTGATGGCAGTGAGATTTTTTTTTGTTACTCTTTTTCTAAGTGTTTTAAGGTAAAAGCTTAGATTATTGATTTTGGATCTTTCTTTTTATCTAGTATTAGCATTTTTAAAGTATTTAAAAAATTGCAGACTTTTTTTTTTTTTTAAGAGCAGTTTTAGATCCGTAGAAAATTGATTAGAAAGTGCAGAGACTTAACAAATACTCCCTCTCCCCCTGCCCACATTTTCTCCTGTTATTAACATCTTGCATTTTGGTGTGGTACATTTGTTAAAATTGATGAACCAATACTGATACATTATTATGAACTGAAGTCCATAGTTTATGTCAATGCTCACTCTTTTTGTGTACACTTCTATGTGTTTTGTCAAATATACAATGTCATGTATCCACCTATATAGAATAGTTTCACTATAAGTATTCCCTGTGCTCCACCATTCATTTCTTCCTCCTTTTCCCTCCCCAGTCCCTAACAACCACTGATCTTTTTGCTATTGCTATAATTTTGCCTTTTTCAGAATGTCATATACTTGGCTTCTTTCACTTAGCAGTATGTATTTATTTAAGATCCCTGCCATGTCTTTTCATGGCTGATAATGCACTTTTTTTTTTTTTAAATTGTGGAATAATATTCCATCACATGGATGTACCACAGTCTGTTTACCCACTCACCTGTTGTTGTTGTTGTTGTTATGTGCCGTCGAGTCGGCCCCGACTCATAGCGACCCCTCCTTGGGTTTCCGAGGCAGTATCACTACGGAAGTAGGATTGCCCAACCTTCCTTCCGAGGAGTGGCTGGTGGGTTTGAACCGCACCTACTCAAGGATATGTTGGCTTCTTCCACGTTTGGCAATTATCTTGTTGTTGTTATGTGCCGTGGAGTCGGACCCGACTCATAGTGACCCCTCCTTGGGTTTCTGAGACAGTATCACTACGGAAGTAGATTGTCCAACTTTCCTTCTGAGGAATGGCTGGTGGGTTTGAACTGCCAGCCTTCTGGTTAGCAGTCAAGTGCCTTAGGCAATATGCCTATGATCTGGTAATACCTTAGGTGCTATAAACTTTCCTATGCAGGTTTTTGTGTGGACATAACTTTTCAACTCCTTTGGGTAAGTACCAAGAAGGATGATTCCTGGATCCTTTGGTAAGACTCTATTTAGCTTTGTAAGAATCTGATCAACTATATCTCAAAGTGGATGTAGTATTTTGGATCTCCATCAGTAATGAATGAAATCCTGTTTCACCACATCCTCATTACCATTTGGTGTTGTAAGTGTTTTGGGTTTTAGTCAATCTGATAGGTGCACAGTTAATATAAGCATTTTAATTATATAAATTTCTGTCTTAGCACTGTTTTACCTGCATCCTGTGTATTTTGATATGTTGATATGTGCCTTCATTATTATTCACATATTCTCTAATTAATTTTCCTTGTGAGTTCTTCTTTGATGAATGGGTTTTTAGTAGTTAATGTTCAAATCTTTTGGTACTTTTTCCTAGATATTTAATTGTTTTTAATTTGTAATTTATTTTTACTGTTGTCAAAAAGCATCCTTTTTAATATTTCAATCTTTTGAAATTTATGAAGCTTGTTTTGTGGCTCAAGCTGGGATGTATTTGTTAACTGTTGTATGTGCCCTTGAAAAGAAGGTATATTTTACAGTTGTAAGGTGTTGCATTCTATAGATAACAATTAGGTTAAAAGAGTTGGTGGGTCTTTTATATCTTTACTAACAGTGTGCCTGGTTAATTGATCAACTAATGAAAGAAGGGTGAGTTAAAATCTCTGGTATGGCTTTGAATTTCCTATTTCTATCACCCCTTATGTTTTTTAAACCTTTTTGCTTCATGTTGAAAGTTTTATTAGGGGCATATGCTTTTTGTTATATTGTTATATTTTCCTGATCTGTTGACCCTTAATCATTATGAAATTTACTTTTTGGTCCTATTATCCAACTTCTTATCTTGAAGTCTATTTTGGTTTTTCTTTTTTTTTATTGCTAGTTTTTTTTTTCCACTTTTTAATTTATGCCCTGGCATTTAAAATGAGTCTCTTGTAGACAGTATACAATTGACTCTTCTTTTTATATCTAATTTGATAATCTTTGTCTTTAGGGATATCTAATCTATTTATGTGTAATATAATATTTATATAGTTATGTTGTTGTTGTTGTTTGCTGTCGAGTCTGACCCGACTCATAGCGAACGCTTCTTGAGTTTCTGAGGTGGTATCACTATGGAAATAGATTGCCCCATCTTCCTTCCGAGGAGTGGCTGGTGGGTTTGAACCACTAGCCTTCTGGTTAGCAGTCAAGTGCCTTAGGCACTACGCTACCAGAGCTCCCTATATAGTTATATTTATACCAAAAAACAAAACAAAACAAAAAACTGTTGCCATCAAGTTGATCTGACTCATAGTGATCCCATATGTTCCAGAGTAGAACTGTGCTCTATAGGGCTTTTATGGCTGTGACCTTTTTAGAAGCAGACTGCCAAACTTTTCTTCTGAGGTTCCTCTGGGTAGGTTCATACCACCAGTCTTTTGGATAGTAGCCTCATGCTTAATCATCTGCACAACCTAGAGACTCCTATATTATAGGAGTTATATTATGCCACTTTTTTCCTGTTTGTGATCATTAGTTGATGAATGAACTATTTCTGTTTTATATCCTTCTGATTCTCTCGTCTTGTGGTCTTTTATGTCAATAAAATATTTTTATATGATTTAAATTTTCCTGTTGTTGTTGTTATTTGCTGTCGAGTCGGCCCCGACTCATAGCGACCCCTCCTTGGGTTTCCGAGGCAGTATCACTACAGAAGTAGGATTGCCCAACCTTCCTTCCAAGGATACACACACACACACACACACACACACACATATATATATATATATATATATATATATATAAGGAGCTCTGGTGGTGTAGTGCCTCAGGCATTTGACCACTAACCAGAAGGTTGATGGTTCAAACCCACCAGCCACTCTGTGGAAGGAAGACTGGACAATCTACTTCCATAAAGATTTACCACTTTGGAAACCCAAAAGGGGGTTGTTATGAGTTGGAATTTATTCAATGGCAGTGGGTGTGGTATTTTTATATATATTATATATACCAAACCAGAAAACCAAACTCACTGCTGTCAAGTTGGATTCAACTCATAGCGACCCCTCCTTGGGTTTCGGAGGCAGTATCACTATGGAAGTAGATTGCCCAATCTTCCTTCTGAGGAGAGGCCCTTCTAATCATTGTCCTCCATTCTGTGATATATTGTAAATCCTATTATCCATGCCTGTTTGGAGTGGTGTGGTAGTTAATATCAGGTATCAACTTGGCTGGGCAGCTGATAGTAGTCTTCCCTATAATGACTGGCAATCGGCTCTGTGATGGGATTTGTCTTCAGCTGCTGATTGTTAAAGCCATTCACTTAGGTTATTGCTGTTAGAGCAACACAGGTGGAAAGTATCTTGAGTCCTGCCTTGCTGGAGGGTATAATTCAAATCATCACCCTTAGCTTCCTTGAGGGTCTACCTACGAATCTCCTGGGAAGGTTCGTCCTCCTATTGCTCCAGTTTTCTGTTTTGGCTCATCCTCATCTCACCCCTGGATTTGGGACAGCAGCTGTCATCTGATCTGCTGATCAAGGTTCGTCAAACCCTGAGAGTTGGGAGGATCCTGCAGACCCACTCATGGACCTGGGACTCGCCAGCCTGCCAGCCTCCACCACTACTACGTGAGATGATCTCTTGGGTGTCTATGAGTTCTGTGAGGCTTTACAGTGAAATACAGAACCCTAAGATGGGGGAAATTACTGGGAGGAGGAGGAGGAGTTAATGTCTGAAATGATGGAGTGGCATGGTAGTTTGGACATTTGGGACATCTTTGACCTCCGCCTCATGGGGACTGGCCTTGTGCTGATCTTTTTGAGAGAAATTGTTCAAGCAATACCGAACCAAACCAACTGCTATTGAGTCAATTCCAACTCATAGTGACTCTATAAGACAGAGTAGAATTGCCTCCAAAGGGTTTCCAAGGATGAAAATCTTTAAGGAAACAGACTGCCTCATCTATCTCCCATAGAGTGGCTGGTGGATTCAAATTGCCAACATTTTGGTTAGCAGCTGAATGTCTTTATTATATTGCTACCAGAGCTCCTTTAGGTATTACAATAACAAACAGACAAAAACCGCAAACTCACAGCCATTTAGTCAATTCTGACTCATAGTGACCCCCATTGCATTTCCAAGGCTGAAAATCTTTATGGAAGCAGAATGCTTCATCTTTCTTCCACTGAGCGGCTGGTGGGTTCGAACCACTGACCTTTTGGTTAACAGCCAAAATATCTTAACCATTACATCACCAGAGCTCCTTGAGTATTACAATACTCATAATTAATATCTCATAATCTACTTTGAGTTAATATTGAGTTAGTTCATGTAAAATATAAATCTCTGCAGTAGTGTTGTTCCATTAACCTTGTTATGCTTTGTGCTATAATTGTCTATGTATTACATCTACCCACCAGCCACTCATCGGAAGGATGGTTGGGCAATCTACTTCCATAATGATACTGCCATGGAAACCCAAGGAGGGGTCGCTATGAGTCAGAACTGACTCCACAGCAGTGAGGGTTTTTTTTTTTTTTTTAAATTACATCTACTTACATTATACCAAAACCCAAACCTGTTGCCTTCAAGTTGATTACACTTCATGACAACCCTATGTTGTTGTTGTTGTTATGTGCTGTTGAGTCGAACCCGACTCATAGCAACCCCTCCTTGGGTTTCCAAGGCATTATCACTACAGAAGTAGATTGCCCCATCTTCCTTCCGAGAAGTGGCTGGTGGGTTTGAACTGCCAGTCTTCTGGTTAGCAGTCAAGTGACAACCCTATAGGACAGAGTAAAACTGCCCTCTAGGGTTTCTAAGGCTGAAATGTTTATGGAAGCAGACTGCCACATCTTTTTCCCATGGAGTGGCTGGTGGATTAGAACCCCTGACCTTTTTGTTAGCAGTCAAGTGCTTAACCACTGTGCCACCACGTCTCCATCTACATTATAGACCCAGTAATTCAGTGTTGATAATTTTTGTTTTAAATAGCCTTATATGTCTTTTGTCAGGTCTTTGCACCTAACAACAACACCATGCACATGTCACATATAGACTGAATAACATCAATTTAACTCTATCCTATTTTCATTTGTTCTTCAAGATGTCTCCTTGAAGAGTAAGGTGCACCTAACCCAAACCATGGTATTTCCAATTGCCTCTTATGCATGTGAGAGCTGGACAATGAATAAGGAAGACCAAAGAAGAGTTGTTGCTTCTGAGTCGTGGTGTTGGAGAAGAATGCTAAGAGTACTATGAACTACTAAAAGGACTAACATATCTGTCCTGGAGGAAGTGCAGCCAGAATGCTCCTCGGAAGTGAGAATGGCCAGGCTTTATCTCACCTACTTTGGTCATGTTGTTAGGAGGAACCATTTCCTGGAGAAGGGTGTCATGCTTGGTAAAGTCAAGGGTCAATGAAGAAGGGGAAGGCTCTCAATGAGATGGATAGACACAGTGGCTGCAACGATGGGCTCAGGTATAGCAAGGATTGTGAGGCTGGCACAGGACCAGGCAGTGTTTTGTTCTTATGTGCATAAGGTTGCTAAAAGTTGGAGAGGACTCGACAGCACCTAACCACCACCACCACCACCACTACCACAACAGATGTCTTTTAAAAATTATGAATAGAATAGAATCAAATATACCAAAACCCACTGCCATTGAGTGGATTCTGACTCATACCAACCCTATAGGACTGAGAAATACTGTCCCAAAGGGTTTCCAAGGCTGTAAATCTTTATGGAAGCAGACTGCCTCATCTTTTTCTCACAGAGTGGTTGGTTGATTCAAATTGGTGACCTTTTGGTTAGGAGCTGAATGCCTTAACTACTATGTCATCAGAGGTCCTGAAACAAATATAATTATATGACTTATAATTACTATATCTGGTGCTGTTCATTGAAAGAATGATTTAGGAAGTGAATAGCCAAGGCTCTTATAAATCAGTAAGTAAACAGGCAGACAGCAGAAGGCATGAATCCAAAGAGGAATGCATCGACAAAAAACATATTAAAGATTGATCAAATTAAGTAATAATCAAGGAATGCAGATTAAAATCACAAAATGATATTAACACATGTGGATATACACTTCCTAGAATGGCTAAATTGAAAAAGAGTATGGAGGCTAAGTGCTATCAAGGATGTGGGAATTGGAACTCTCATACACTGGTTTTTTTTTTTTTAAATGTTCAAATTTTTTTTTTTTAAATTTTATTTTGATTTGGGTGAAGATTTACAGAGTAAATTCACTTTTCATACAGCAGTTCACATATACTTTGTCTCATGTCATTGACCAAAATTTACAATGCAACAGCTTCCCTCCCACTTCCTCCCCATAGTTATCTCTTCCCAGTGTCCATCCCTCCATACTCTTCTGCGCCCTGAGCTGTCTCCCTGTGCATAGCAGCCCTACCTTCTCCCATGATTGTTCTCTCCAGGGCGTGTGTCTACTTGAGGTAAATGTTTAACTCACATGCCTGTACTTTGTTTGGCTGGAAACCACAGGTGTGGGTTCAATTCCAGACCTGAAGGGCAGCTAAGGGCCATAGTCTCAGTGGTTCCACCAGGCTCTATTGGACCAGCAAACCTGGTCCCCACCTTCTTCTTCTTTTTTTTTTTTTTGCCTCCAAATGATTTTGAGTTTTGTTCCACATTGTTCTCCCTCTCTATGCAGGATCTCCTACATCCCTTCCAAATGGATGACAGTGGTAGCCGGGCACCATCTAGTTCTTCTGGTCTCATAGTTGTATAGGTTGCAGATCAGATGGTGTACCAGTCGCTAGGACTGATTGTTTCCATTAATTTTGGTTTTCTTCTTTCTTCTTGATGAGGAGAGACCCATTGTTGCATCTAGATGGCAGCTTGCTAGCTTTTAAGATCCCAGTTGCTACTCGCCACAGTAGGAGGTGGAACAATGTTTGTATAGTATGTTATGCCAATTGAGCTTGATGTCCCCTGCAACTATGGTCCCAAGCCCTCAGGTTCAACTACTCGGTTGCTCTGGGTAGCTGGCTGTGACCAAGCAATGACCATAACCTTGCCCCTTGTCAGCTCTACTATACACCTGGGAATTCTGATCATTCACATGAACTTATAGGACCATTGTCTGCCAACCCTATATATGATCTTGGATACATTCCCCATTTAGACATACCTAATTGTTTAGCCTGTCCACCTATCTATCCGTCCATATACCCATGTGTGCTTTCACTGACAACTCAGTACTGTATATGCAAAAGGGTTCATATTTGTTGTCTGTACTTCCCATGTACCTCTCTATGTCTTTCTCATCCTCAATGTTGCCATATTGGCCAGTCACATTTGGTACATTGCCCTTCTCTTCACCCAAATCAATATTTATCTCTATCTATCTAACAGCGTTTCCTCCCCTCCCCTTCCACCCCTGGTAACCAACAAAGAAAATTTCCTTCAATAGATAAACCTTTCCTTAACTTTTACAATAATGGACTAATACAATATTTGTCCTTTTGTGACTGACTTATTTCACTCAGCATAATGTCCTCCAAGTTCATCCACGTTATGTGGTGTTTTGCAGATTCTACATTATTCTTTAGCATTGCATAGTATTCCATTGTGTGTATGTACCATAGTTTGGCTATCCATTCCTCAGCTGATGGACATCTAGGTTGTTTCCATGTTTTGGCTATTGTAAATAGTGCTGCGATGAACATGGGTGTGCCTATATCTGTTCTTGTTATGGCTCTCACTTCTTTAGGGTATATACCTAGTAATGGGGTGGCTGGGTCAAATGGTATTTCTAATTCACACTTTTGAAGGAATCGCCATACTGCTTTCCACAATGGTTGTACCATTTTACAGTCCCACCAGCAGTGTATGAGAGTCCCAATCTCTCCACAACCTCACCAGCATTTGTTATTTTCTGTCTTGTTGAACTTTGCTACTAGTGCTGGAGCAAGATGGTATCTCATTGTTGTTTTGATTTGCATCTCTCTAATAACTAATGATCGTGAGCATTTCTTCATATGTTTGTTGGCCGCTGGAATATCCTCCTTGGTGAAGTGTCTATTCATGTCTTCTGCCCATTTTTTAATTGGATTGTTTATCTTTTTGTTATTGAGGTGTTGGAGTGTTCTATAAATTCTAGAGATAAGTCCCTTGTCAGATATGATATTACCAAATATTTTTTTCCCAATCTGTAGGTTCATACACTGTTAATGGAGTATAAGTTGGTGTAACCGTATTGACAGTATATATTAACACTAAATATGCACATCCTCTATCACTCAGTCATTGGTGGTTGTTGTTGTTGTTGTTATGTACCATTGAATATGCATATATGTTTTCATCAAAAGACAGGATAATGATAATAGTAATAATAATAAATAATAAAAATGAAAACCTGGTGAGAAGATAATTTGTACCTATGAATTCTCAGAGTGTTATACTAAACCTCCACTTGTCCATCTCATTTTTGATCTTATTCTATTATATTTTCATCACCTTTTTAAGTTTTTATTTTGACCTGTCCTCTCTTTATAGCAGTGCTCTCTTATTTCACAGTAGAATTTTTAAAAAATATTTTATAAAAAATGCCAAATAATTATCTGAAGTTTCTTGCTAGTGGCTAATTTTCCAGATGCTTGCTCTCCTTTTGATCCACCAGAAGGACAACTTTTTTATCTGTCTTGCTATACTTTTCCCTATAACTTCCAGGCTATTTTTTTTTCCTCCATTTTAATGACTATCAAATATTCTAATCCTTTCAAATCTGCTTCTTGCCAACATACAATATATGGAGATTTCATTTGCCTCAATTTCTGTACTTGGTTTATGGTGAAATTCTCTTCTGGGAACTAACAGATATTCACATACATGATTCTCCTCTACCAAAGAAGCATCCAGAATCCACTGCTTAGTTTCTTTGGTACTTTGAATCAATGTATACATGATACACTGCACATTCCAGAAGCTACAGTACCACAATCATGTTTCTTGTTATCCTTATGCCCTTCTTGCCCTGCTCCCTTCCTTGACATGAACATGGAAAATAGCTTTGAAAAGCTTTATATTCATGACTATTACTATATAGCATGTGCCTATAAATGTTCTATATTATGTCTTCAGAACCATAATTATTTTATCCTTTTTCTCCTCTTTTAGCACTAGTACTAGCAGATGGATTTCTTTGGGGCACCATTTATGCAATCACTTTATGAGCTTTGCTTCATCTAGAAGATGGATTGAGAACTATAAAGCTATTTTGAGGTGTGGTTGCTTTGCTGTCAGCTGTACTCATGACCTAAATGACTTATTTCTGTTCACCAACTCCACAAAGCATGCAATTCCAATTTGTGGTTCAGTAAATTTTTTAATTTACAATTTCAAGAGTCTACTGTTTTGAAGTTTAAATATTAAGTTATTTCCTTGGCTGTCTAATTTATTTTGATAGCTTCTCCATGAAATCCAAGATAATTTAAAAAATAAAAGGGACTGAGGTATTTTGAAATATGAGTGCAAAGGATAACCAGTTTCTGAGTAGAACTGGAAGTTATAATCATCATTTATCTCAGAATTTAGTTCACTTATGGTATATGCCATTTCTTTGAATTTGTCTTTCACACTATTTAGACCAAAGGATTAGAAGCCATGTTTTACTTTTAGAGTCTGGTATCTACCCTAATAGGAGACTTGTTTGACATGGTCTCCTATTTTTTGACATACTTTGTAAGAGAGAATAACATATCCAGATCTAGGAAGAACTGTGAAATAAATGAAGTGTGTTCAGTGCCGTGAGAATGGCTGTGTTGTCAATTGTGCCCAACACCCTTCTTTTCTTTCCATTTCTTTCTTATTTCGTAAGTAAAATTTATTATTCTGAGATAGCTCTATCAGGGATATTTGAGCCATTTTGATAGTAGAGTATGCAGTTTTGTCGTCTGTTATGAGAGCAATGCAGTGATCATTTGCTAATGAAATTGATGTTCCTGAGAAGAGTTGATAATTCCTCCTTTCTTCCTGCTAGCCCAGTCCAAGCAGCAGGTCTTTAAATTACTTGGTTGTAGTTCCTTAAATGAACTAAAATGGAACACCTGCTTTGAGCATCACTGCTTTTCTACTTAAAGATTTATTTCTTCTTAAAATAACTTACCGAATAAATAAGTACACGAAGACTTCCAATTCACTGTTTCTCAAGGAGCTGGTCAGTAAACTTTTTCTGTAAAGAACAAAATAGTAAATATTCTAAGTTCTAGGCACTTGACTGCTAACCAGAAGGCTGGTGGTTCAAACACATCAGCCACTCCTCAGAAGGAAGATGGGTAATGTACTTCTGTAGATACTGCCTCAGAAACCCAAGGAGGGGTTGCTATGAGTCAGGTCCCACTCGACGGCACATAACAACAACAACAGGCCATATCATCTCTGTTACAACTACTCAGCTCTGCCATGATACCATGGAAGCAAATGGGTATGGATGTAGTCCAATAAAACTTTGGTTACAAAAAGAAGTGCTAGGTGAATTGGCCCACAGACTGCAGTTTGCTAACCCTTGCCTTAAGCCCAGATTATCTATTCTTTTGAATTGTTCTATTTTCAACTCTCTCATGTACTGCAGCACCCCTAAAGCAAAACACTAAAATAAACTATAATGGGTGTTCTACAGTGTAGAGATGTAACAGTATACAACTCTGAGACTTTAGGTCTCTTAGGAAGTTATTCTCCTGTTACTGAGTCTACATTTTTTAAATTATTTAAAGTTATTTCTATGGTTGTTTTTCTAGTCCCTGAATATGACTTCTGGAACTGGAGACAAGACATTCTTAAGGGAGGACAGATGCCCTAAAATTGTACTCACCATCTGGTCAGACGGAGTGGGAATCAACTGTCTTTGAGGACAAGGTATAAACAGCTGTTTATTTTTGTGGATTGAGGGTTTACTGTTTCAGGTATTTGAAGCTTTATTTGCCCAGAGCTATGGCAGCTAAGCCTATTATTAAAGTTTGAGAAAAATACATCATCAAGTTGGACCACGGTTGGTTGATTTATGACTCCAGAATGCTAAATTCCCACATTGGAATCTGACCAACAGTTACATTGTTCTGTATACTGCCTGCTGCTTCCTACACAGATAATTAATTACTAGAAGCTAATTTACAGATGCCAGCGGGAATGGAAATGGAGTGAATGGCTGCCCACAGAGCTAGGAATTGGATTTTATCAGGAGTCATGGAGAAGCATGTTTGTTCTTGGGGGGGGGGGCAGGAGAGAAGCCCAGAGAAGTGACTAGTTAAGAAATACTACAGCAAAATGAGTTATCAAAAGGGTAGAGATTTAAAAACATTGGCTTCAGTGTTAGATAATCTGGTTGGGTTTGAATTATTGTTGTTAGGTGTCGTTGAGTTGCTAGTGACTCATAGCAACCTTGTGTACAAGAGAATGAAACACTGCCTGGTCCTGCACCATTGTCATAAGCATTGCTATCCCTGAGCCCATTGTTAGAACCACTGTGTCAGTCTTTTTTGCTGACCCACTACTTTACCAAACATGATATCCTTCTCCAGGGATTGGTCACTTCTGACAATGCAACCAAAATATATGAGACAAACCTGGCCATTCTTGCTTCTAAGAAGCATTCCATCTGTACTTCTTCCAAGATAAATTTGTTCATTCTTCTGTCGGTCCATAGTATTGAATCATTATTGCCCCATAATAGGTGAAAACTTTGGAAGTATACTCAAGTCTCAATTTTCTCACCAACATCAACATAATTATAGAATCTATTTCAAAGTTGTGAGGAAATATATGTAGAGCATATATCTCAGTTTTTGGAACATAGTTAATAATCAATAAATATTAGTTATTATTATTATATTCTAATTTATACCTCCAGTGTTGCATCTATTTACTGAAGCATCTCAATTTGTATTCCATCATCAGTCCTTGGAGTCTTGTTTTCACAATGCCTTCAGTACCAGTGTTCTTACTCATGCAATGGTTGAACATTGACCAATTCTTTTTGATACAGTGATTCTGTATCTATTCCTTCCATTTTTGGTGTTTTCTGCATCATTCAGTTATTTTGTACACAAAATCCTTCAGTATTGTATTTTAGTTACCTAGTGCTGTTTTAACAGAAGATACCACAGGTGGAATGGCTTTAACAAACAGGAGTTTATTCTCTTACAGTTTTGGAGGTTTTAAGTCCAAGTTCAAAGTGCCAGGCTCTTGGGGCTGGGTTAAAGCCTCTCAACTTTGGGTTTCAGATCTGCTTCCTGTTCCTGGCCTACTGAAGCTGGAGGCTTTTCTTCACTCAGGCAGCTGCTGGCTGCTGAGACTGACAAGCCCAAGGTTGAAAAGTAAAAACACAGTCCCAATGCTCTGGTAGCATAGTGGCTAAGACACTTGCCTGCTAACCAGATGGCTGGCAGTTCAAACCCAACAGCCACTCCTCAGAAGGAAGGTTGGGCAGTCCTACTTCCATAGTGATACTGCCTCGGAAACCCAAGGAGGGGTCGCTATGAGTCGGGTTTGACTCAACGGCACATAACAACAAAACAACAACAACAATGTTACCAAACAAGATGGCAGACCACAAATTCAAGTCCAGAAGAAGTCCCAAGATTGGCAGGGCATGGCAGGCTGTTGAAGAACTTGGCTCCATGCAGGGTTCAAGTGTGCCAAAAGGCTAGAGACTTTCCTCAAAGCTGCTGCTTATATACTGAAAGCAGACCACATCTCTAAAGGAGCTACTCAACTGCTCCAGTAGAGTCCACCATGGAGTTAATTGCCAATCTCACCACAGAGAATAACTACATCCAGCTGCCCAGCCACTCAACCAGGCCCAGCCAAGTTGACACACAAACTTAACTATCACATATTATAACTTGAAACTTGAATTTTCCCTTCAGTTCTTTCAGCTTGAGAAATTCCTCCCTTTTTGTTTTCTAACTCCAGGTCTTTTGACTTTTTTTTTTTTTTTTTATAAGTTACTTGTCTTCTTGAGTGGCCTTTTGAAATCTTCTGTTTCAGACTTCATTGTTTTCTTCAAGAGACATTTTCATTCTCTTCTGACTTTCATTTTGGTCTTTTATTTCCTGTCTTTTTAATAACCTTTTTCTTCCTTTATGATTATGTCCTTGATGTCATTCCACAACTCTTCTGGTCTTCAGTCATTAGTATTCAGTGCATCAAATCTATTTATTTATTTTTTACTGTCTCAATTCATTTTATTCTCATAACAATCCTATGCATTCTTGTTATCTCCATTTTACAGATGAGAACACTTAACACAGAAAGATTCAATAATGTACCCAAGGTCATACAGCTATTAAGTGGTAGAGTCTGAGTTCAGATTCAGGCAGTCTAGCTGCAGTCCTTATGTTTAACATAACATATACTGCCTCTTGAGTTTTAGGTTTTTTCTTGAAACTTTTATTTTTCTTTTCATAATCAGTTTTTATGACAAAGTCCCAAATTCAAAATTAGTTTTGTCCATATAAAGACTGGGAGCTCTGGTAGCATAGTGCCTAAGGCACTTGACCACTAACCAGAAGGCTGGCGGTTCACACCCACCAGCCACTCCTAGGAAGGAAGATGGGGTGATCTACTTCTGTAGTGATACTGCATAGGAAACCCAAGGAGGGGTCGCTATGAGTTGGGTCCAACTCGACAGCACGTAACAACAACAACAACAATATAAAGATTAAACTATGTTTCACTCTGCTCCCACTTTCTTTTAATTTTATTTTAATTTTTGCAGTGTTTCCTCCCCTCACATCCCTGATAACCAACAAAGAAATTTTCTTTCCATATATAAACCTTTCCTTGCCTTTTTACAGTAATGGACTAATACAATATTTGTCTGTGATTGACTTATTTCACACAGCATAATGTCCTCCAAATTCATCCACATTATGCAGTGTTTTGAAGATTCTACATTATTCTTTAGTGTTGCATAGTACTCCATTGTGTGTATGTACCATAGTTTGCTTATCCATTCTTCTGTTGATGGGCACTTAGGTGTTTCCATATTTTTTCAAATCTATTCTTGAGAGAGTTTCTAAATTCAGGCAGAATGTATTTAAGGTTGTACTTTGACTCTCATGGACTTGCATTGATTTTATTCAGCTACAGGTTGAAATTGCATAATCAGAAGTTGATGGAGGGCTCCATAATTGGTCCCTAACTTTGTGTTGACTGATAATGTTGAGCTTCTATGTTGTCTCCTTCCACAGACATATCTCTGTGCAGTTAATCTGACAAGGTCCACATGTATAGTTGTCATTTGTGTTGTGTCATTGTGTTGTTCAAAAAAATATTTCTGATGAATAAATCATTGGTCTTGTAGAATTCTATCTGCACTCTCATCATTCCTATCCCCAAGGCCATATTTTCTAACTATTGATCCTCTTCTTGGTTTCCAACTTGCACACTCCAATCACCAGTAATTATCAATACCTCTGAGTGCATATTTGATCAATTTCAGACTGCAGAAGTTCATGAAAATTTTTAGTTTCTCCATCTTTGCTATTTGTAGTTAGTGCATAACTTTGAATTATAATTTTATTAACTGTTCTTCCTTTTATGCATATGAATATTAACCTATCAATGACAGTATTATACTTCAGGATAAATCTTGAAATAATCTTTTTGATAATGAAGACAATGCATTTCCTCTTAACTTTGTCATTCCTGGCATAGTTGACCATATGATTATCAGATTCAAAGTGGCCAATACCAATCTGTTTCAGTTCACTAATGCCAGGAACACCAATCTTCTAATGTTCCATTTAATTTTTGACAATTTCCAATTTTCCTTGTCCATACTTTATATATTCCATATTCTGATTATTAAGAAACATTTACAGCTATTGCTTTCCATTTTGAGCCATGCCAGGCAGTAGTTAAGGTTATGTGTCAACTTGGCTGAGCCTGGTTTTGAGTGGCTGGACAGCCGGATATGGTTATTCCCCATGATGGGACAGGTAATCAACTCCATGGTGGAATCTACTGGAGCAGCTGAGTAGATCCTTTAGGGATGTGATCTGCTTCCAGTATGTAAGGAGAAGAGTTGAGAGAGGTCTTTGCAGCCTTTGGGATGCTTGAATCCTGCATGTATCCAAGTCGTTCAGCAGCCTGCTGTGTTTTCTGCTGATCTTGGGGATATTAATGGCTTGAATTAGAGGCCTGACATGTGGTTTGATAATTGTGTGACTGTGTCATCTTACTTGTTGATGTTAGGTTTTTCAGCCTCAGCAGTCAGCAGCTGCCTGAATGAAGAGATGTCTCCAGCTCCAGTGGGCTGGGAGCAAGTGGCAGAGCTGAAGCCCAAGGATGAGGGTCCCTCAACCAATCCCTAGAACTTGGCACTTTGAACTCAGACTTCTAACCTCCCAAACTATCGGAGAATAAATGCCTGTTTGTTAAAGGCATTAACCCATTTGTGGTATCTTCTATTAGAGTGGCAATAGAGAACCCAAACATGCCACAGCAAGAAGTTAAGGTCTTGAAGATTTTACTCTATCTGCATCTTTGAGATCAACTTTACTTTGAGGAAGCAGCTCTTTCCTAGTCGTATTTTGAGACTTTCAATCAAAAGGCTCATCTTCAAGTGGTGTATTGTACAATGTTCTGTGTTATTCATAAGGTTTTCATTGGCTAATTTTTTGACTGGGCTTTCTTCCTAACCTGTCTTAGTCTGGAAGCTCCACTGAAATCTGTCCATTGTGGGTGACCCTGCTCATATTTAAAATACTGGTGGCATAGTTTCCAGTGTCATGCAAGTCACCACAGTAAAACAAATGGACAGGTGAGTGGTGGAACAATTAATTAGAATTAGGATATGTTTTTGTCTATTTATATAAAGACAGATATTAACTCCTAACTTTTCTACTTCAGAAATTTGGATTCAGTAATTATTTAATATTTTTAGTTCATGTAACTACCTCACATATTTTAATGGGAATAAATTATTATTTTTCTTTTTATAGATGAACACTGAAATGAACTTGTAGTTTTTTTTTTTAATTCATTTAAATATATGTCATTTCATTTTACCGGAGAGGAACTCTTTTTTGATAGTAGGCGAGAATATCTCTCATTCACCTTCAGAACTGGCAAAAATGTAGATAAAACAAAATGTAAATTTATAAAGAAAAACTATCCCCAATTAATTAAAATAGATGTGAAAACTTCACAGTTAATACATGTAATGCAAATGAGTTCATATGTGCTTTATATATGCCAGCTGATATCACTATTACTATTGTCATTATTCTGTGAGAGGAGGATACAAGGATACAATTCCATATAGTAGAGTAAAAGAAGAGTAGATTTTCCTATTTAATGGATGTATTAGTTTTCTATGGCTGCCTTAACAGAGTGGGTAGCTCAAAACAAATAAATTTATTCTCTCTTACTTCTGGAGGCTAAGAGTCTGAAATCATGGTGTCAGTAGGGTCACGCTGCCTTTAAAGGCTCTACGGAAAGATCTATTCCTTCCTTCTCTCCTAGCTTCTGGTGGTTGCTGGTAATCCTTGGTGATCCTTGACTTGTGCACGCACACACCAATCTCTCCCTCCATGTTTACATGTCCTCTCCTTGTGTCTCTTCTCTTTCAGATGGATACCGGTCATATTGGATTTAGGGCTCACCCTAATATGGTCTTATATATTATATCTGCAAAGATATTATTTCCAAATATAGTTGCATTTACAGGTACCAGGTATTAGGACCTCAATGAATCATTTCAGGGGATACAATTCAACCCACAACATGAGATACCATGACTTTCTTTGAAACTTGATTTTTAGTAACAACCACAGATGCTATTAGAATAATTATAAAAAAGACACTAATTTATTGTTAAGAATGCAAGAACTGGCATACTGACAGGAGTTCAATATTAGTTTTTGCAATTGATTAATAAAGGTATATGTAACTTTTCTTTTTAAGTGAGTTAACAAGCTAATGGGGCTGAAAAACAACAGCAAATATATTCTGCTCATTAGTCAGAATTGACTCCATGGGAGTGAGTTTTTTTCCTTTTTTTCTTTTTACCAGTATGATAGGTTGTTTCATTCAATTGTTAAATGGAATTGCCATTGACAAATTTATTGAACCACATACCATAAATTTTCCTCATATTTAAGAATTTTGACTATCAAAGATTTGTTGTTGTTGTTGTTGTTGTTTTGCAGTCGAGATTTAGGGATTTGATTTTCTTTCTGGTATATTATCAACATAGGAGTTCTGGAAGCATAGTGCCTAAGGCACTTGACTGCTAACCAGAAGGCTGGCAGTTCGAACCCACCAGCCACTCCTCGGAAGGAAGATGGGGCTATCTACTTCCGTAGTGATACTAGTTCAGAAACCCAAGGAGAGGTTGCTATGAGTCAGGTCTGACTCAATGGCACACAGCAACAGCAACAATATTATCAACATAAAATGACTTCTTTCTCTAACACAAATTTATGATTGGCATTTAATATTCATGGCAGCAACAAAACTTGTAATAGCAATTGTTAACATTCATATAGTGCTTTAGAAATTACAATGGGAGCTCTGGTGATGTAGTGCCTAAGACATTTGACTGCTAACCAGAAGGCTGGTGGTTCAAACCCACAAGCCACTCCTCGGAAGGAAGGTTGGGCAATCTACTTCCGTAGTGATACTGCCTCAGAAACTCAAGGAGGGGTCACTATGAGTCGGTTCTGACTCCACAGCAGTGAGGTTTCTTTTTTAGAAATTACAAGAAGCCTCGGAGATGTGGTGGTTAAAGCACTTGGCTTCTAATTGAAAGGTCTGTGGTTCAAACCTACCAGCCGCTCTGTAGAAGAAAACTGTGGCAGTCTGTTTCTGTAAAGATTTACAGCCTTGGAAACCTTGTGGGACAGTTCTATTCTGTTCTATAGGGTCACTAGGAGTTGGAATCAACTCTCCAGCTGCATGTATATGGATATTAGAGTTTACAAAGTGCTGTCACATCCACTACTCCATTTCCATATGAGATAGGCTGTATTCTCATTTGAGCTGTGATTTAGCAAGATGTCTTACTCCAGGCCCCTCTACTGGCAAAACCCTGACTTCACTGCTCTTTCTATCCCATCACTGCTCCTTTTCTTCATTTTTTAGACTTTATTATATTTTGTTGTTTTTGAGAATATGTACAGCAAGTGTACACCAATTCAGCAATTTCTACAATGTCTACAGTGACATTGATTATATTTTTCATGTTATGCAATCATTTTCACTCTCCTTTTCTGACTTTTTCCTCTTCCATTACTGTTTACTTACTGCTCCCTAAGTTTCCTATCTCATCTTTTGAGTTGTCAGTTTGATCCTATATAGATAGATTTAAAAATAGCACAGTGCTGAAGGCAGACATTCTTTACTAATTAAGCTGAATTATTGTTTGGTTTTAAGAAAACTTTAGGGGATAATTTTGATTTAAGGTTTAGGTATAAAAACAGTCTCAGGGAAATAATTTCAGGAGTCCATCCAACGTTCGTGTCTTCAGAAAGTCTGGATTCTATGAGAATTTGAAGTTCTGTTCTGACTTTTCCCCAGTTTGATCAGGATTCTTCTACTGAATCTTTGATCAAAATGTTCAGCAATGGTAGCTGGGCACCACCCAGTTCATCTGGTCTCATGAAAAAGGCCCATCACTGCTTCTTGAAAGCCACTATGCTGTGTGTTTACATAAATCACAGAAATATCTAAAAATAAGGAACAGTTTCATGTCCATCCTTCAGGGATTTTAGGTAAATGTATGTTTTCTGTGCTTGCTTTCCACTTGAAAACACAGGGTGGATGTTTAACTCCCCTTTCCTCTAAAAGGAAAGATGAAGGCTTAGAGGCATAGAAGAGTGTGTAGGACAAACAACTTGGTTTGGCCTTTTTTCTGGTTTCTAAAAATAGCACTTTGACTAGCCTGAACAATTAAGGTGCTCTTTGCTTTCCAAAGTAGCCAGTCAAATAGAGGCTACCAAAGCACCACACCTGGTGAACTAACTTCAGGAAAGGAGGGAAACATGATGTAGTCATTCATATTCATTGATTGAATCAGTCATAATTATGCATTAAGGCCCCATTTGTGCATATTCATTGATGTCTCAAAGACTAAGAGGTCCAGGATCTTGGAGCTCTTTTTTTGGGTCTCCTGAATTGGTGAGAACACCCATGAATGGGAGAGGGTGGCACTCCTTGGAGACGATGGAGGCCCTATATTGGGAACTCTCCTAGACCTTGCCTGATGTGTCTCTTCACTCATGTCCTTTCTGCTTGTAATACATTAGGTAGCTGTAAATATAGGTAGGAGCTCTGGTGGTGCAGTGCCTAAGGCATTTGACTGCTAACCAGAAGGCTGGCGGTTCAAACCCACAAGCTACTCCTTGGAAAGAAGGTTGGGCAATCTACTTCTTTAGAGATACCACTTCAGAAACCCAAGGAGGGGTCACTATGAGTTGGGGCCGACTCAGCAGCAGTGAGTTTGGTTTTTAAATATAGGTAATAAAAACCAAAAAAAAGAAAAACCCAAATTCACTGCCATTGAGTTGATTCTGACTCATAGCAACTCCCATTGGGTTTCTGAGGTGGTAAATCTTTACAGAAGTAGATTGCTTCATCTTCCTTCCATGGAGTGGGTGGTGGGTTTGAATCACCAACCTTCTAGTTAACAGTCAAATGCCTTAGGCACTATGCCACCACAGCTCCTTAAGTTTAGGTAATGTTGTTGTTATGTGCCCTCAAGTCGGACCCAACTCATAGAAACCCTCCTTGGGTTTCTGAGGCAGTATCACTATGGAAGTAGATTGCCCCATCTTCCTTCTGAGGAGTATAGGTAATGGTCTCTGCTAATTTTGTAAGCTGTTATAGAGAAGTAACAAATCCACAGGGGCAACAAGACTCTGACTTAGCTCAGGTAGCTAATTCAGAGGAGAGCTGAACAGGCTGTTGTAAGAATAGAACCCTGACTCATGAGGAACTAGCTTTGGGTGGCTGGGTGACAGAGAAAGGCTGCAGTACAGTGCATAAAGGACAGAGTCTTTGTAGCTTGTGCTCTAGCCCCAGGGGGCTAGAGGAAGTGATAAGGGCTGGCTGGTCTGAACTGCAGGTTGTTTTGCAGACTTCTGTGCAAATGGCTCTTGGCCCTGGGTGGCCAGGGATGTTTTGACTTAACCCTGGGTGTTTAGGGTGAGAGAAGAAGTGCCACGGAAGTGGCAGGTGATGAGGATCTTGGAGATTTGGGAAGGTAAAGCCTGGATTAATTTCTTTGTTGGAATTGGATTCATGCTGATCCGTGCCTCCCAACACCAAAAAACCAAACTCACTGCCATTGAGTTGGATCTGACTCATAGTGGCCCCTCCTTGCCTCCCAGTTAGCAATAAAAGTGGGGTTTGCCTACCTTGCCCCTTTAATAGTAGTGTTGCAAAGAACAATACAGTTTTTTTTTTTTTTTTTGTAAGAAGTCTATTGCTAGCCTGTAATTACACACAGTGGTAGCTGGATGGATTATGAGAAAATTAAGTAAGGAGCTGGTTTACTGTGACAACAGTAGGACTCAGTAGTAGGACTCAGCAAGCTAGTAATGATGAGGAAGATTTTACACATTTCCATAGGATCACTTTTCTGAATTAGAAGAGCAAAAGAGCTTTGCTGGACATTAGAAAAAAAATTTTTTTTGACTCCTTGGCAACACTATTGTTTGTTTTAAAACCACTTAGTTATACACTATAACTCAGTGAGGCATATCAGAACTGTTCTTGGCTTCTTGACAGTGAATTAGGTCACTGGTTCATTTACTCTAATAGTCTGATGCTGGGTACTGTCACTCATTTCAAGGAAAGTCATTGGATTAATTGGGTACACTGAAAGGCCATGTTCCCTTTTTCTTTTAGCAAAGGTTGTGGTCTCAATTTGCAGAAGATTAAAATATAGTGCAATAGTCTTGCAGAATGACCAAAGATGAGTAGTGCAGTCAGGAAAAAGTGTCTTAGTCAGCCAGACACTGGGAGAGAGATCCAATGGATCTACCGACTCAGGATCATAGTACTGGAGGACACCAGGCTCAACTGGCACAACAAATATGTAAAAATCTTGTTCCACAACCTACGTTGGTGAGTAGCGACTGGGGTCTTAAAATCTTTCAAGCAGCCATCTAAGATGCAGCTAATGGTCTCCTATCTTCAGAAGCAAAGAAGAGTGCAAAAACCAAGGGCATTTGGAAGCAATCAGCCCTAGGACATGATGGCCCTCAAGAATAGAAGAACTAGATGGTGCCTGGCTACCAAAACCAACCCCTCAGGAAAGGATCAAAACTGGAGCTCCTGATAGAGTGGGAGGTAAAACATTGAACAAAATCCAAAAACACAATAATGACCAGAATTACTGATTGGATGTAGTCTGGTGGGACCCCCAATACTATGGCCCTGGGATACACTTTTGGCCTGGAATAAAACTCACTTGCAGAGGTTGGCTCTCAGCCCAATAGTAAACAAGAGGTACACACAGACCACTCAGTCCAGGGTGACACACTGACATACTCTATGGAAATGCATCCCTTGGAGTAATCGGCCACAGGACACCAGAGGGACAACATTCACACGGAGGAAATGCAGGACACACAGGAGTGCATAACTATGAGGGGCACAGGGGTGGGGGTTACTGGGAAGGGAGGGGAGGAGAAGTGGGTTAGATTTGGGGATGGTAACTGGGGAGTGACACCAAATTCACATAAAATGTTGAATGTAAAGCGAACTCTGCTCTGTAAATTTGCACCTAAAGTAAACACACACACACAGTGTCTTAGTTATCTAGTGCTGCTATACAGAAATATCACAGGTGGGTGGATTTAACAAACAAGTTTATTTTCTCACAGTTTAGGAGGCTAGAACTCTAAATTCAGGGCACCAGCTCTCGGGGGTGGCTTTCTCTCTCTGTTGGCGCTAGAGGAATGTCCTTGTTTCTTTGAGCTTTTGCTACTGGGTGATCTTCATGTGTCTTGTCATCTCTCTTTCCTCTGCTCTGCTCACTTGTTTAATCTTTTATATCTTAAAAGAGACTGATTTAAGATACGCCCTACACTATTCCTGTCTCATTAACATAACAAAGACAAACCATTCCCAAAATGGGATCATAACCACAGCATAGTGATTAGGATTTAAAACACATATTTTAAGGGGACACAAATCAACCCATACCAATAAGTGACTAAATCACCTTTTTTTTTTGCTCACAGAGGCCACAGCTGAGTAAAGCAAGATCTCTGAAATGAAGAGTTACAGAAATATTTTCTATTTTTCCATAGCTCTTTAGATCCGTTTGACAAATGGTGGAGACTCTAATAATCCTTCTCTTTTTAGAACTGCTATCTAACTTGTTATACTGTAGATTTTTTTTTTTTTAAATTTCCCATTATCTTGTAAAAATGAAATCACTTGTCCTGTATGATTTACTCCATTTTTTTCTTGTCATTAGATATTTTAATTGCTGTAAAATACAGGTAACACAAGATCTGTCAATTTACCATCTTTCCTGTGTACAATTCAGTGACACTAATTACATCAATCATATTGTACAACTATTACCAATATTCATTGCCCCTGTTAAACCCTATTAAAATTGACCTCTCTACAGTTGTCTATTCTAGGTATTTCATGTTAAGTGAGGTATTATTTGTCCTTTTGTGACTGACTTCCTTTAATCAATTTAATATTTTCCATTTTATTTTTTTCTTTGGGCTGTTTGAAATGTTACTTACCTTGATCTATTATCCCCTGTGTTTCCTGTAATAGGCTTTAGTCTAGTGGTTTGATTATGTTGTTGTTCATGTTTTTTTTTGGCAAGAATATCAGAGAGGTGTTCTATGTGCTTCCAATTGCATCACATTAGTAGGCAGGTGATGTCTGCTTGTTCCAGAGTTGAATTTTTAAAAATATAGACTAAGTCCATATATAGCTAGCTGAAACTTTGGCTTTTGCCGGTTGCTTTTCACCCGTCAGCTGAAGTGAGGTGTGGGAACACTAATCAGAGATTTAAAATGAAAACAACAACAATAAATCCTTTATGTCTCACATACTTATAAAAGAGTTGGAGGTACCTTATATGAAAAAAAATGCATATAATTAGAATATTAGAATAATGTAAGGAGGACGAGGCAAGGAGAAAGAGGTTGATGGGGATGTGACAATTGGGCATGATGATTGAACTAGGCCATTAAGGCTAAGGAGTCAATTTATGATGGATAAATGAGTAGCAGTCCTCTTTAGCAAATGAACATGCCTGGAAAACAACTTTTAAGATTTTCCCAGAGGCTTACCTGATTCTTCAGATGGTGATGGAAATTTCACAGACATCTATTCAAAGCAAATATATTCAGAAAATTTGGTATTCTTTATGGGCATATTTGAAAGCTGAACAAGTCAGTTTCTATCCATCAAAATGCTCATAATTTACTGGAGATGGCACAAACAAAGTTGCTTTGATCCAGGTCAAACGATGCTAAGTGCTCTAATAGAAATATGTATCTTAGCACCATGGGAGCACCACGGAAGGAACTATTAATTTCTGACAGATGGGATAAAAGAATTCCACAGAGGATGCAGCATTTAAATTGGATTTGAAGAAGGTAAATGGGTTTTACCATGTGGTGGAGAAAAGAAAAGGAATTCCTGTCACTGGACATAACTGAACAAGACACAGAAATATTTTAAAGTGTGTGATGTTTCCAAGGAGTTGTAGGTGGTGCATTCTGAAGAAGCACACAGTGCATGTAAGCAGATGGAAAGGAAGTTTAAGAACTAAATAGAAATACAGCTTGAAAACAAGGTAGAGGACTGATTGGCAATATCTTTAAAAGTTGTGTAAAGAAGTTGTAACTTCTCCATGTAGGTAATTGAACCCTTTTTAAAGAAGAAAATAATAATAAAAAAATCAGATTCATATTTTATGAAAGATAATTTTATGAGTAGCCATGACAACCAATAATGGGAGGTAGAGGTTGATCTGTTAATAGACCACTTTAGGACCCTGCCAAGGGTAAGTAAAAGAGCTCAGGTGGTGCAGTGATTAAAGCATTCAGCTGCTAACCATGAGGTCAGGGGTTTTAACTCACCAGCTGTTCCACAGAAGAAAGATAAGACAATCTGCTTCCATAAAGATTTACATAAAGAAACCCTATGACGCAGTTCTACTCTGTTGTACAGTGTCACTATGAATCAAAATCAACTTGATGGCAGTGGGATAAGAGAGAGAAAGGAATTGATTCAAGAGACATTGTTTTTAATTTTTAAAAAAATTTTAATTGTGTCTATCAACAGATGAATGAATAAAAAAATGTGGTGCGTACACACAATGGAATACTACTCTGCCAAAAAGAGAAGTGAAGTTCTGATATATGCCATAATATGGATGAATCTTGAAAACATGTGAGGTGAAATTTGTCAATATAGAGACATTTTAGTGCTAGAAAGGAAAGGGCTTGATAAACAATTGACTGTGTATTGAGAGAAAGGAGTAGTCAAAGATGACTCTTACACTTTTAACCAAAAGGTCAATCATGATACAATTATAAAACAGAATTTAGGTGGATGAGAAATTTATTTATCATTTTATTTTTTATTGTAATTTGGGTGAAAGTTAAAGAGCAAATTTATTTCCCATAGAACAATTCATACACATTTTGTTTCATGACATTGATTGCAATCCCTATAATATAATAGTTCTCTTCCCACTTCCTCCCTGTGGTTACCTTTTCTCTGTGTCCTTCTTTCCTGGGCATTCCTGTCCTCTGTGTTATCTCCCTGTGCAAATACTGCCCTTCTAATCTCCCATGGTTGATTTTTCTACGGAGTGTACTTACCTGGTGTAAATGTTTACCTTATAGGCTGTCTATTGTTTGACTAGGGACCACAGGGTTGAGTTCAATCCCAGGCCTGAAGGATGACTGGAGACCATAGTCTCAGGAGTTTCACTAGTATCTAGTATCCATCAAACCAGCAAGCTATGGTCTTTTTTTTTTTTTTTATGATTTTGAGTTTGGTTCCACACTATCCAGGATCTTTTATTTTGATCCCTGTCCAAGTGGTTGACAGGGATGGTCTTTTTTTTTTTTTTTTTTTTCCTTTATGATTTTGAGTTTGGTTCCACATTTTTATCACACTCTGTCCAGGATTTCCTATTTTGATCCCTGTCTAAGTGGTTGACAGTGGTAGCTGGGCAGCATCTAGTTCTGATCTCAGGGTCATGTAGGCTAAGGTTCGCATGACCCACTAGTACCTTGGACTAATTGTTTCCATGTATCTTTGGTTTTCTTCATTCTTCTTTGCTCTGGACAAGGAGAGACCAATTGTTGCATCTTAGGTGGTGCTTGCAAGCTTTTAAGAGTCCAGTCTCTACTTACCAAACTAGGATATAGAACAATGTTTTTGTGTAGTATGTTGCCATCTCATTCAGCAATAACAGCAAAGTTCAACAAGACAGAAAATAAAACATGCTAGCGAGGATGTGGAGAGACTGGGACTCTCGTACACTGCTGGTGGGACTGTAAAGTGATACAACCATTTTAAGGAATCGCCAATGCAAAACGGTGGTGATTCCTTAAAAAGTTGGAAACAGAAATACCATTTGATCCAGCTATCCCATTACTAGGTGTGTATCCTAAAGAAATGAAAGCTAGGACATGAATAGATATATGCTCACCCATGTTCATTGCAATAATATTCACAATAGCAAAAAGATGGAAACAACCTAAGTGCCCATCAGCAGAGGAATAGATAAACAAATGTTGAATCTGAGAAACACCTCATAATGTGGATGAATTTGGAAGACATTATGCTGAGTGAAACAACTCAATCACAGAAAGATGAATATTAGTTCACTATTATAAAAAGGAAAGGTTTACATATGGAAGGAAACTTTCTTGTTGGTTACAGGGATGGAAAGGATGGGTAGGGAAAATTACTAGATAGGTAAGAGACAAGGATTGATTTGGGTGAAGGGAAAGGCAATATACCAAAAGTGAGTGATCAACACAATAACTCTAAGGAAAAGGAAGACACAGACAGATGCACAAGAGGTGCAGGAAACAAAGATAACACTTTTACATACACAAACTATATTATCAATAATAGCAAACATTAATCTAGGGGGGATACATAGGTAGATATACAGGTAGACAGGCCAAATGATCAGGTATGTCTAAGCAAAAGAGAATATACACATGGCCATATATGTGTTTGGCAGATGATATTGCTAACTATATATTTCTATGTTATAAGAATGTCCATATATATAATAGAGCTAATGGGGCAAAGTTATGATAACTTCTTTGCCACAGCCAAATATCCTGAGGGAATGAGTCACTGGGCCCATGGAATAGGGACCATGATCACGGGGGACATCAAGTTCAGTTGGCATAACATACTACAAAAAGAAAAAAATGTTCTACATCCTACTTTGGTGGATGAGCAATTTTGGTGAAGGAAGCAAATGAGTTGGATTTGAATTTTTCACTTAACAAATGAATGAATGACAGGACCTAATCTTGAAGCTGGGAATACCCATATTAAAAAAATGAAAAGGCCTCAGCTCTCATGGAGTATGCTTTCTAGTAGGAGGAAGCTGACAAAAACATGCTGAGTGAAATAAGTCAATCTCAAAAGGACAATATTGCATGATCTTACTAATATGAAACACTTAGAGTAGGCAAATATAGAGAGATGAACATTTAATATGGTTACTAGAGTCAGGAGGGAAGGGGACAGAAGGAAATCTTTATTTAGCTAGTACTGAGTTTCTGTTTATGGGGATGGAAAATATGGCAATGGATTATGATTGTGCACAACATTATTGATATAATTGGTTTCTTGAAAACAAGTGAAAAATGTTGAATTGGCAAATGTTGTGTTATCTATATTTTTACAACAATAAAAAAAGGGAAAGAAAATAATTTAAAAATTTCAATTTCTAACAAGTACCAGCTAGAAAATAAAAGATCATGGAAAGAGAGTGACTGGCATGTGAGAGCTGTTGGATAGGGGTGGTCAGGAAAGTTCTGTGAAAAGACTTTTGAACAAGAGACCTGAGTGATGAGAAGAGGCCTTTATAAATGGACCTAGACTAAGAGAATTCCAGGCAGAGGAAATAGCAAGTGGAAAGACTACAAGGCAGAAAACAGCAACTTATATTCAAGGAATAGCAGATGAGGTTGTAGGGGAGGGGCAGTAGAAGAGTTTAGATGGGGGCCAAGCAGGGACGTCAATAATATATGGTCTTGTGAGAGGAATTTTGGTTTTCTCTCTGAGCACATGGAAAGCCATTAGAGAGTGGTAAGCAAGGGAAAGATATTCTCTGATATTAATTTTAAAAACATCACTCTAGTTGCTGAGAGGAAAATGGACTAATTGGAGGCAAGAGTGGAAATACTGCAGAAGATGATGTGTATGTAGCATTACCATTTCTAATTTTTCATAAATTCCCTCAGATAATTAGTTTTATAGGTGGCAGGCACATGTGTCAATGCACACACACACACTCACACACAGACACACACATCATCATCATCATCACCATCACCATCCATTAATAACACAATAGAAATATTTTAAATATAGAACAAATATTTTTTCTTAAAAATTATGGGTCTTGCCATCACCTGTCTGTCAGTTTGTTGGACTGTAGCAGCTTGCATGTTGCTATGATGCTGGAAGTCATGCCGCTGGTATTTCAAACACCAGCAGGATCATCCATAGTGGACAGGTTTCACTGGAGCTTCCAGACTAAGGCAGACTGGGAAGAAGTACTTGGCAATCTACTTCTAAAAAAAATTGGCCACTGAAAACCTTGTTAATACCAGTGGACCCTTGTCTGATATAGTGCTAGAAAATAAGCTCCTCAGGCTGGAAGGTATTCAAAATATCTCTGGGGAAGAACTGCCTCCTCAAAGCAGAGTTGACCTTAATTATGTGGATAGATCTTGAAACATTGTTTTTGACAATGAATATCATGTCATTTCTCTTTAATTTGTCATTCCTGGCATAGTAGATCATATGGTTGTCTGCTTCAAAATGGCCAAAACCAGTCCATTGCAGCTCACTAATGCCTAGGATATTGATTTTTATGTGTTCCATTTCATTTTTGACAACTTCTAATTTTCCTAGGTTTATTCCATGTTCTGATTATTAATGGATGTTTGCAGCTGTTACTTCCTATTTTGAGTCATGCCACATCAGCAAATGGAGAAAATGCTTTACTGAAAGCTTTACTCCATCTATGTTATTAAGGTTGAGGAGGCAGTTCTTCCCCAGTCACGGAAAAAAGCCAAAGATGAGGAAATTGAAGATTTGTATCAACTTCTACAGTCTGAAATTGACCAAACATGCACTCAAGATGTATTGATCATTACTGGTGATTGGAGTATGAAAGTTGGAAACAAAGAAGAATCACCAGTAGTGGGAAAATAATAGCCTTGGTGATAGAAACAACACTGGAGATTGCATGATAGAATTTTGTAAGACCAATGACTTATTCATTGCAAATACTTTTTCCACAACATAAATGGTGGCTATACATGTGGACCTCACCAGATGGAGTACACAGGAATCAGATCAACTACATCTGTGGAAAGAGGCAATGGACAAGCTCAGTATCTTTAGCCAAAACAAGGCCAGAAGCTGACTGTGGTACAGACCATCAACTGCTCATATACAAGTTCAAGTTGAAGCTGAAAGCAATTAAAATGAGTCCATGAGAGCCAAAATATGACCTTTATTATATCCCTCCTGAATTTAGAGACCATCTTAAGAATAGATTTGACACACTGAACACCAATGATCAAAAACCAGAGGAATTCTGGGATGACATCAAGAACATCATCCATGAAGAAAATGAAAGGTCATTAAAAAGACAGGAAAGGAAGAAAAGACCAAAATGGATGTCAGAAGAGACTCTGAAACTTGCTCTTGAATGGAGAGTAGCTAAAGCAAATGGAAGAAATGACAAGATAAAAGAGATGAACAGAAGATTTCAAAGAGCAGCTCAAGAAGAAAAAGTCAATTATTATAATGAAATATGCAAAGGCCAGAAGTTAAAAAACCAAAAGGGAAGAACATGTTCAGCATTTTCCAAGCTGAAAGAACTGAAGAAATATTAAAGTCTTGAGTTGTAATACTGAAAAATTCTACAGGCAAAATATTGAACGACACAGCAAACATCAAAAGAAGCTGGAAGGAATACACAGAATCACTGCACCAAAAAGATTGGTCAATGTTCAACTATTTCAGGAGGTGGCATATGATCAGAACCAATGGTATTGAAGGAAGAAGCTGAAGTTTCACTGAAGGAAGTGGCAAAGAACAAGGCTCCAGGAATTGATGAATACTCATTGAGATGTTTCAGCAAATGGATGCTGTGCTGGAGGCACTTACTCATCTGTGCCAAGAAATTTGGAAGACAGCTACCAGGCCAAATGACTGGAAAAGATCCATATTTGTACCCATTCGAAAGAAAAGTGATCCCACAAAATATGGAAATTATCGAACAATATCATTAATATCACATGCAAGTAAAATCTTACTGAAGATAATTCAAAAACAGTTGCAGCAGTATATTGACAGAGCTTCCAGAAATGCAAGCTGGATTCAGAAGAGGACATGGAATGAGGGATATCATTGCTGATGTCAGATGGATCTTAGCTGAAAGCAAAGAATACCAGAAAGAGGTTTACTTGGTTTTATTGACTATGCAAAAGCATTCGATTGTGTGGATCATAGCAAATTATGGATAATATTGAGAAGAATGGGAATTCCAGAATACTTGGTTGTACTTATGAGGAACCTGTACATAGATCAAGAGGCTGTTGTTCAAACAGAACAAGGGGATACTAACACACTGCCATCAAGTCAGATCTGATTCATAGAGACCCCTCCTTGGGTTTCTGAGGTGTTATCACTATGGAAGTAGATTGCCCAACCTTCCTTCTGAGGAGTGGCTGGTGGGTTTGAACCACCAGTCTTCTTGTTAGTAGTCTAATGTCTTAGGCACTACGCCACCAGAGCTCCTTTATGGTTTAAAATCAGGAAGGGAGTTGTCAGGGTTGTATCCTTTCACCATACTTATTCAACTTGTATGCTAAGCAAATAATCTTAGAAGCTGGATTATATGAAGAAGAACGTGGCATCAGGATTGGAGGAAGACTCATTAACAACCTGTGATACACAGATGACACAACTTTGCTTGCTGAAAGTGAGGATGATTGGAAGGATTTACTGATGAAGATTAAAGACTATAGTCTGCAATATGGATTACACCTCAATATAAAGAAAACAAAAATTCTACAACTGGACCAGTAAACAGCTTCACAATGGATGGATAAAAGATTGAAGCTGTGAAGGACTTAATATTACTTGGTTCTACAATCAACACCAATGGAAGCATCAGTCAAGACATCAGACAATGTATTGCATTGGGCAAATCTGCTGCAAAAGACCTCTTGCAAGTGCTAAAGAGCAAAGATGTCTCCTTGAAGACCAAGGTGTGCCTAATCCAAGCCATGGTATTTTCAATTGCCTCTTATGCATTGTCCAGTGAAAGTCGGGCAATGAATATGGAAGACTGAAGAAGAGTTGATGCTTTTGGGTTGTGGTGTTGGAGAAGAATGCTAAGACTATCATGGACTGCTAAAAGAACTAACAGATCTGTCCTGGAAGAAGTGCAGCTGGAATGCTTCTTGTAAGCGAGAATGGCCAGACTTTGTTTCACCTACTTTGGTCATGTTGTCAGGAGGAACCATTCCCTGGAGGAAGATATCATGCTTGGTAAAGTGGAGGGTCAACAAAGAAGAAGACAGCCCTCAATGAGATGGATTGACACAGTGGCTACAATGACGGGCTCAGGTATAGTAAGGATTGTGAGGCTGGCACAGGACTGGGCAGTATTTCATTCTATTGTGCCTAAGGTCACTATAAGTTGGAGACAACTAGATGGCACCTAACAACAACAACAACAACACCATCAATGGATCCCTAATCAATGTCCATGGAAGCAGCAGTCAAGAAATCAAATGGCATGTTGCATCGGCTCTTTAAAGTGTTAAAAAACAAAGATGTCACTTTGAAGACTAAGGTGGGCCTGACCCAAAATTTGGTATTTTTAATAGCCTTATATGCATGTGGAAGCTGGACAATCAATACAGAAGACTGAAGAGTAATCAATACCTTTGAATTATGGTATCGATAAAGAATGAAGAATATACCACAGACTGCCAGAAGAGGGATATATGTGTCTTGAAAGATGTACAGCTAGAATGCTGCCTCTTTTTTCTTTACATTGTTTTGACTATTAAAGGCCCCTAGCAATTCTAAAGCAGCTCTCATTGTGCAGTGGTTAAAGTATTTGGCTGCTAACCAAGTCACCAGCTGCTACGTGGGAGAAAGATGAGACTGTCTGCTTCCGTAAGGATTTACAGCCTTGGAAACCGTGTGGGGGCAGTTCAATGTGTTCTAGATGGTAGCTATGGGGGTCAGAATCAACTTGATGGCAGTGGGTTGAGTTTTGCTTTACAATTCCATATGAATTTGAGAATTAGCTTTTCTATTTCTTTAGAGAAGGTTATTGGAATTTGCATAGGGATTGCAATGAAATTGTAGATTGCTTTGGGTAGTATTGACATGCTAAGAATATTAAATCTTCCATTCCATGAACAACAACAACACAACAACAACAATCTATGAAACACAGAATATTCTTCTATCTATTTATGCTTTAATTTCTTTCAGCAATGTTTCCTAGTTTTCAGTGAATTAGTCTTTCACTTCTCTGCTTATATTTATTTCTAGGTGTCTCATTTTTTTTTTTTGATGCTATTGAAAAATGAGTTTTTTTCTTAACTTTGTTTTAGCTGTACATTGCTGGTATATAGAAACTCAACTGATGTTTTTGTGTTGATCTTGTATCTTGCAACTATACTGAATTTATTTATCAGCTCTTGTGGTTTTCTTGTGGGGTTTTCTATACAGGATCAGGCCATCTACAATTAGATATAGTTTCTGCTTCTCCTTTTGTGATTTGGATGCATTTTATTCATTTTTCCTTGCCTAAATGCTCTGGTTAGAACTACTTGTATGATACTGAATGTTGTTGTTGTTGTTGTTTGCCGTTGAGTCGACCCTGACTCATAGTGACCCCTCCTTGGGTTTCCGAGGCAGCATCACTACGGAAGTAGGATTGCCCAACCTTCCTTCTGAGGAGTGGCTGGTGGGTTTGAACCGCCAGCCTTCTGGTGAGCAGTCAAGTGCCTTAGGCACTATGCTACCAGAGCTCCTATGATACTGAATAGCAATGGTGAAAGCTGGCATACCCATCTTGTTCCTGATTTTAGGGAGAAAACTCTCAGTCTTTCACCACCGAGTTTGATGTTATTTATGTGCTTTTTGTAAAGCTCTTTATAGTGTTGAGGGATTTCTCTTCTTGTCCTACTTTGGTGTGTGTTTATCATAAAGGGATGTTGGATTTTTGCAAAAGCTTTTATTTTGCACCAATTGAATTGACTATGGGGTTCTTTTCCTTTGTTAGTGTAGTGCATTACATTGATTGATTTTCTTATGCTGAACCCCGCATTTCTTGGATAAATCCCACATGATCATGGGTGTATAAGCCTTTTAATATGCTGTTGGAGTCAGTTTCGTTGTGTGTCTTTTTCTCACTTTGGTGTCACATTATGACCTCATAACGAGTTAGGAAGTATTCCTTTCTTTTCTTTCTCTTTTTTTGCAAGGGTTTGAGAATGATTGCTGTTAATTCTTTAAATATTTGCTATAATTCACCAGTGAAGCTATCTGGTCTAGGACTTATTTTTGGAAACTTTTGATTACTGATTCAATCTCTTCATCACTTGAGATTTTCTATTTCTTTATGAGTCAATTTAGGTAGTTCATGTGTTTTTAGGTATTTGCCCATTTTATTTAGGTTATCTAATTTGTTGCATAGTGGCTAAGACACTTGCCTGCTAACCAGACGGCTGGCGGTTCAAACCCACCAGCCACTCCTCGGAAGGAAGGTTGGGCAATCCTA
>NW_006921682.1:6072061-6073004 GCF_000298275.1 Orycteropus afer afer | reverse complement strand
ATCTTCTGTGTCTGTGTTAATTGGTTTCCCTTTTCTTTGTTGAAGAGGGTCTGTGCAGTCTTTCTGCCTAGTCCGCCATCTTGCCGGCCACCTATTAGTTCTTTATAAATTATAAATATCACATCTGTCCATGTGTTTGCCTCATAAATCTTGCAGCTCTCAGGCTATGTGGTTATAGTGTCTAACCTACTGAACAATGTTAGCATTTGAAGGTGGTGTGCAGAATGGCTATGGTGTAAATCTTAAAAAAATAAAGAAAAAAAACTAGTTAAGAATTACCAAATTTTCTCATCATAAAATATGCTGTTTAATGTCTGGGATCTTAAAAGCTAGCAAGCTTCCATCTAGATGCAACGATGGGTCTCTCCTTGTCCAGAGCAAAGAAGAATGAAGAAAACCAAAATTCATGAAAACAATTAGTACTAGCGACTGGTACACCATCTGATCTGCAGCCTATACGACTATGAGACTAGAAGAACTAGATGGTACCCGGTTACCACTGTCATCCACTTGGAAGGGGATCTATATAGGAGACCCTTGATAGAGAGGGAGAACAATGTGGAACAAAACTCAAAATTATTTGGTGGAAAAAAAAAAGGGGGGGGCAGGTTTGCTTGTCCAATAGAGCCTGGTGGAACCACTGAGACTATGGCCCCTAGCTGTACTTCAGGTCTGGAATTGAACCCACACCTGTGGTTTCCAGCCAAACAAAAGACAGGCATATGAGTTGAACATTTACCTGAAGTAGATACACTCCTTGGAGAAAACAATCATGGGAAAAAAAAATGCTGCTTATGCACAGGGAGACAGCTCATGGGGCAGGAGTGCATGGAGAGGTGGACGCAGGGAAGAGGTAACTGTGGGGAGGAAGTGGGAGGGGAACTGTTGCATTGTGGTAAAGTGTGGTCAATGTCATGAGACAAAGTATATGTGAACTGTTGTA
>NW_006921682.1:6065778-6071961 GCF_000298275.1 Orycteropus afer afer | reverse complement strand
ACACCAGAGGCTCAGCCTCAAAACTCACGTCTACATGTCACCACAGTAGGACAAACCGACAGACAAGTTTGTCTTGCTGTTGGAGACCTCTCATATCACCCCCAACTGGGTCCCTGTGGCTGACTGTACCTCTGTCTGGCTTCCTGGCTTTTAATCCCCTTTCTCCTGCTCTTCTGTCCTCCCGCTTTGGGCGTCCCTGAGTTGTCCCTGGGGCTGACTGCTCCTCTGTCTGGGTTCCTGGCTTTTATCCCCTTTCTCCTGCTCTCTGGTCCTGCTGTTTTGGATGGGCCTGAGTTATCTCTCCTCACCTGTAACCCTGGGGCTGACTGCTCTTCTGTCTGGGTTATGTCTCTTAGGCTTCTCAAACTCAAATTCAACATGAGGAAATTAAATTCATGATTTTTTCACCAATACCTTCAAATCCAATCCTCCTCTTCTTCTTTGACTAAATAGGTAGACTACACAGTTGGTCATATTAGAAACCTGGTTGTCAACCTTACCTCCTTTTTCTCTAGTAGTTTCCACATACTTTTAGTCAACATTCTCGATACTTTTCTCTTCCAACGACATGTCCTCAGTCTAGCTTACTCCTCTCCATTCCTCCTGTCACCCCTCCACTCCCGGTCACCTAGTTTAACTACTGCACTTGTCACCAGACTGGTTTAGGGCAGCGGTTTTCAGACATGATTAATTTTACTGCCTGCACCCCCCCCACACACACCCGCTGTGGACATTTGGCAATACTTGAAGGTATTTTTTATTGTCACAACTGAGAAGGAAGTCTTATTGGTATCTAATGGATATAGGACAGGGATTCTACAAAATATCCTATAATGCAAAGGACAACCACTCCCAACAAAGGATTATATAACCCAAATTGTAATTAGTGCTGCTGTTGATTAACCCTGGTAAAGGGCCTGTCTTATCACCTTCCTTTTTTCCATTAAAATCTTAAAGCAGTCTACATAATCTTAAAAATAAACATATATAGTTATGATTATTTTTAATAAGAACAAGTTTAATGCATCACTGAGACCCAAGATAGACATCTATTTATACTAAAACTATAAAAATTGCTATAAAATTGACTCAATTATTCTAACACTTAATGATTATTTCAATATTTAATATTAGGATAACATTAGTTACTTAATATATTCTAGTAAGCAATTTTCTCTTTATTAATTATAATGTGGCTGTGTACTTGATCCTATTAATTTCTTGTGTAATTACTTTGATTTTACATATAAGAATATACTCATCACTAAAACCCACATGTGATGTTTAATGTTTTAATCAAAATGGAACTCACTGACATACAGTCAATTCCAACTCAGACTCATAGTGACCCCTACTGGGTTTCTGAGGCTGTAAATCTTTATGGAAGTAGATTGCCCTATCATCCTTCTGTGGAGAGCCTGGTAGGTTTGAACCGCTGACCATGCCTTATCCACTACACCACCAGAACTCCTTATTTAATGTTTAGTAATTCAAAATTAGCAAAAATTATAACCAAACAGTAAATGTAAAAGAAACAAAAGCAATGCAAACAATATCACATTCACCAAAAAAAGTTGATATCATAAAAGTAATAATAAATAAAATTACCACTGCTACAAACTGTGCTGCTAGCACTAGAAACTAGCTAAACTTAAGTGTACTCTGAAAGGAGAATTGAAAACAACATGGCAAATTATATAATTGTGACATTAACTACATCAGACCTCTCCTATCTTGATGAGATGGCCTGCCCTCTAGCTCTTAGTAAATGGGAAAATAATTCCTCTTAAGTGGAGATAGGATTTCATATGAGACTCCTGGTAAATTTGGTTTCTTCTAACTAAAATATATATAGTTAGGGTATGACTATATTAAAATTATCTTGTTTTTATATTAAGCAACAACATAATAATGAACCTGATCATGCTGTGCCTCTTTGTAACATTCTTCAGTGGTTTTTGTTGTCATTTGGATGAAGTCTAAATTCTTTACCAGAGCTTAAAAAGCTATGCAAGATGTGGCCTCAACATAGGTCACTCTCTTCCATCACTATGCACTTTGGCATTTCCTGAACTTTTTTCAGATCACTGCACATGTCATGCTCACAAACCCTTTTACCTCTGCTACTTTGCATGTGCTATTGTCTCTGTCTCAAACATTCCCTGCCCCACCCCCTGCCACTTCATCCCCCTTACCTAGCTTGCTTTTCATTTATAGGTATATTTGTTGTTTTATTTGAAGTGCTGAAAATTCCCAGATGTACCAGTGAGACTCATTTAAGTTTCCAAAAAGGACAACCTCATTACCCCACCAAAGACTATCTATTAGAAGTTAGTAATAAATACTTTATCGGTGATTAAAATGACTGGTGATGTTCCAGATGGTGGAAGGTCCATTATTATTTAGTTTGTAGCCAAGATACAGTACTTTTCCTTTGTTGTCCATTGATCTTCCTTTATAGCATTGCAGTGCAGTGAATTGCTTCAAATGGCCCTTCTAGCCAAATCTTTATAACTCCCACCAACTGACTGGGTGGGACTATGCAAATGTAAGTGCTTGTGGCCCACCAAAGGGACTGGATAGCTTTTTAATGTAAATTTGGTGAATGGCACTCTTGTGGGGGTGTAACCATGCAAATAATGTGTATGAAACCCTAATGTAGTCATTGGTCAGTTTTGCCATCTTGCTAGGCTGAAAATGAGCCATCCCAGAGTAGGAAAGGAGGATCTCATTACCATCAAGAAAGACTAGCCAAGAGCAGAGTAGATCCTTAGAACCAAGATCCCTGTGCTGAACCTCCTTGACTCAGGAAACAGAGAGGGAGCTGTAACTTTTTGCTAAGATGGTAAAAGATGGCAAGAAGCAGCAGCAGAAATACGGTGACAACAGACCTAACAGCAGATAGTGCAATGAGCTTCCATACCTATAGAGCAAGAAAGCTGAGAGTCTTCAGGCTAAGGATTACTGGTGGAGTGGGGTGCTTCTAGGCACTTATTGGTAGAGTTAAAGAGCTCTGGAGCTCTGGTGGTGCAGTGCCTAAGGCATTTGAATGCTAACCAGAAGGCTGGTGGGTTTGAACCACCAGCCACTCCTCAGAAGGAAGACTGAGCAATCTACTTCCGTAGAGATACTGCCTGGGAAACCTAAGGAGGGGTCGCTGTGAGTTAAACCGACTAGATGGCAGTGAGTTTGGTGTGTTTTATTTTTCTTTCCATATATCTTGCCCAAGTAGGGAAGAGGCCATTCTGAGGAGCCAAGGGCTAGAGAGAGACTTACCTTTGGGCACTGTGAGTAGAGGCTGTCCTGATCAAAGAATTGTATCCTGAACATTCCTGTTTGTGAATTGTAACCTGTTACTTCCCTAGTAAACTCCATAATTGTGAGTATTGTGGGTGAGTTCCAGGTGGCCCTTGCAACAAATTATTGAACCCAGAAGAGAAGAAGAGAGTGGGAGGGATGGCTGGTGTCAGAAAGGGTAAGTGTGGAGGTTGGAGGTGTGTTAGACCCCTGCCTCATAGGAAGCAGCTTTGCTTTGTTGGTCTTGATTCTTCTCCCCACTTGTGAAGTTACTGGAGGTTAGATACTACCCATCATGCTCTTTTTATAAGCATAGATTTTCCATAGGACAATTATGATAGTTTATACCTGAATGAAGCCACTCAAACTGGGTATCATTAATAGTAAAATAAATGAAATAATAACAAATGGACAGAGATGAGTGTATCACTAGGAAGTTAGAGTTCCCCCCAAAACTGAACACTCCATATGATATTCTTGATCATTCACCAATACTTATATAAAATTACATAGGGATAATCACTTTCATTGTATGCTATTAGATTCTATTGTTGAATAAGGCTCTTTATGCTGTTGTCTCCAAGTTAAGTATTTGTGTATCACTTTAAAAAATAACTTCTTAGGTGCAATATAATTTTCTTCCTCAGGACAACGCTTTGATTTCTCTTGAGAAGAGAAAATGTAAAAAATCATCTTACACTTAATGATTGGGGGGTAGTGGTTCAGACTCACCCTGTGAAATCAGGAAGTCCATTTTGGCTCAGTTTGAATTCTGGTTTCCAACAGGGCTGTGCCCTTGTCATGTAAGTCCTCTGAATTTTTAGCTAATACTAGTAGGGAGTAAAATATGCTAATATGTCAAGCTGTCAATGAATTCTTTCCTTAAATATAATAGGAACTTCATGACCAAATACTAACACTGTTTGAATTTTATTTGTATATATAAATTATGGTGTCTAAATAAGTGCAGAGACATTTTAAAAGGTCTAGCAGTTTAGGAAGTAAATCCTTTACATATTAGAGAGGAGAAACTTAACTGAGGATTCTGAAGATCTCAATGACTGAAAGAGAAAAAGAAGGAGTATCAGAGACAGTGTACAGAACTCTATGTGGAAACTACAAAGTGAAAAATGACTACTCACCCTAGTCATTAAGGACATTCACCAATAATTCTGTCTGCCTTCCAGGCACTTCCCAGGCACTGAAGTTAGACATGTATATGTGATTTGGCCAACAGAAAGAAGTATTGAGGGTCTTTTCTAGATAAAAGCCTGTTAGAACAAAAGCGAGACTTTCCATGCCTTTATCTAAACTTCAAGGATCTCTAATGATGCAGTGGTTAAAACATTTGGCTGCTAACCAAAAGGTAGGTGATTCAAACCCACCAGCTCTCCACAGGAGAAAGATGAGGCATTTTGCTTCCGTAAAGGTTTACAGACTTGGAAACACTATGAGGTAGTTTTACTCTGTCCTACAGGGTTGCTATGAGTCAGAATTGACTCAATAGCAGTGGGTTTGGTTTGAGTTTTGGTATCTATGCTCTGGTGATTGACAATATTTCCAATATGGAAGCTCCATCAGCCTGCATCCTTGAGTGAAGATGGTGAGGGGGTGTCAAAATAAACTATCATTTTGAATCATGCGACTTTGAAGTTATTTGTTACTATAGCATAAACCAGCCTATCCTGAGTGATAGAATAGGCTAATGTTACTTTACCTAGATTAAAAAAACATCTGCATGTCAGGGCTTATATAATCCTTGGAATTGTCATCATCATATTAGGAAGCCATGGGGGAGAGTGTACAAGGAAAGCCATATTAAGTTGAAAATGAATAGAGTTAAAATTAATTTGTTTTGTAATTTATTCTACTAGACAACTATATTAATTTAATTCAATAGTTGATTAAAACTCACTGCTGTCGAGTCGAACCCGTCTTACTGCGACCCCTCCTTGGGTTTCTGAGGCAGTATCTCTTCAGAAGTAAATTGCCCAATCTTCGTTCCAAGGAGGTTTAGCAGTCAAATACCTTAGGCACTATGCTACCAGAGATCCTAATAGTTGATTAGCATATTTAATTGTACATTTATTATTTCTTTTTTTTTTTTTTTAATTGTGATTTGGGTGAAGATTTACAGAGCAAATTCACTTTCCATACAGCAATTCACATATACTTTGTCTCATGTCATTGACCATAGTTTACCACAATGCGACAGCTCCCCTCCCACTTCCTGCACATAGTTACTACTTCCCAGTGTCCATCCCTCCATACACTCCTGCCTCCTGAGCTGTCTTCCTGTGCATAAGCGGCCCTTCTTTCTCGCTTGATTGTTCTCTCCAAGGAGTGTATCTCCTTGAGATAAATGTTCAACTCATATGCCAATATTTTGTTTAGCTGGAAACCACAGGTGTGGGTTCAATTCCAGACCTGAAGTACAGCTAGGGGCCATAGTCTCAGTGGTTCCACCAGGCTCTATCGGACTAGCAAACCTGGTCCCCACCTTTTTTTTTGTTTTGTTTTTCTCCAAATGATTTTGAGTTTTGTTCCACCTTGTTCTCCATCTCTATCAAGGATCTCCTACACAGATCCCCCTCCAAGTGGATGACAGTGGTAGCTGGGCACCATCTAGTTCTTCTGGTCTCACAGTTGTATAGGCTGCAGAACGGATGGTGTACCAGTTGCTAGGACTAATTGTTTCCATGAATTTTCATTTTCTTCATTCTTCTTTGCTCTGGATGAGGAGAGACCCATTGTTGCATCTAGATGACAGCTTTCTAGGTTTTAAGATCCCAGTCACTACTCACCAAAGTAGGAGGTGGAACAATGTTTTGTATAGTATGTTATGCCAATTGAGCTTGATGTCCCTGTGACTATGGTCCCAAGCCC
>NW_006921682.1:6055409-6062086 GCF_000298275.1 Orycteropus afer afer | reverse complement strand
TAAACTGTGGTCAATGTCATGAGACAAAGTATATGTGAACTGCTGTATGAAAAGTGAATTTGCTTTGTAAATCTTCACCCAAATCACAATTAAAAAAAAATGCTGTTTAAGAATTTTTCACACTCTGATTTATTATAGATTTTTTTTAAAAAACACATGTAAATCTTCAACTAGTCGGTGAGTTTTTGAGGGCAAAGCCCTGTACTTAAAATATTTTCTGGCCTATAGTTTATGCTCTGAAATGTTTTGAATGAAAGGAATTGGCAAGTGAAAACAGTCATCCTATGTGAATGGTGACTCACAAAACTTCATTAAAATTACAATGTCCAAGAACATGAATTTTTTTTTTTCTTCCTGGAATGGAGATATAACATAAACCCACACTTATGGAGACAGCTAGTTATTGGGAGCTCATTTGGAATAAGCTCTTTCTCATTTTGATCATAGGGAACACAATTCTTTTTGATATTGTGATTTTTTTTTTTTTAAGCTCAGAGAAATATAGTGGTAACCAAGACAGTTGGAGGAGCGTCAGAGTAGAACCTACCAGGATAATTTGTCTTTCTACTTAATCATGGCAGATGCTTAACTCAAAGGGAAAAAAAAAAAAAAGAGGATTCAATCTGGGGAAAAGTCAGTCCTACATGTGCCAAAGACATTAACATTACACGGATGGTAAGCCTGAGAGAATTGCCCAGCAGTTAGTATTTTTGCCTTATGAGATAAGCCAAAGTGAACTGAGTGTTAATATGTTTACTCACAAATAGCATTAGCTTAGTTTAGGCTAGAGTTCAACAGAGTTGAAAGCTTTGAAAAAGAACATTTATATTGTAGTTTTTATTCAATGATTTCTGATGTTTATGCCATCTTTCTCAAAATTCTAAAGCTTCATGGTCTTGCTGCTTTGGTTTGTTCTTTAAAGTGTCTAGAATGGTGCTGTATAAAGAAGAGGAGTAGCCAATATTGGGATGAGTCTGTTATAGGCAGTGTGCTAGATATTTTACTTATATTATTGAATTTAACTCCCCCCAACAACTTTATAATGTACATATTTATTCTCTCATTTAATAAAATATTTACGGAATGCATACAATTTTCCAGGCATTAAGTTAGTACTAAAAGGATCCCTGGTGGCACAGTGGTTAAGCACTCACCTGCAAACTGAAAAGTCTATGATTTGAATCCACCAGAAGCTCTATGGGAGAAAGATGTTGCAGTTTGCCTCTTTAAAGATTACAGCCTTGCAAACCCTTTGGGAGCAGTTCTACTCTGTCCTGGAGGATCACTATGAGTTGGAATAAACTAGACAGCAACTTTTTTTGTTACACACTGGTGTAATTACATCCACTTTATAGATAAGAAAACTGAGACTAAGCAAGGTTTATGCAATATAACTTTGCTAAGGTTGCTATGGTTGTTGTTGTTGTTGTGATGTGCCATCAAGTCGGACCCGACTCATAGCGACCCCTCCTTGGGTTTCTGAGGCAGTATCACTACGGAAGTAGATTGCCTCATCTTCCTTCCAAGGAGTGGCTGGTGGGCTTGAACCGCCAGCCTTCTGGTTAGCAGTCAAGTGCCTTAGGCACTTCGCTAGCAGAGCTCCCAAGGTTGCTATAGTAGACCCCCCAAAGATGTCCACATCTAATCCAGAGAATTTGTGAATATGTTACCTTACATGGAAAAAGGGGCATTATAGATGTGATTAAGGTTAAGGTTCTTCAGATGAGACTCCCCTTGATTATTCAGGTGGGGCCAATCTAATCACATATGTCTTTAGAAATGGTGAACTTTTTCCAGCTGTTGTCAAAGAGAGACATGCTAGAAGGGATATAGAGATGCAATGTTTTTTGGAGATGAAGGAAGAACACATGCTAAAAAATGCAAATGACCTCCAGAAGTTGGAAAAGGCTAGGAAATGGATTGTCCCCCTAGAACCTCCAGAAAAAAATGCAGCTTTCCTGACACCTTGATTTTAGCCCAGTGAGACCAGTGCTGGACTTCTGACCTACAGAATTGTAAGATAATAAATTTGTGTTGTTCTAAGCTTATAAATTTATGACTATTTGTTATGGCAGCAGTAGTAAGCTAATAGAGTTACATGGTGTCAGAACAAGGGTTTTATACCAAGTTTGTCTGACTTGAAAATGCACATTCTTTTCATTAAGTAATAATGATGGATGTAAATCACATTCACCAAAATGCATTTCACCTTGATTTTGACTGAACAATAGCCATTTATCCTTCTCCTAGTTACAAGTTCTTACATTGTTTTGAAGATTTACCCATTACTTATTGTATACAATGGAATTGTTAATCAAAGGACCTTTCCTTTCTCTAGACACAGGATGGGGTGTGCCACACAAAGTAGGCCAATGTAGACTTTTTTTAAGCTTCAAAATTTGAACCTTGGTTGGTATGTGAGTTAAAATGCTACTTATATGACAATAAACTAGATGTTCATAGAACTCTATACTGATAAAAGTTTATCATGGATTAAAGTAAAAGAAAAATACTGCATATTGTGCTGTCAAGAAAGTCAAGGAATTAATCTGAGGCAAGAATTTAGGAGAAAGACAAATTTAATGTGTAAATAAGCATTGAAGCCTACATCTGTCTTATAAGTTTATTCTTGGTTCTGTAGAATGTAGATTTTAACTGTTTGAAAGTGATTGGAGACCACTCCACTACCTTAAAATAAATCTGGGTTTACAGAAGTGACTAGTTGATGAAACAGAAAAATGAAATTCACCTGGTAGAGCAATGTATATCTCTATCATCTCTCTATCTCTAATCTTCTGGTGACATAGTGCCTAAGGCATTTGACTGCTAATCAGAAGGCTGGTGGTTCAAACCCACCAGCCACTCCTTGGAAGGAAGTTCGGGCAATCTACTTCTGTAGTGATATAGCCTCAGAAACCCAAGGAGGGGTCGCTATGAGTTGGATCCGACTTGACAGCAGTGAGTCTGTCTGTCTATCTCTCTATCTCTATCTCTATCATCTGTCTTAGTATTGGCTGTAGGTACATCAGAAAAACAGGAAAATCTTATAGGAGGTTGGTATTAGAATTTACATTAAAAACTCTAAGTTACAAATCTAGTTTAAGTGGTCCCAGGTAGTTAGTGTTTCATGCATTGAAACCTCTTAGAGGAATGTAACATCAGTTTAGTCCTCAATGAATTTTCATGAAATAAAATGGGAAACAACTCTATTTGGATATTGGAATTATCAAATCTATGATATAAAATAACTATTTATTATGCTTTTTGAAATAAAAGATAGTGTGGGAGTATCATATGGGAAACAATCCTATCAAATTTGACCAAGTGGATTGGAGATAAAATAAAACTTAGACATGAAGATTGTACTAATTGAAATTAGAAACCCAATGGCTAGAATATGTACCAAAAAAGAAAAACCAAACTCACTGACATTGAGTTGGGTCTGACTCATAGCCACCCCTCTTTGGGTTTCCGAGGTGGTATCGCTATGGAAGTAGCTTGCTGAACTTCCTTCTGAGGAGTGTCTGGTGGGTTTGAACCACCAGCCTTCTGGTTAGCAGTCACACATGCCTTTTGCACTTCACCACCAGAGCTCCCCCCTAGAGTATATAGTAGATTAGAATTAGTAAACTGAAAGATAGATGTGAAGAAATAATATGAATGCTGCTTAATATCAAAGACATTGAAAATATCAGATATTAAGAGACATGAAGCACAGACTGAAAAGGTCCAATATGCAATATAATTAGTTCCAGAAGAAGAGAATAGAGAGGATGGGGAATTTACATTATTCAAATAGACACTGGTCTAAAATTTTCTTAGTGGAATTATAACTTCAAAGTATCGAGGGAATAAGCTGTCAACCTAGGATTTTATACCTAGCAAAAATATCTTTCAAGAAGGAGGGAGAAACAAATACTAACAATGAACTCTTATTAGGGGAACTTCTAAAAGATACATTTCAGAAAGAATAAAATGATTCGTGAAGAAATCTTTGAGATGTAAGGAGTGGTGTGTATATCACACAAATCTTATTCATCTCCTCAGATTCCCTTGGCTTGATCTGCTTCTCAGATCCTCAATCTCTTGTCCCACCTCAAAAGCTTCTGCATCCTATGGACATCTTTCTGGATTGTATAGTTCCAATGGTTGGGGATAACTAATGACTTATCCTCTTTGACTGTTGTATTGCTAGGGTATTCAGAAGTATTTCTTGCTCTTTCTGTCATTTTCAAACTTGGGTGAGATTCCAAATGGCAGAGCTTGGAATCTGGCATCCCAAAATGCTATTCAAAGGGCCAAATGAGAAAACTTGGAAGTGCAGGAAGGTTAATTTCCTATAACATTAACTTTAACTACAATAAGCAGGACAAAGAGGCAGGCAAGCATATAAATTTCCTCTTTTCCCTGTTGCATGCACTGGTCCAATGGATGGTTTCTTCTTATAGCCCTACATCATTTTGCTTTATATCCTATATTTCCTAAATTCCTTTATTGTTCACCCTTGTTATCCTAGGTGTGTACTTCCCCAATCTTTACCTCAGGCTATTTACTAAAGAGCACATGGTAAGACAGCAATGAAAATTATAAATCTATACAAACATTGTACAAAATTATAATTATTATGAGAATAAATTATTAGAAAAATTAGAATTTATAGGGATAAAAATTAAGCTAGATCTAAAATCCTGGACAATTGAGAGGGAGGTGATTAATGTAAAAAGTTATAAAATTCTGGTCTTGTTAGCTACTGATTAACTTTGACCTAATTTAAATCAGAAAAATTAAAATTTCTAGAGTAAATTATATAACAAAAAGAAAAATGGAGTAATTTCCAAATGAGTAGAGGAAACAAATAAAATAAGGGGAAACAGATTATTAAAACCCTCAGTCAATTCAAAAGAAGGCAAGGAAGAGGAGTAGGAAAAGCATGACATAGAAAGTTGAAAATACGATGGGTTATTTGTAATCACAATCAGAAAAGATGGAAATCTGTACTTAAAAGACAAAAACTCTCAGATCTCCTGAAAACATTGAAAATGTATGCATTGAAATGTATGCTATTTATGAAAGAAATACCTAAAACTTAGGTGGAAAGCCAAACAATGAAAAAAGATATTATCATGCAAATATTTGTTGTTGTTGTTGTTGTTTGCTGTCGAGTCAGCCCCGACTCATAGCGACCCCTCCTTGGGTTTCCGAGGCAGTATCACTACAGAAGTAGTATTGCCCAACCTTCCTTCTGAGGAGTGGCTGGTGGATTTGAACGGCCAGCCTTCTGGTTAGCAGTCAAGTGCCTTAGGCACTATACTATTCCCCCTCAAAAGCTATATTAATGTCTGAGAAAGTAAATATTTAAGGTATAAAACACTTCTAGAGACAAAGTGGATCACCATTGGTAAAAGTTTCAAATCATCAGGTAGATGTAACATTCACAACATTCAAAACTTGAATGTTCCTAATAACAGTTTCAAAATACATAAAACAAAAATGTACACTGTATATGGATGGTAACACAGTGGTTAAAGCATTTTGCTGTCAACCAGAAGGTCAGCAATTTGAACTCTCTAGCTGCTCTGTGGGAGAAAGATGAGTCAGTCTGCTTACCTAAAGATTTCAGCCTTGGAAACCCCATGAGGCCTTGGAAACTCTGTCCTATAGAGTTGCTATGAGTCAGAATTGACTCGGTGGCAGTGGGGTTCTTTCTTAAGGAAATATTAAGGAACCCTGGTGGCACAGTGGTTAAGTGCTCAGTCATTGTAAGTCAATAGCTGCTCTTTGGGAGAAAGATTTGGTAATCTGCGTCCATAAAGATTACAGCCTTGGAAGCCCTGTGGGGCAGTTCTAGTATGTCCTACAGAGTTGCTACAAGTTGGAATAGACTCCACAGTGGGTGTGGTTTTGGTAAGGAGATTGACAATCCACAATATGATGAGAAAAATTTTAACATACCTCCATTTGTAAAAGATAAAATCAACAGACAATCCTTGAGCATACAGAAAATTTGAACAAAATTGTTATAAATTTTACAATTTTATTGGCTTAAAACAATAATGCTTATTGCTTGTTTGTATAAATAGTCTAATGCAGGTGTTACTAGTTAGTAGGAAGATATGTGTGTGGCATGTGGGGACTCTGTGCAATGTGGTCATTCTAGGACTCAGGACGACAGATGCTCCTCAACACATCATTTGCTAGGTCACCTTCAGTATCTCACACTAGCTAGTAGACAGGAGAAGAAAGCATGAAAGAACAGATGGAAATTTTATATGGGCTAGCTTGAAAATAAAAAGGGCTCTGGTGATGCAATGGTTAAGTTCTTTGGGTACTAACCAGAAGGTTGGTTGTACAAACCCAGTAGCTGCTCTATGGGAGGAAGATGATGTAATCTACTTAAGAAAAGATTTACAGCCTTGGAAACTATGGGTCAATATGAGCTGGAATGGACTCAATAGCAATGGGTTTAGGGCGAATGTAATTTTTTCACTTCCATCCATATTCTGTTTTCCGGAGATCAAACTAGATCAGACTAGGAAGAAGGAAGAGGCTGTCCACTTCTCAAATATTTGGACAGGGAAAACCTTATGAATAGCAAAGAAAGACTGTTTGATACATTACTGTGCAACTTTATGAATAGTCCGGTTAGGTTAGAAGGCTCTCAAAATAGGACTGGGAAA
>NW_006921682.1:6048240-6052790 GCF_000298275.1 Orycteropus afer afer | reverse complement strand
ACAAAAGAGGCAGAGGCCTTCAATGAGATGGATTGACACGGTGGCTGCAATGATGGGCTCAAGTATAGCAGGGATCATGGAGCTGGCGCGGGATCAGGCAGTGTTTCGTTCTGCTGTGCATGGGGTCGCTATGAGTTGGAAACGACTTGATGGGACCTAACAACAACGACACATCTAACTACAAGAAAGAAATATAAAACCATTTAGGTTTAACAAGATTAACATGAAAAAAACTGAATTGTATTTTTATACAGAGTTATTTAGTGTCAGAACATTCAATTAAAATAATGGTATCATTTACAATAGCAACAAGAATGCAAAGTACCTAGAACTATTTTAACAAAAGATATGCAATTCTTTTGGAAGATTTACAAGAGACCTGAGTAAATGGAAAGGTTTATTATGTTGATGGATAGGAAGAATCAGTATTATAAGGATGTCCTTTCTCCCAAAATGGAACTATAGCGTCAAAGCAATTAAATCAGAATCTCAATAGCTTTGTGTGTGTGTGTGTGTGTAATTTGATAAGCTGACTCTAAAATTTGTATGAAAGAGCAAAGACGGAAGAATTGTCAATATGCTTCTCAAGAAGATGAATCAAGTAGATTCATTGGCCTTCCAGAGATCAAGAATTAATATAAAGCTACACTGATGAAAAGAGTAGTATTGGCATGGAATCAATGGAGCAGAATAAAATGTCCAGAAACATATCTAAATGTATTTGGAAACCTGATTTATCACAGAATGGATGTTGCATATCAGTTGACAAACATGACAAACATTCCAATAAGTGGTGCTGGAGTTACTTACCCAGAGGGACAAAATGATGTGGATTCCTAAATATTGCCATGCCCAAAGATTAATCTCACATAAATCAAAGACAAATTGTGAAGCACAAAACTTTAAAATGAAAATATAGGAGAATATTTAGTAGAATATGTCAATGATCACAGAGTAGGAAAATATTTAAAACAAGAGACAAAATAGTTAGACATTTAAACTAAGTTATATAAGATTGCCAATAATAAAACTAAGAACTTCTGTTCATCAAAAGATACTTGTTGTTGTTGTTGTTGTTATTTGCCATCGAGTCAGCCCCGACTCATAGTGACCCCTACTTGGGTTTCCGAGGCAGTATCACTATGGAAGTAGGATTGTCCAACCTTCCTTCCGAGGAGTGGCTGGTGGGTTTGAACCACCAGCCTTCTGGTTAGCAGTCAAGTGCCTTAGGCACTATGCTACCAGAGCTCCTAAAAGATATTTAGTGGAGATAAAAAAATAAAAGTAATAAATTAGAAGATATTTGCTGTACCTAGAACTCTTTACCATATCCACCACCACCACCAACAAAAAAACCAAACCCACTGCTGTCAAGTCAGATGTGATTCCTAGTGACCCCTCCTTGGGTTTCCAAGGCAGTATCACTACAGAAGTAGATTTCCCAATCTTCCTTCTGAGGAGTGGCTGGTGGATTTGAACCACCAGCCTTCTGGTTAGCAGTCATATGCCTTAGGCACTACACCACCAATGCTCTCAAAATTTCCTATGATTCAGGAAGAAATGATAAATGATCTAATAGCAAAATTGGCAAAAACTTATGCAGGCACTTAAAGAAGAGTAAACACTGACTTACGAAAATATTTTAATCTCAGTAGATATATGCACCAACTGTTAGAACTAAGAAGAAAGTAAAATGTAAGATTTTACCTATATTTTCATGAATAAATTTATTTTCTTATTCTTGTACACCATCATTCTTCCTTTCTTCTTTATTAGACATCTTCTTTCTCATCCAGTGATTACTTTTGACAGGCTGATAAGTAAAATGAAATTTGGGAACTCCAGTGGGTTTGCTTCCTTTCTTAAGGTATAGGGCTGTTTAAGACACTATTTAGGTCAATTTTTCATTTAGTCTTTTATATCAACTGGATGAGTCATGCTTGTCAGTTCAATGGAGGGAAAAAGAGGAAATTTTATCAGTTCCTTTTGTTTAAAAGTCATCCATCACCTTTATAATTGCGCATCTTGAGCTATCTGGTATTTTAAGAATAGAAAGTGAAATTTAGGTTAAGAGAATTATTTGACTTTGTCTATTGGTCCATGCCTCTGGCCTTTAATATACCCAGTTAGATTATTACTGCAGAAAATTAGTTTCCTGTGCTACCATTTGTCATTTTCTATATGAATGATAAATTCACTTCTCCCCAAATGCTTGAAGTTTTGATACAATCCTGAAACCATGGAAGCCACTTAGGTTTTATTGCTAAGAGTATAAAAATTCTGACTTAGCAATAAAAAGAAATAATATTTTTATATGTTGGCTTACTCATCAAATTTCAAGTTCACTAGTGTGCCCTCTGTAATTTGTTTGAAGCCCCTGAAATAGAGGAAATCTGCTGCCTCCTAGAGAGATCCATTAGCCTCAGAAAGTATCGTCACTTACATGTTCAAGGGAAATTCTTCTATCATTTAGTTATATTTATATAAGGATAAAATGCAGTGAAGTCATGGAAAAGTTCGAGAAATGAAAAAAAAGCAAAACCATTATGTAATGTATGACTTATAGTCATAAGGAGCTCTGGTGACAGCTAACCAAAAAGCTGGTGGTTTGACCCACCAGCCTCTCTGTGGGAGAAAGATGAGGCAATCTGCTTCCATAAAGATTTACAGCCTTTGGAACTATATGAGGGTCCAGTGGCAGTGGTTGGCAGTGGGGTTGGTTTTCAGTTCTAGCCATAATCAGATATAGGCTAATTTTTTCTTTTTCTTTTTTTTGGTATCATATGATTTCTATGATCCACAAATACTGTATTCTGGCCATTTTTATGATTCTTCATTAATTTTTCAACACATTTAGGAGCACAAATGAATAAAACTAAGAAAAATCCATATTCAAGGAGCTTGCATTCTAATGGAGGAAAACGCAATAAATGCTGAATATAATGACTCAGTGAATTATATGGCATGTTGGAGATTGATAGGTAGTTTGGTGTTGCTGTTGTTAGGTGCCAGTGAGTTGGCTTTGACTCATAGAAGCCCTATGTCCTATGTACAACAGAACAAAACACTACTTAGTCCTGCATTATCCTCACAGTGGTTGCTATGTTTCAGCCCATTGTTGGTGTCACTGTGTCAGTCCATCTCATTGAAGGTCATCTTCTTTTTCGCTGATCCTCTACATCAGCAAGCATAATGTTTTTCCCTAGTGACTGGTCCCTCCTGCTAACATGTCCAATGTATATGAGAAGTCTCACAATTCTTACTTCTAAGGAGCATTATGGCTGTACTTTTTCAGAGACAGATTTGTTTGTTCTTCTGGCAGTCATTGTATTTGTAATATTCTTTGTCAACATTGTAATTCAAATATATAGATTCTTCTTTGGTCTTTGTTATTCATTGTCCAGCTTTCACATACATATGCAGTGATTGAGAAACCATTGCTTGGGTCAGGCATACCTGAGTCTTCAAAGTGATTTTTTTTTTTTTAACAATTTAAAGAGATCTTTTCCAGCAGGCTTGTCCAATGCAATATGTGGTTTGATTTCTTGATTGTTGCTTCTCTTAGAAGTTGTTTTGGAACTTCCCTTGGAAGTTGTCAGAAATGAAATGGAATGCATAAAGATTGATAGCCTACGCATTAGTGAGCTGAAATGGACTGGTTGTGGCTATTTTGAATCAGACAACCATATGTTCTACTATGCCAGGAATGACAGTCTGAAGAGGAATGGTGTGGCATTCATCATCACAAAGGATGTTTCAAGATCTGTCCTGAAGTACAACACTGTCAGTGATAGGATAATATCCATACACATACAAGGAAGACCAGTTAATACTACTATTCAAATTTATGCACCAACCACCAAAGCCAAAGATGAAGAAATTAAAGGTTTCTACCAACTTCTGCAGTCTGAAATTGACTGAACATGCAATCGAGATGTGTTGATTATCACTGGCGACTGGAATGCAAAAGTTGGAAACAAAGAAGAATCATCAGTAGTTGGAAAATTTGGCCTTGGTGACAGAAATAACACTGGAGATCACATGATAGAATTTTGCAAGACCAATGACTTATTCATTACAAATACCATTTTTCAACAACATAAGTGATGACTATGTATGTGGATTTCACCAGATGGAATGCACAAGAATCAGATTGACTACATTTGTGGCAAGAGTTGATGGAGAAGTTCAATTTCTTCAGCCAAAACAAGGCCAGGAGCTGATTGTGGAACAGACCATCATCAACTGCTCATATGCATATTCAAGTTGAAGTTGAAGCAATTAAAACAAGCCCATGAGAGCCAAAATATTCCTTGAATATATCCCTCCTGAATTTAGATACCATCGAAAGAATAGATTTGATGCATTGAACACCAACAACCAAAAACCAAAAGAATTGTTGAATGACATCAAGAACATCATCCATGAAGAAAGCAAGAGGTCATTAAAAAGACAAGAAAGGAAGAAAAGACCAAAATGGATGTCAGAAGAGACTCTGAAAATTGTCCTTGAATGGAGGGTAACTAAAGAAAAATGGAAAAAATGACAAG
>NW_006921682.1:6046187-6048140 GCF_000298275.1 Orycteropus afer afer | reverse complement strand
CCTGGAGTTAGAAAACCAAAAGGGAAGAACATGCTTGGTGTTTCTCAAGCTGAAAGAACTGAGGAAAAAATTTAAGGCTTAAGTTGCAATATTCAAAGATTCTATGAGCCAGGAAAGAGAGGGACCAGGGGTGGCCTTGGGGACCTCAGGAGTGGCAAGATATCCACTTTAAAAGGGTCGCGAGGCAAGGCTAGACCCCAAGCCCCCTAGAGCCAGGAAAAGGAGGGACCAGGAGCAGTGAGGGACCACAGAGTGGCAGGTTTCAGGTAGGAATTAGGTAAGAGGAGGGGGCAGAGGTTTCCAACAGCTAAAGGGGAAGACAAACTTGTTTGTCATCCTGTGAGGTTTGTACACTGCTGTGAGGCTTGAGGCTGTGCCACTGGTGTTTAAGACACCAGCAGATTTGCACATGGTGCACAGGTTTCAACTCAGCTTATAGACTAAGACAGACTAGGAAGAAGGAGGAGGCATCCACTTCTCAAAAACTGGACAGAGAAAACCTTATGAATAGTAGTGAAACACTGCCTGATGCATTACTGGGCAACTTTATGAATAGCTTGGAAACATTGTCCAACACAGTGCAGGAAGACTAGCCCTTAGGTTGAAAGGCACTCAAAATAGCACAGGGAAAGAGCTGTCTCATTAGAGTAGAACCAACCTTAATGATATGGATAAAGTAAGTCTTTCAGGACCTCCATGTGCTGATGTGGCATGACTCAAATTGAGGAGAAACAGCTACAAACATCCATTAATAATCGGAACATGGAGTGTACAAAGTATGAATCTAGGAAAATTGGTAGTAGTCAAAAATGGGGAGCTCTGGTAGCATAGTGGATAAGACACTTGCCTGCTAACCAGACGGCTGGCGGTTCAAACCCGCCAGCCACTCCTTGGAAGGAAGGTTGGGCAATCCTAATTCCGTAGTGATACTGCCTCGGAAACCCAAGGAGGGGTCGCTATGAGTCGGTTTTGACTCGATGGCACATAACAACAACAACAGTCAAAAATGAAATGGAACACATAAAGATTGATAACGTAGTCATTAGTGAGCTGAAATGGACTGGTTTTGGCCATTTTGAATCAGACAACTGTATGATCTACTATGCTGGGAATGACAAATTGAAGAGGAATGGTGTGGCATTCGTCATCACAAAAGATGTTTCAAGATCTGTCCTGAAGAACAATGCTGTCAGTGATAGGATAATATCCATATGCCTACAAGGAAGACCTTCCTTAATGATATTGCCTCGGAAACCCAAAGGGGGTTGCTATGAGTCGGGGCTGACTCCACGGCACGTAACAACAATAACAACAACAACAAGGAAGACCAGTTAATAATACTATTCAAATTTATGCACCAACCACCAAAGCAAAAGATGAGGAAATTGAAGTTTTTATCAACTTCTGCAGTCTGAAATTGACTGAACATGCAATCAAGATGTGTTGCTTATCATTGGTGACTGGAATGCAAAAGTTGGAAACAAAGAAGAATCGTTGATAGTTGGAAAATTTGGCCTTGGTGACAGAAATAACAGACCATCAACTGCTCATGCAAGTTCAACTTGAAGTTGAAGACAACCAAAACAAGTCCATGAAAGCCAAAATATGATCTTGAATATATCCCTCCTGAATTTAGAGACCATCTAAAGAATAGATTTGACACATTGAACACCAGTGACTGAAAACCAGAAGAATTGTGAGATGACATAAAGAGTATCATCCATGAAGAAAGCAAGAGGTCATTAAAAATACGAGAAAGAAAGAAAAGACCCAAATGGATGTCAGAAGAGTAGCTAAAATAAATGGAAGAAATAACAAGATAAAAGAGCTGAACAGAAGATTTCAAAGAGCAGCTTGAGCAGACAAAGCCAATTACTATAATGAAATGTGCAAAGACCTGGAGTTAGAAAACCAAAAGGGAAGAACATGCTCAGCATTTCTCAAGCTGAAAGA
>NW_006921682.1:6032520-6044852 GCF_000298275.1 Orycteropus afer afer | reverse complement strand
GAATAAGGAAGACCAAAGAAGAGTTGATGCTTTTGAGCTGTGGTATTGGCAAAGAATGCTGAAAGTACCATGGACTGCTAAAAGAACTAACAGGTCTGTCCTGGAGGAAGTGCAACCAGAATGCTCCTTGGAGGCGAGAATGGCCAGACTTTGTCTCACCTACTTTGGTCATGTTGTCAGGGGGGATCATTCCCTGGAGAAGGATGTCATGCTTGGTAAGGTGGAGGGTCAACGAAAGAGAGGAAGGCCTTCAATGAGGTGGATTGACATGATGGCGGTGGCAATAGGCTCAAGTGTGGCAAGAATCATGGAACTGGCTCAGGACCGGGCGGCATTTTGTTCTGCTGTGTATAGGGTCACTATGTGTTGGAGACAACTTGATGGCACTTAACAACAACAACAACATGGGCAAAACATTGAATGATGGAGGAAGCATCAAAAGAAGATGGAAGAAATACACAGAGTCACTGTACCAAAAAGAATTGGTCAATGTTCATCCATTTCAGGAGGTAGCATATGATCAAGAATCAATGGTATTGATGGAAGAAGTTGAAGCTTCACTGAAGGGAGTGGCAAAGAACAAGGTTTCAAGAATTGACAGAATACCATTAGATGTTTCAACAAATGGATGCCATGCTGGAGGCAGTCAGTCAGTTATGCCAAGAGATATGGAAGACAGCTATCTGGCCAACTCACTGGAAGAGTTCTGTATATGTACCCATTCCAAAGAAAGGTGATCCCACAGAAGGTGGAAATTGTTGAATAAGATCATTAATATCATATATAAGTAAAATCTAACTGAAGATATACTGTTGTAGCAGTATATTGACAGAGAGCTTCCAGAAATGCAAGCTGGATTCAGAAGAGGATGTGGAATGAGGGATATCACTGCTGATGTCAGATGGCTCTTAGCGGAAAGCAAAGAGTACCAGAAAGATGTTTACTTATGTTTTATTGACTATGAAAAAGCGTTATATTGTATGGATCGTAACAAATTATGGATAACATTGAGAAGAATGGGCATTCCAGAACACTTAATTGTGCTCATGAGGAATCTGTACATAGACCATGAAGCTGTCGTTTGAACAGAACAAGGGGACACTGCATGGTTTAAAATCAATAAGGGAGTGCATCAGGGTTGTATCCTTTTACCATACTTATTCAATTTGTATGCTGAGCAAATAATCCAAGAAAGTGGACTATAGAAGAACATGGCATCAGGATTGGTGGAAAACTTGTTAACAACCTGTGTTACACAGATGACACAAGTTTGCTTGATGAAAGTGAGGATGACTTAAAGCACTTACTGATGAAGATTAAAGACTACAATCAGCAGTATGGATTACACCTCAATATAAAGAAAACCAAAATCCTCACAACTGGTCCAATAAACAACTTAATGGTGGATGGAGAAAAGCCTGAAGTTGTCAAGGATTTTATATTACTTGGTTCTATAATCAACACCAATGGAAGCAGCAATCAAGACATCAGATGACGTATCACACTGGGAAAATCTGCTGCAAAAGACCTCTTTCAAATGCTGAAGAGCAAAGATGTGTCCTTGAAGACTAAAGTGTGGTTAACCCAAGCCATGGTATTTTTAATCGCCTTTTATGCATGTGAGAGCTGGACATTAAATATGGAAGACTGAATAAGAGTTGATGCTTTTGAATTGTGGTGTTGGATAAGAATGTGAAGACTACCATGGTCTGCTAAAGGGACTAACAGATCTGTCCTGGAAGAAGAGCAGCTGGAATGCTCCTTGGAAGCGACTTTGGCTAGACTCTTTGTCTCACCTACTTTGGTTATGTTGGCAGAAGGAATCATTCTCTGGAGAAGGATATTATGCTTGGTAAAGTGGAGGGTCAAAGAAGAAGGGGAGAGTCAACAAAGAAGGGCTTGCCCACAGCAATATAGATTGACACAGTGGCTGCAACTATGGGCTCAGGTATAGCAAAGATCATGAGGCTGGCACAGAACTGGATAGTGTTTTGTTCTGCTGTTCATAGGGTCACTATGAGTTTGAGATGACTCGATGGCACCTAACAACAACAACAGGTTCCTTTAGTATTGATTATTGATCAAAGTAAAATAAAATCCTTGACAACATCAATCTTTTCTCTGCTTATCTTGATGTTGCTTATTGGTTCAGTTGTGAGGATTTTTGTTTTCATTATGTTAAGGTGTAATCTCTACTGATGGCTGTAGTCTTTGATCTTCATCAGTAAGTGTTTCAAGTCATCTTCACTTTCAGCAAGCAAGATTGTGTCATCTGCATATCACATGTTGTTAATGAGTCTTCCTCCAATCTTGATGCCACATTCTTCTTCATATAGTTAAACTTCTCAGATTATTTGCTCAGTATACAGACTGAATAAGTATGGTGAAAGGATAGAATCCTGATGCACACCTTTCTTCCCTTTGTTCTATTCAAACGACTATCTCTTGGTCTTTGTACAGGTTTTACTTGAGCACAATTAAGTATTCTGGAATTTCTTCCCATTATTTGCAATGTTATTAAAAATTTGTTATAATTCACACAGTTGAATGCCTTTACATAGTCAACAAAACACAGGCAAACAATCTTTCTGGTATTCTTTGTGTTTAGCTAAGATCCATCTGACATCAGCATGATATGCGTAGTTACACACCCTCTTCGGAAGCTTGCTTGAATTTCTGGTGATTCCCTGTCAATGTACAGTTGTAATCATTTTTAAATTATCTTCAGCAAAATTTTACTAGTGTGTTATATTATTGATATTGTTCAATAATGTTCACATTATGTTGGGTCACCTTTATTTGGAATTGGCAACGATATGCATTTCTTGCAGTCATTTGGCCAGGTATCTGCCTTCCAAATTTCTTGGCATAGATGAATGAGCACCTCTATTGGTGCATCCACTTGTTGAAATATTTCAGTTGATATTGCGTCAATTCCTGGAGTGCTGATTTTCACCAATGGCTTCAGAGCAACTTGGACTTCTTCCTTCAGTACTATTGGTTTTTGATTGTATGCTACCTCCTGAAGCGGTTGAACATCAACCATTTCTTTTTGGTACAGTGATTGTCTACTCCTTCCGCCTCTTTTGATGCTTTCTGGGTTATTAACTATTTTGCCCATAGAATCCTTGAATATTGCAACTTGAGTCTTGAATTTTTCTTCTGTTCTTGAAAAATGCTGAGTGTGTTCTTCCTTTTTGAGTTTCTAACTCATCTTTGCACATTTCATTATAATACTTTACTTCTTGAGCCACATTTTGAAGTCTTCTGTTCAGCTCTTTTACTTCTTCATTTTGTCCTTTTGCTTTAGCTATTCTACATTCAAGAGCATGTTTCACAGTCTTTTCTAACATCTATTTTGATCTTTTTTTCCTTTCCTCTCTTTTTATCACCCTCTTACTTTCTCCATGTATGATGTCCTTGATGTCATCCCACAACTCCTCTGGTCTTTGGTCATTAATGTTCAGTGCATCAAATCCATTCTTAAAATGGTATCTAAAGTCAGGTGGGATATACAGGTTGTATTTTGGCTCTTATGGACTTGTTTTAATTTTCTTCAGCTTCAACTTGAACTTGCATATGAGCAATTGATCGTGTGTTCTGCAGTTGGCCTGTGGGCTTGTTCTGAGTGATGATAGTTTGTCTGTTGTCTCTTTCCATAGATATAATCTATTTGATTCCTATATATTTCAACCAGTAATATATCAGACAGTGTGTCACTGCTATTCATAAGGCTTTCACTGGCTAATCCTTTGAGAAGTGGATGGCCCTTTCCTTCTTCTGAGTCTGTCTTAGTCTGGAAGCTCCATTGAAAACTGTCCACCACAGGTGACCCTGCTAGTATTTGAAATACCAGTGGCATAGCCTCCAGCTTCACAGTGACACACAAGCAACTGCAGTATAACAAACTGACAGATGAGAGCATTTACTTGTGCTCTTGAGGAATCTGTACATAGACCAGGAGGCTGTTAGAACAGAACAAGGGGATACTTCATGGTTTAAAATCAGGAAGGCAATGTGTCAAGGTTGTATCCTTTCACCATATTTATTCAATCTGCATGCTGAGCAAATAATCTGAGAAGTTGGACTATATGAAGAAGGATGTGGCATCAGGATTGGAGGAAGACTCATTAACAACCTGTGATATGCAGATCATATAACCTTGCTTGCTGAAAATGAAGATAACTTAAAGCACTTACTGATGAAGAATAAAGACTACAGTGTGCAGTATGAATTACACTTCAACATAAAGAAAACAAATATCTTCACAACTGGACCAATAAGCAGCATCATGATAAATGGAGAAAAGATTGAAATTGTCAAAGATTTCATATTACTTGGATCTACCGTCAATACCAATGGAAGCAACAGTCAAGAAATCAGATGACATATTGTTTTGGGCAAATCTGCTGCAAAAGACCTCTTTCAAGAGCTGAAGAGCAAAGATGTCTCTTTGAAGATTACATTCACTGCTGTGGAGTTGGATCCAAATTTTAGTGACCCCTCCTTGGGTTTCCGAGACAGTATCACTATGGAAGTAGATCACCCAATCTTTCTTCCTAGGAGTTGCTGGTGGGTTGGAACTGCCAGTCCTCTGGTTGGCAGTCAAATGCCTTAGGCACTGCACTACCAGAGCTCCTCTTTGAAGATCAAGGTGCACCTAACCCAAGCCGTGGTCTTTTCAATAGCTTCATGTGCATGTGAGAGGTGGACAATGAATAAGGAAGACTGGAGAAGAGTTGATACTTTTGAGCTGTGGCGTTGGTGAAGAGTACTGAAAGTACCATTGCCTTCCAGAAAAACGAACAAATCTGTCCTGGAGGAAGTGCAGCCAGAATGCTCCTTGGAAGTGAGAATGGCCAGACTTTGTCTCACTTATTTTGGTCATGTTGTCAGAAGGGACCATTCCCTAGAGAAAGGTCCACTTGGTAAAGTGGACGGTCAACAAAAAAGGGGAAGGCCCTCAACAAGATGGATTGACACAGTGGCTGCAACAATGGGTTCAGGTATGGAAGGGATTGTGAGGCTGGCACAACGGGGCAGTGTTTTGTTCTTTTGTACATAGTGTTGCTATGAGTCGGAGATGACTCAACGGCACCTAACTACAACAGTGACTTAGGACAGGTGTTGACTAGTGGATGGAGAGAAAATGGAGAATGTTTCCTCCTAGATTGGATATAAGTTTAAGAGAAAGATAGAAGTCAAGCATAACTCTAAGGTGTTGAGTCTTAGCAACAGAAGAATGTTGCCAAGAGCAGAGATGGTGATAACTGCATACATAATAGGTTTTGAGAGTGGGGGGAGATCACGAGGTTGGTGTTGGCTATTTTAAACTTGTGTTATCAGTTAGGGATTTATTTGGAGTTAAAGGGAGAGCTGTGGGCTAGAGATGTAAATCTGAGAGCTGACATGTCAATTATATTTCAAATTGTGAGTCTGGTTGCGCCAACCAAATAAGTAAATAAAGATAGAGAAGAGACTTTGGAGTGCTTGGAACAGTCCAGTATTAGGAGATCAGGATGAAGAAAAGTAACTAGCAAAAGAGATGGAGACTGAAGAGCCAGAGAAGTAGGACAGAACCTACGAGATTGTCAGGATTTAGTGTACCAAGGAATAGGGAGGTCTCAACTCTGTTAAAAACTGCTGAGAGATCAAGAATAAAGAAAACTGAGAACTGGACATTGGATTTAGCAGGGTGTGGGTTTGTGGTGACCTTTTAAAACAAGAGCAGTTTTATTGGCCTTGTTGGTGATGAAAGCCTGAAGGAAGTAGGCTTCAGAGAGATGAGAGGAGAGGAATTGAAGGTACTGATAGCTAGTATAGACAATTCTTTTGAAGAATTTTGCAAAGAAATGTGGCTATAGCTGGCAGAGGATGGGTTTTTGGTTTGTTTTTGTTTGTTTGTTATTAGAAAGGGAAATTTGAGAGCAGGCAAAAGGAACTGTCCAATAGAGAGAAAAAAATTGATGATGAAGGAGAAAGGAATTTCAGTAACTGTTTTAGTTTCTTTGCCTACCAGGAATGTCATTAATTCTCTTACCTGTCTGGTCTTTTCCTCTCAGTACATTTGGCCTTTGGTATATGGTAGACACAGACTTTGGAACTTCAACAATCAGCATATCAGTTCATAACAGAGACAAATGATTCCAAATTTGAAAAGTGAAAACTGTGGAACACTGAGAGTAAGTAATGGATGAAGCACTTTAGATTTTAACAATCATACTTTGATTAAATATGAAAGTGAAATAATATTCTTTTATTTGAATTACAGAGTTTGTAGTTGTAAACTAAGCATTATAGTTGTTGAAAGAAAGCATGGAAATACAAGAATTCTTCTTAATTGATGTTCTAAGGATGTTTAGGAGGCCCAGAAAAGTTCACCTTCTCGGGTTAAATGTGAAATCAGTACATTTTCTGTGTGGTAGAATTCCCCTGATGATGCTGGTTATTTCTGTAGTTATTAGTTACCAGAAGATGGAGATACGATTGACTTTGTAGAAAATGACAGAGACAGAAATGCTTAAAACATTCTAATAGAGGTCCTGCTTTGTAGTCTTTCTGTGACCTTCCACAAGTTATTTAACTTTCCTGCTGTACAATCAGTCTATTTTTCTCTTAGATTTGCATTATCAGTGATTTCATGTCCCTCTTGTTTGATTTCCTAGTGTTAGTGGTATACACTCCACTCTTTGCCCTTCTTAGAGCACCATTGCCTTGTATAATGGCAGAATTTTAGGTGCACAATCTCTGGTGTATGGGTGACTTGATACAATGTAAACAGTGTCAGAAATATTTTAAGAGCATTTTTGCAAGAGTATGAGGATTTCTTAGCACTCTCTTTTCCCTTCTTCTTAAGGAGATGAAAAGTATCTTCACGTGGAGAACTCAACACAATGGAAGAGGGGCTATGCAGTGACCATTTGTGTGGGAGATACATTGGAAATAGGTATTTGGAAGTTTTTTTTTTTTTTTTTTAAAAAACAAAAAACAAATCATAATTTCCATACTGTTTTCAGTTTAAACATCTGAGAATCTCAAGAGCATTGGCTGTTTCCAGGTGCCATTGACTGCATATATATTGCATACATTTTGCACTCTTAAGCTTGAGGTTTGAAAGGGCTGATTAAAGATATAAAGAACATAAAGAGATAAGAATAACTCATGCTAATTTAAGTATTGTTAACATTATTTTTGTGAAAGTAAGTTTAATGAAGCAACATCTGTTCCCCAATGACCATTTTACTGTTCAGATATGCTGGAAACTTTGAGGACCTTTAATAACCTTCAACGCTTACTGGTTTCAATGCTTATAATTTGATATCAGTGAAATGCATCACTAGAGAACACAGCAACAAAGCCATAAAACCTTTGATTTACATCTTTGGTGCTATCTGAAGTGAAATTGCTTTTCCTCTGTGGGCTAACATTGAGAAAGAGACCTCATCATTGGTAGGAAGGAGATTTGAGCTTTGTAGTTTCCAAGGTAGATCAATTTTCATTTATTAGTAATAGTTCATTATGTGGTACTTAAGTGGAGAATAAATAATTCTTTTTGTATCATGGGTATTTCATGGCACTTTAAAGTGCTTTTGTTAAGAGCTTTCTCATTTTGTTAGAGAAGAGAAAAGTAGCTGCTGAAGGGTCCGCATTTTTAGACTGGATATAAATGACTGTCTCTCTGTAGCTTTTTTTTTTTTTTTTTCTTGTTGTTGTTGTTGGGGGGGGGTGTGTATGCTTAGCAAAAGGGGGATAGTTAAGGAAAATGTACTTATACCCTCTTTCCTTAGCTAGGAAGCAACAGTATCAAGATTTCTTGCCAGTCTGATTCTTAAAAAAAAACAAAAAAGCTTTGCACCAAAGACATTAATTAGGTATGAGAGGAACTACTGAGGATAATGACCTTTCTATAGCAACAGAGAAAGGTGAAATTGAAGCAAGAAAAAAAAAAGTAAATATAGAGATTCATGAGACAGTCTAAAGTTGTGATGGAAGGTGACTTTTTCTTTCCCTAATTATTAAAAAAATTATTAGGAATTCTTATAACTGGTTTGCCTCAGTTATTGATGGTATGGCAACTATGTTCTAGGACATCCTGAAGACAGAAGAGAACTAAATGATCCCTTATAGTTTCTCCCAGAGAAGTAATTTAGTTTAGAACATCAGACCTATATACAAAGTATACTTAATTTTATAGAAATCAAGAAAAACAGGTACGGAACAGTGTGGATTTATTGTTAAGGTTATCTACTTTTTTTTTTTAAATTGTGATTTGGGTGAAAGTTTACAGAGCAAATTCACTTTCCATACAGCAGCTCACATACACATTGTTTCTTGACATTGACTATAATTTACCACAATACAACAGCTCCTCTGCCACTTCCTCCCCATAGTTACCTCTTCCCTCTGTCCTTCCCTCCATGCACTTCTGCCCCGTGAGCCGTCTCCCTGTGCAGAACAGCTCTTCTGTTCTCCCATGATTGTTCTTTCCAGGGAGTATATCTACCTAATGTAAATGTTCAGCTCATATACCTGTCTTTTCCTTGGCTGGAAGCCACAGGAGTGGGTTCAGTTCCAGACCTGAAAGGCAGCTAGGAGCCATAGTCTCAGTGGTTCCTTCAGGCTCTATCAGACCAGCAAACCTGGTCCTTTTTTTTTTTTTCCCTTTATTTATTTATTTTTAATGATTTTGAGTTTTGTTCCACATTGTTCTCCCACTCTATCTGGGATCTCCTACATAGATCCCCCTCCGAATGAATGGTTGACAGTGGTAGCTGGGCACCATCTAGTTCTGGTCTCATAGTCATATAGGCTGAGGATTGCATGGTGTACCAGTCGCTTGGACTAGTTGTTCCCATGCATTTTTGGTTTTCTTCATTGTTCATTGCTCTGAATAAGAAGAGACCCGTCGTTGCATCTAGATGGCCGGTTGCAAGCTTTTAAGATCCCAGTCACTACTCGCCAAGGTAGGATGTGGAACAATGTTTTGTGTTGGATGTTATACCAATTGAGCTTGATACCCCCTGTGATTATGCTCCTGAGCCCACAGGTCCAACTCTTGCTTGTTCTGGGTAGCTGGCTGTGGTCAAGAAGTGACTACAACCTTGTCCCTTGTCATATCTACTATATATCCTGGAATTCTTACAGAACATACCAATACATCTGTAGAAACATTGTCTGCCAACTCTATATGTGGTCTTGAGGATACTCCTCCCTGACTAGACATACCTAAGACTTCAGCCTGTCCACCCATCTATCCACCCATATATTCATGTTTGCCTTCACTAACGATGCAGTATTGTATGTGCAAAAGGGTTCATTTTTGTTGTCTGTACCTCCCATGCACCCCTCTATGTCTTCCTCTTCCTCAATACCACTGTGTTGATCACTCACATTTGATATATTGCCCTTCTCTTCACCCAAATCAATACTTGTCTCTACCTACCTAACATGTTTCCTCCCTTCACCTCCCACCCCTGGTAACTGACAAAAAAAATTTCCTTCCATATATAAATTTTTCCTCGACTTTCTACAATAACAAACTAATACAATATTTGTCCTTCTGTGATTGACTTATTTCACTCAGCATAATGTCCTCCAAGTTCATCCATGTTATGCAGTGTTTTGCAGATTCTACATTATTTTTTAGGGTTGCATAGTATTCCATTGTGTGTATGTACCATTGTTTGGTTATCCAAACTATGGTGTTGATGGACACCTAGTTTGTTTTCCTATTTTGGCTGTTGTAAATAGTGCTGTGATAAACATGGGTGTGCATATACCTGTTCTTGTTAGAGCTCTCACTTCTTTAGGTTATATACCTAGCAATGGAATGGCTGGATCAAATGGTATTTCTAATTTCAACTTTTTAAGGAATCGCCATACTAGTTTCCATAGTGGTTATATCATTTTACAGCTCCATCAGCAATGTAGAAGAGTCCCAATCTCTCCGTATCCTCACCAGCATTTCTTATTTTCTGTCTTGTTGAACTTTACTACTAGTGCTGGGTCAAGATGGTATATCATTGCTGTTTTGAGTTGCATTTCTCTAATGGCTAATGATTGTGAGCATTTCTTCATATGTTTCTTGGCCGCCTGAATATCCTCTTTGGTGAAGTGTCTACTCATGTCTTTTGCCCATTTTTAATTGGATTATTTTTCTTTTTGTTGTTGATGTGTTGGAGTTTTGTATAAATTCTAGAGATAAGTCCCTTGTCAGGTATGACATTGTTGTTGTTATGTGCCATCGTTGAGTCGAACTCGACTCATAGTGACCCCTCCTTGGACATTACCAAATATTTTTTCCCAATCTGTAGGTTCTCTTTTGACTCTTTTGGAGAAGTTTTTGGAAACACATAAAAATTTAATTTTTAGAAGGTCCTGTTCATCTAGTTTTTCTTCTGCTCTTTGTCCATTTTGGGTTATGCTTCATAGTCTATTTCTGCCATATATTAGAGCCCCTAAATTTTCCCTTTTTTCCTTGAGGAACTTTATAGTTTTAGGTTTCACATTGAAGTCTTTGATCCATCTGGAGGTAGTTTTGTGTATGGTGTGAGGTACAGATCTTGTTTCATTTTTCTACAAATGGATATCCAGTTTTGCCAGCACCAATTATTAAACATTCTCTTCTCCATTTAATGGATTTCAGCCCTTTGTCAAAGATCAGTTGACTGTAGGTTGATGGATCTATTTCTGGGTTCTCAGTTCTATTCCATTGGACTATGTGTCTGTCGTTATACCAATACCAGGCAGATTTGACTACTGTGGCTGTATAGTAGGTTTTGAGATCCAGTACTGTGAGACTTCCTACTTTGTTGTTCTTCTTCAGTAGTGCTTTGCTTATCAGAGGCCTCTTTCCTTTCCATTTAAAATTAGTGATTGGTCTTTCCATATCCTTAAGGAATGTTGATGGGATCTGGATTGGGATTGCATTGAATGTATAGATTGCTTTGGGTAGAATTGACATTTTCACAATGTTCAGTCTTCCTATCCACAGGCATGATATATTCTTCCATTTATGTAGATCTCTTATGGTTTCTTGAAGTAGTTTTTTATAGTTTTCTTTGTACAGGTGTCTTGTGTCCCTGGTAAGATTTATTCCCAAGTATTTTATTTTTTTGGTAGCTATTAGTGCATAAGGCACTTGGCTTCTAACCAGAAGGCTGGTGCTTCAAACCCACCAGCCACTCATTGGAAAGAATGTTGGGCAATGTACTTCCATAGTGATAACACCTCGGAAACCCAAGGAGGGGTTGCTATGAGTCGGGTCTGACTCAACGGCACGTAACAGCATTATAAATGGTATTGATTTCCTTATTTCTTTTTCAACAATGTCCTTGCTGGTGTCGAGGAATTCAACTGATTTTTGGATGTTGATCTTGTATCCTGCCACCATGCTAAATCTCTCAATTAGTTCCAGTAGTTTTTTTTTTTTTTTTTTACTGAGTCTCTTGTGTTTTCTAGATATAGGATCATATCATCAGAAATAAGCATAGTTTGACTTCTTCCTTGCCAATTTAGATGCCTTTGATTTCTCTTTCTTGCCTTATTACCCTGGCTAGGACTTCCAATAAATGTTAAATCAAGGTGGTGATAGAGGGCATCTTTTCTGTTCCTGTTAGCAAGGGGAATAGTTTCAGTCTCTCTCCACTGAGAATAATGTTGGCTCTGGGTTTTGTATATATGTACTTTATTATGTTAAGGAATGTCCCTTCTATACCTATTTTGCTGAGAGTTTTGATCAGGAATGGGTGTTGGATTTTATCAAATGCCTTTTTCTGCATTGATTGATATAATCATGTGGTTCTTTTCCTTTGTTTTATTTATGTAGTGGATGACGTTGGTTGTTTTTCTAATGTTGAACCATCCTTGTATACATGATATGAATCCTGCTTGGTCAGAATGAATTATTTTCTTGATTTGTTGTTGGAATCTTTTGGCTAGGATTTTGTTGACGATCTTGGCATCTATATTCATGAGGGATATTGGTCTGTAGTTTTCCTTTTGTGTGATGTCCTTGCCTGGTTTTGGTATCAAAGTTATTCTTGCTTCATAAAATGAATTAGGGAGGATTCCATCCTTTTATATGTTTGGAATGGTTTGAGTAGGATTGGTGTCAGTTCTTCTCTGAAAGTTTGGTAGAATTCTTTGGTGAAACCGTCTGGGCCAGGACTTTTTTTAGTTGGTAATTTTTTGATGACCTGTTCAATTTTTTCTTTTGTGATGGGCCTGTTCAACTTTTCCATATCAATCTGTGTTAGTTTAGGTAAGTGGTGTGTTTCTAGAAATTTGTCCATTCTTGCACATTTTCAAATTTGTTGGAGTACAGTTTTTCA
>NW_006921682.1:6030535-6032234 GCF_000298275.1 Orycteropus afer afer | reverse complement strand
TCTTGCTGTTCTTTTTCTAATTGTTGGACATGTTGATTTAAAATGTTGATTTTGGCTCTTTTTTCTTTTTTGATGTGTGCATTTTTATTACTATAAATTGGTCTCTGATCACTGCTTTTGCTGTGTCCCAAAGACTTTAGTATGTTGTGTTTTCATTCTTGTTTGATTCAAGGAATTTTTGAATTTCAATTTTTATTTCTTCTCTTACTCAGTCTTTCTTAAGGAGGGTGTTATTCACTTTTTGTGTGTTTACACTCTTTCTGTTGATCTTCCTATTGTTGATTTCTATTTTGATAGCATTGTGATCTGAGAAGATGCTTACAGTATTTCAATGTTTTAAAATTTATTAAGGCTTGCTTTATGGCCTAACATATGTTCTATCATGGATAATGTTGCATGTGCACTGGAGAAGAATGTATATTGTGCTGCTGTTGGGTGAAGTGGTCTGTAGATGTCTATAAGGTCAAGTTCGTGAATTGTATTGTTTAGCTGTTCTGCATCTTTGTTGAGGTTCTTTCCAGCTGTTCTATCTTTCTTTGAAAGGGTACATTAAAGTCTCCCACTATGACTGTGGAATCATCTATTTGCTTTCTCAACTCTTTTAAAGTCTGATTTATGTATTTTGGGGGCTCTTTTATTGGGTCCATAGATATTTATTATGGTTGTATCTTCTTGTTCAATTTATCCTTTAATCATTATATAATGTCCTTCCTTGTTGTTTTTGTCTGGTGGTTTTTGTCTTAAAGTCATTTTGATCAGAAATGAATATTGACATTCCTGTTCTTTTTTGGTTGTAATTTGCTTGATATATCTTTTTCCAACCTTTGATTTTTAGTCTATTTTTGTCTTTGTTTCTAAGGTATGTCTCTTGAAGACAGCATATTGATGGGTTGTTCTGGTTACCTAGTACATTTCTGACAGGAATATTCCATAGATGGGATGGCTTGAACAAACAGGAGTGTATTCTCTTACAGTTCGGGAGGCTGAAAGTCCGAGTTCTAAGTGCCAGGCTCTAGGGTCTGTGTGAAAGCCCCTCAACCTTGGGGTTCAGCTCTGCCTCTTGCTCCTGGCTCACTGAAGCTAGAAGCATTTCTTCATTCAGGCAACTATTGGCTGCTGAGGCTAACAAGACCAAAGTTGACAAATAAAATGGCACACTCCCAATGTTACCAAACCTCATGGCAGGCCATTAATTCAAGTCCATTGAAAGTCCCACGGTTGGCAGAGCATGTCAGGCTGCTGAACAATGACATGGCTACATGCAGGGTTCAAGCTTGCCATAAGCTAGAGACCATTCCAAAAGCTGTTTCTTATATACTGGAAGCAGACCACGTACCCAAAGCAGCTATTCAGCTGTTCCAATAGAGTCCACCATGGAGTTAATTACCAATCTCACTATGGGGAATAACTACATTGAGGTGCTCAGCTGCTCAACCAGGCCCAACCAAGTTGACACACAAACTTAACCACCACATGGGTTTTGTTTTCTTATTCAGGCTGCAACTCTCCTTCTCTTGAGTGGTGCATTTAATCCATTAACATTCAGTGTAATTATCAACAAGTATGAATTGGTTGCTGTCATTTTGTTATGTGTTTCTTCATGGTGTTCCTTGTTTCTTTGTTCCATATAATATTCTGTGTGAGCTCATTATGTTTATGAACCATGTTATCATTTCCTCTGTTGCTATTTTTTTTTTTT
>NW_006921682.1:6021829-6029340 GCF_000298275.1 Orycteropus afer afer | reverse complement strand
TTTATAGCTGTAGATTTTGTATAATTTCTAATGTTCATGTATTTTGTCATTTTGTTCTTATATTTTCTTCAAAAATTGTTCTAGGGTTTTATCTGTGTTTCCCTTAATTTTGTTAGTGTTTTCCTTGATCTGTCTCTCAATCCTTTGAAGATATCTAAATATAATTCTTTTAAATTCCTTATCTAGGAATTCCAATGCTGCTTCTTCTTTAGGGGTGTGTTCTGGGTCTGTGTCCTACTCTCTTATTTCTACCACTTTATCTTGCTTCTTTGTGTGGACTGTGATGGTTTGTTGTCTCTGAGACATTGTGGTATTGTTGTATTTATATCTCTGTTAACTGTGAAGAGCAGTTATGGGTGAGTCAGGATCTTCTTGGTGGTTGTTTATCATTGGCCAGTTGATGGAGAAGGAAGTGGTGGCTCTCACTCAGTAAGCTAAGCTGCAGAAGGTGTGGGTGTAGTTGTGTTGTATGGGCACTGCTGCTGTTTCCCACTCAGTTAGACAAAAACAACAATCAAATAACCATCAAAAAAGAAAAGCAAGTTGACAAAAAACACACCATGTAATCCCACAGGAAAAATAACCAAAAAAAGAAAAAAGGAAAAAAAATCCCCACAATATCTGAGGCAAGGGTGATAAGAGAAAAAAGGTAGAGTAGGAGAATAATGAAGAAAAAAAATGTGAAAAATGCAAAAAGAAAGACAAAGAATAGGGTTAACCACAAGAAAGAAAAAAATGAGAACCAGGAATAGGGAAGAGAGAAAAAGCTGAAAACTAGAACCTATCCAGTTTTTGGCATCCAGAATGTTCTTGTGGTTTCCAGTAAGTGGAGCCTATTCTTAAGTCCCTGGAATCTGGGAGAATGCTGTCACTTTAAATATCCAAAATGGTCAAACCACTTGTAAACATTCAAAATGGTTGTACCCTCCAGACAGGCAAAACTCCACAGTTCAACTCGCCTTCCTTTTTGCTGCTTCCCCTTTTATTCACCAGCCACCAGTGCAGTCCTCCATGCAGCCCCTGACTAGCAGGGCTGATCTTTTGGTTAATTCTTAGGTCCTAACACCACTTGGAAATATCCAAGCTGTCTATGCCATCAGGATCGCTGACAGATCACAGCTCCATATGTCTTCATTTTCAGTGTTTTCATGCAGGTTCTGCTACTAGTTGGAGTTTAGTCCACTTCTGTATCCTTCCCTTCAAAGCTCAGGGATCCAGGATTATCTTCTGTGTCTGTGTTAACTGGTTCCCATTTTCTTTGTTGAAGAGGGTCTATGCAGTCTGTCTGCCTATTCCGCCATCTTACTGGAACTCCTAAGTTTATCTAATTAATGAGGAATTGTATCTCCTTCCTCTGTTCCTGTTGTTATTGCTGTTGGTTGCCATTGAGTCTTTTTCAACTTATGATGACCCCATGTGTTACAGGTAGAACAGGATCATAGAATTTTCTTGCCTATAGACTTAAGGGGAGCTCTGGTAGCATAGTGGCTAAGACACTCGACTGGTAACCTCAGAAGGAAGATGGGGCAATCTACTTCCGTAGTGATACTGCCTTGGAAACCCAAGGTGGGGTTGCTATGAGTCGGGTCCGACTCGACGGCACATAACAACAACAACAACATAGACTTAACAGAAGCAGATTGCCAGGCCTTTTCTTCCATAGTACTATTGGGTAGATTTGAACCACCAGCTTTTACGTTAACAGTGGAGCACAAACTGTTAGTGCCACGTAGGAACCTTTCCTCTTATTCTACATGACCTTACATATTTTCATTCCAGACTGAGAGTGCCAATCTGGGGTGCATATAGTTGTTTGCTATATTGGGATGGATTCTGATGTCATATCCCATCAGTGGGAAGAAAGGCCTTGGTTGATTAATGATGTCAGAAGTGAAGGATAATGGCTGTGTGGCCCTCATTCAGATTCTAGACCAGGGATTGGCAAATTTTTTCTGTAAAGGGTCAGGTAATAAATATTTTAGACTTTGCAAGCCATCTGATCACTGCTACAACTACTGAAGCCTGTGGTTATGGTGTAAAAACAGATATAGAATGTGAAAATGAAAACAAATGAGTGTGACTGTTTTCAAATAAAACTTTATTTACTAAAACAGGCAGTAGGATTTGGTCCGTGGACCATAGTTTGCCCACCTCTGTTCTTTAAACTGTTAACTGAGTTATGCAACTCAGTCAGTTACTAGTTTTCTGTTAATGTCAACATATTTTCTCCAGGCACTCTCATCTTTCTGTAGACATTTCACACACTATAGAATATATGATGCTTTTACTGAGATTATTTGACAACAAATATTCCCATGGGTATATGCCAACAAAGGCTAAGAAGCCTGTGCTAGAGTAAAAGCTGATGTTTTGTCTAGGAAAGTATTTGGGCAGCAGGACTTGAAATGTATGTATACAAGTCTGGCTATGTTGGAAGCAAATTTCTGGAGGAATTGTCAGAACATAAAATTAGGTCTGATTGGGGGGTAATGCCAACCTCATAGATACGGCTAAGCTGAGACAACAGGAAGAAGAAAATTAGCACTGGCATAATTTATGAGTTTCAAAAGCATAATATTTTTCAAAAGAATCAGTGGCTCTTGAGAGAGATGTTTCATGCAATTTACTCAGTCTTTTTTGCTTGAGTAGAAGTTCATCCTGCACAATCTGAATAAAATGTCTTCAATTACAACAATATCTTCTATTATTAAACCTCCAAAATCCTGCCAAGTAACACCTGCACAGGCCTGGCTTTGAACAAAGTGCTGTTGTGAACGCACTTTCTAGAAAGGAAAGTTTAATTCGTTCCTGGTCAAAAGGAAATTCTAGTTTCCTGCCAAGACAATTATACATTTTGGCCTAAGTATAAGCCAATTTAATAAATTCTATGTTAGAAGATTTGAGCAAAGTAGCCCCATATGTTGAAAAACTTCTAAAATTTACTAAAATGCTTGAGATTTCAAAAATTACATAGTTTTTAAAGTACTGTATCTCAAATATGCAAAACAAATGCATAGAGTATAAAAGGAAAGTAAAATAAAGATGCTGTTTTGGTTATCTCTTTGCTGCTCTAACAGAAAAATACTATAAATAGGTGGCTTTAACAAACAGGAGTTTATTCTCTTTATTCTCTTACAGTGGGGAGGTTAGAAGTCTGAGTTCAAAGTGCCAGCTCTAGGGGCTGGGTAAAATCCCCTCAACCTTGGGCTTCAGCTCTGCCTCTGGCTCCTGGCTCACTGTAGCTGGAGGCTTTCTTCACTCAGGCAGCTGCTGGCTGCTGAGGCTGAAACACCCAAGGTCGACAAGAAAAAAGGCACAGTCCCGATGTTACCAAACCATATGGCAGGCCATTAATTCAAGTCCATCAAAAGTCCCAAGATCAGCAGAGCATGGCAGGCTACTGAATGAAGGCTTGGGTACATGCAGGGTTCAAGTGTGCCAAAAAGCTGGAGACCTTCCTCAAAGCTACTTCTTATATAATGGAAGCAGCCCACATCCCTAAAACAGCTACTCAGCTGCTCCAGTAGATTCTACCATGGAATCGATTGCCAGTCTCACTGTGGGGCATAACTATATCCAGCTGCCCAGCCACTCAATCAGGCCCAGCCAAGTTGACAACAACCTTAACTACCACAGATGCCAAAGGAAAATTTTTCAATTTTTAGTAGAAAAAGAATGAGAGTAATAATATGGCTACCAGATTGGAATGTCATTTATAAGAAAGATGCCATGATTCTTTTTGAAAGGAGGAAGACTTCAAATTTCATGATGAGTTTGATAGTCAAAGTCTTCAGTGTTTCATTTTTTATGGCATGATCTTTCCAATCTCAATAATTTACGGTGTGAGATAGAAATAATTTCTGATTTTAAGTGAAGGGTATATTTGGAACTAATGTAGACAGCAGTAAATAGTAAAGGAGATATAGTTGAACACCACAGAAGTATGTTGTTGTTGTTGTTGTTATTTGCTGTCAAGTCGGCCCTGACTCATAGCGACCCCTCCTTGGGTTTCCGAGACAGTATCACTACGGAAGTAGGATTGCCCAACCTTCCTTCCCAGGAGTGGCTGGTGGGTTTGAACCGCCAGCCTTCTGGTTAGCAGTCAAGTGCCTTAGGCACTATGCTACCAGAGCTCCAATGTTGTTGTTAGGTGCCATCAAGTTGGTTCTGACTCATAATGACCCTATGTACAACAGAATGAAACTCTCTCCAGTCATGTGCCAACCTCACAGTCCTTGCGGTACCTGAGTGTATTGTTGCAGCCACTGAGTCAATCCATCTTAATGTCAGTCCTTTTTTGGTGAATGTTCTGGTTACCTAGTGGTGCTCTGACAGGAATATACCACAAATGGGATGGCCTTAGCAAACAGGAGTTTATTCTTACAATTTGGAGGCTTTAAGTCCAAGTTCAAAGTGCCAGGCTCTAGGGGCTGGGTGAAAGCCCCTCAACCTCGGGGTCCAGCTCTGCCTCCTGCTCCTGGCCCACTGGAGCTAGAGGTTTTTCTTCACTCAGACAGCTACTGGCTGCTGAGGCTGAGAAGCCCCAAGGTTGACAAGTGAAAGGACACAGTCCCGATGTTACCAAACCACACAGCAGTCCTTTAACTTAAGTCCACTGTAAGTCCCAAGGTCGGCAGAGCATAGCAGATTGCTGAGCAATGACACAGCTACATGCAGGGTCCAAACACGCCATAGGCTCAAGACCATTCCCAAGGCTTCTTTTATATTCAGGAAGCAGGCCACATCCCAAAGCAGCTACTCACCTGTTTGTGGTAGATCCCACCATGGAGCTGATCACCAGTCTCATCATAGGGAATAACTACCACTAGCTTCCCAGCCACTGAACCAGGCCCAGCCAAGTTGACACAACAACATAACAACCACAGTGACCCTCTACTACACCCAGCATGATGTCCTTCTCCTGGCACTGGTTCCTTTTGACAACATGACCAATCTTTGAAAGATGAACTCTGGCCATTCTCACTTCTGAGGATCATTCTGGCTGTAATTCCTCCAAGATATATTTGTTCATTCTTTTAGCAATCCATGACACATTCAATATTCTTTGTCTCAAATGTCTTTGGTCTTCCTTATTCATTGTCCAGCTCATACATACATATGAGGATACTGAATATACCATGGTTTAGGTCAGGCATATCTTAGTCTTTCAAGTGATATCTTTGCTCTTACACATTTTAAAGAGGTCTTTTGCAGCAGATTTGCCCAAAGCAATATGATTTTTGATTTGTTGATGGCTCCTTCCCTGGGCATTGGTTGTGGATCCAAGTAAAATGAAATCTCTGACAACTTCAATCTTTTCTCCATCTATCATGTTGATGTTTATTGGTCTAGTTGTGAGGAATTTTGATTTCTTTATGTTGAAGTGTAATCCATACTGAAGGCTGTAGTCTTTGATCTTCATCAATAAGTGCTTCAAGTCCCCTTCACTTTCAGCAAGCAAGGCTGTGTCATCTGCATACTGAAAGTTGTTAACGAGTCTTATTCCAATCCTGATGCTATGTTTTTCTTCATAAACTCCAGCTTCTCAGATTATTTGCTCAGCATACAGATTGAATATGATGAAAGGATACAACCCTGACAAACACCTTTCCTGGTTTTAAACCACACAATATCCCCACATTCTCTTCAAATAACTGCCTCTTGGTCTATGTACAGGTTCCTCATGGGCATAACATAAAAGTATCCCACAGCCATCAAGTCTATTCCAATTAATAGTGATCCCATTGGGCTTTCAAGTCTGTAAATGTTTATGGAAGTAGATTGCCTTATCTTCAGCAGAGCAACTGGCAGGTTTGAACTACTGATCTTCTGGTTAGCAGCCAAATGCCTTACCCAATATGTCACCAGAGCTCTTATAGAAGTATGTTGTTATGTGCCATCGAGTTGGACCTGACTCATAGCGACCCCCTCCTTGGGTTTTCCAAGGCAGTATCATTACAGAAGTAGGTTGCCCAACCTTCCTTCCAAGGAGTGGCTGGTGGGTTTGAACTGCTTCTGGTTAGCAGTCAAATGCCTTAGGCACTATGCTACCAGAGCTCCTTATAGAAGTATAGCAGGCTACAATTTTATACACTGAAACTCAAGTGCACAAAATGTCCTTTATTTATCTACAGTTAAGACTAGAAGGAAGAGGGAAAGCCACCATTGTTGTTGTTAGGTGCCACTGAGTTGGCTCTGACTCATAGCAACCCTATGTACAACAGAACGAAATGATGCCTGGTCCTGTGCCAACCTCACAATCCTTGTTATACCTGAGCCCATCACTGCAGCCACTGTGGCAATCTATTTCATTGAGGGCTTTCCCCTTTTTTTGCTGACCCTCTGCTTTACTAGGCATGATATCCTTCTCCAGGGAATAGTCTCCTCTAACAACATGACCAAAGTAGGTGATATGCTCTGGTGGCTCTTTAGCACTTGAAAGAGGAGTTTTGCAGCAGATTTGTGCAGTGCTATATGTCTTCTGATATCTTGATTGCTGCTTCCATTGGTGTTGATTATAGAACCAAGTAACATGAAGTCTTTGACAACTTCAATCTTTTCTCAATTTATCGTGAGGCTACTTATTGGTCCAGTTGTGAGGATTTTTGGTTTCTTTATATTGAGGTGTAATCCATATTGCTGACTATATCTTCAATGTTCATCAGTAAGTGCTTCAAGTCATCCTCACTTTCAGCAAGCAAAGTTGTGTCCACTCCATATTGCAGGCTGTTAATGAGTCTTCCTCCAATCCTGATGCCATGTTCTTCTTCATATACTCCAGCTTCTAAGATTATTTGCTCAGTATACACATTGAATAAGTGTGATGAAAAGATGCAACACTGACACACCCCCTTCCTGATTTTAAGCCATGCAGTGTCCCCTTGTTCTGTTCAAACGACATCCTCTTGGTCTAGTACAGCTTCCTCTTGAGTACAATTAGGTGTTCTGGAATTCCCATTCTTCTCAATGTTATCCATAATTTGTTATGAACCACACAAATGAATTCTTTTGCATAGTCAGTCAAACACAAGTAAACATATTTCTGGTGTTCTTTGCTTTCAGCCAAGATCTGTCTGACATCAGCAATGATAATCCCTCATTCCACATCCTGTTCTGAATCTAGCTTGCATTTTTGTGAGTTCCCTGTCAATATACTGCTGCAACTGTTTTTGAATTATCTTCAGTAAGATTTTACTTGTGTGTGATATTAATGATATTGTTTGATAATTTCCACCTTCTGTGGGATCACCTGTCTTTGGAATGGGTAAAAATATGGATCTCTTCCAGTCAGTTGGCCAGGTAGTTGTCTTCTAAATCTCTTGGCATAGATGAGTGAGTGCCTCCAGTGTGGCATCTGTTTGTTGAAACATCTCAATGAGTATTCCATCAATTCCTGGAGCCTTGTTTTTCGCCACATCGTTCATGGTAGCCTTGACTTCTTCCTTCAATACCATTGATCCTTGGTCATGTGCCAGCTCCTGAAATGGATGAACATACACCAATTCTTTTTG